>NW_020539725.1:13750772-14100628 GCF_003426905.1 Ctenocephalides felis | reverse complement strand
AAAAAGTTTTCAATAAACGGTTACAACAACATAAAAAAAATTCAAAAAACCCCCAAACAATTCAAAACAGTCTTGCAGACCATATATACACTTTAAAACACAATATGGACTTTTCTGATCCGACTGTACTACAATTTGAACAAAATTTATTTAAACGAAGAATTATAGAGGGATCTTTTTTAACTATTTATAACAATAAGACAATAAATAAACGGAATGAACTCAACACGCTGTGCGACACAAATCTCTTCTATTTAGATAACATTTCCAAATTTCTTACAAAACAATAAAAGCGTTCGCGCAAAGGTTTTACAATTCGTTCCACACATGTGCAGAATCTTGGTAAAAATATTTTTTAGAAAAATGTCTTTCTCCATTACATCTTCAACCAGTCTACGAATAACACACTATCCATTTGTGATTTTTTCAAATCAGTATTTTGTGAAAATATTGTGTAATTTCAAGTTAATGTTTATAATACATAGTGTAGTGCATTACCATATCCTAATACCATGGATTACTAAAGTTTTCCAAATTAACACTAAGATCAACTAATTGTAAGTACTAATTACTATTTTATTTTTCCTTTTCACTCCAATTCAATTGTTTTAGTTTTTAATTTTATTTTTAGTTTCCACTGAATGAAGGCTAGGATTATAGCCGAAACGTATGGATTTAAAATAAATTTTTGAAAGAAATTCATATTTTTTATTGATGTTATGCCCGATTATTAGACTTTGTTAATACATATGTCAACATCAAATTCAGAATCATACAAAAAATATATATATATATATATATATATATATATATATATATATATATATAGCGGGTTGTCAACACGCATCGCGGCTCGTCAACACGCATCACATGTTACTGGACAGATTGGCCCATATAGTGCCAGCACGAAGAAAAACAAAAGGAAATTCAAGTGTCAGATCGGACATGGCTTTTGTTTCTCCCTAGTCGAACTTGCCAAAATGTATAATTTTCAAAACCTTTCTTTTTCTATTATAAATAAGAAAATACCAATCACATTTTATTAACGATAAATATGACAACACATAGTGTCGTGGATATTAATCATACATAAAATAAACCAAATATAAATAATATTTTATGGAATTTATTATTACTACAATTTGGATAATATTGGTATTAATATGGAGGACTACTACACCTCCATATTTTTATATGGCGGAATGAACACCATATGAAGTTGAAGGACGTCAATTGATGACAATGGCGGAATGAACACCATATGACAGATGTCAGTTGAATAACGTCAATTGATGACAAAACTAAATTATATTGGGCTACGTTGATTCGGATCTGGCATCAAGCAAGCTATAACGATCTGATTGTTTTTATACGATCGAATATTATTGTCGCGCTTTTTAAAACGATCGAAAATATTGTATCGAGTTTTTTGCCAACGAGCGTTTTCTCGTGAACGAAATTTAGATTTGATTTAATGTAATATCAACATCTTTATCAATTGAGACATTAATAAACAGTCATTATCGAGTTGAAATAAAATTATTGCGATTTCATTCAAGAATTAATTAATTAATAATATATGGAGGTGTGGTCCATATTAAATACCATAATTATCCAAATTGTAGTAATAATAAATTCCATAAAATATTATTTATATTTGGTTTATTTTATGTATGATTAATATCCACGACACTATGTGTTGTCATATTTATCGTTAATAAAATGTGATTGGTATTTTCTTATTTATAATAGAAAAAGAAAGGTTTTGAAAATTATACATTTTGGCAAGTTCGACTAGGGAGAAACAAAAACCAAGTACGATCTGACACTTGAATTTCCTTTTGTTTTTCTCAGTGCTGTCACTATATGGGCCAAACTGTCCAGAGACATGTGATGCGTGTTGACAAGCCGCGATGCGTGTTGGCAACCCGCTACATCACTCCGCCCTGATGAAAAAGATTGTTTCGCATCTCTGACTGCCATTCTTGAACTTCCTTGTAAATTTCTTTTGGTTGAGATTGTGTGATAAATTTTATTTGTTTGTGGCCGTGGCCGTTTTGAATGCCGTGTTGGCTTGTTGAGTTTGTTGATTGCTTACGTGGCCCTTCGCTGGTGAGTTAGCGGTTGAGTAGATGTGGCCCTTCGCTGGTGAGTTAGCGGCTGAGTATATTTGACACTTCGCTGGTGAGTTAGCGGTTGAGTGTATGTGGCCCTTCGCTGGTGAGTTAGCGGTTGAGTGTATGTGGCCCTTCGCTGGTGAGTTAGCGGTTGATTGTATGTGGCCCTTCGCTGGTGAGTTAGCGGTTGATTGTATGTGGCCCTTCGCTGGTGAGTTAGCGGTTGAGTGGCGGTTGCCGATGATTGCTGGTGCTCCCTGTCTGCTGCCATGGTGCTTATTATCGACTTATTTACCAGGATAATAAGTGATTTATTGAGCACGTGTTGTTGTTGTTCTCGAAGTGCTCTCTCGTGGTCGGAGTCTCAATTGTATGCTTAGAATGCGAGTTATGGCAGTTGTGAGCCATTTATAATAATTATTTATATTTTTAAAAATTCGTTTCTTGATTATTCTTGAGACTTCAATTTATTTTGTTACTTCTAAAAATGACTTGATCTTCTTACCTTCTTGCGAAATGTGTGTTACTTGTTCACTCTCGGGGTCACCAAAATATGGAGGTGTGGTCCATATTAAATACCATAATTATCCAAATTGTAGTAATAATAAATTCCATAAAATATTATTTATATTTGGAGAGCAAGGACGTTGAAATGCAAACTATATTAAACGGCAACACCTCTATTAATCTTCAAAAATTGACATTAGGGGGGTATCCAGTTTATTGCAACAGACAAGATAATTGTGTGAAGCCCTACCTTCCACAAAGTCTTCGCAGAATTGCTTTTGACATTGTACATGGAAATGCACACCCAAGCATAAGGATTACTTCAAGGGAGTTGCGAAGAAGGTATGTGTGGCCTGGGATTGGTAAAGACGTCACCATGTGGGCACGTCAATGCATTCCTTGCCAAAAATCCAAAATTCATAAACATAATCACCTCACTCCTATCCATATTCCTATTCCTGAAAACAGATTTTCGCATATTCACATTGACATAATCAAATTACCGAATATTAATGGATATCCTTATTGCCTAACAATCATCGACAGATTTACAAGGTGGCCAGAAGCTGTTCCTCTAAAGGACATTTCTGCAGACACGATTGTCCAAGCCCTATTTTCAAACTGGATATCAAGATTTGGTACACCATGTGTGATAACATCCGACCAAGGATGCCAGTTTGAATCAGCTATATTCAAATCACTAATGAATGCAATAGGTGCTAAGAAAATACGGACAACGGCATATCACCCTCAGTCCAATGGTCTAGTTGAACGCTGGCATAGAACTCTGAAAGCAGCTTTAATGTGCTCTCCTGAGCCTTGGATCGAAGTATTACCTGTAGTCTTACTAGGTTTACGTTCTTCATACAAAGAAGACCTTAAAGCATCTCCTGCTGAGATGGTTTATGGAACCACATTAAGACTACCAGGCGAGTTTTTCACAACTAAAGAACTGTCATCCGATCCACAAGCATTTCTGGACTACCACAGAAGAATAATGCGGGATATTAAACCTACAGCCACAGCTCATCATAATAAAGCCAATATGTTTGTGCTTAAGGACATAAATACATGCACTCATGTATTTGTAAGATCTGATCATATTAGAAAACCACTCGAGCCTCCATATAGTGGACCATATGAAATTATAGAAAGAATTTCAGACAAAGTGTTCAAAATTTCTATGGATGGTACTGATAAGAACATATCGGTTGACAGACTAAAACCAGCATACACAGTTAAAATAGATAACAGTCAACCAAGCTCATCTCAAGAATTTAAATCACATAACTTGGAGTTATCGATTGACCCTCCAAAAAAGATGAAGCCTAAAAAAGTCTCCTTCAAATTTTAATAATCAAATTCATTTATTTCTACCGGATACCTCTTTTTCTTTTGAAGGGGAGTTATATGGCGGAATGAACACCATATGAAGTTGAAGGACGTCAATTGATGACAATGGCGGAATAAACACCATATGACAGATGTCAGTTGAATAACGTCAATTGATGACAAAACTAAATTATATTGGGCTACGTTGATTCGGATCTGGCATCAAGCAAGCTATAACGATCTGATTGTTTTTATACGATCGAATATTATTGTCGCGCTTTTTAAAACGATCGAAAATATTGTATCGAGTTTTTTGCCAACGAGCGTTTTCTCGTGAACGAAATTTAGATTTGATTTAATGTAATATCAACATCTTTATCAATTGAGACATTAATAAACAGTCATTATCGAGTTGAAATAAAATTATTGCGATTTCATTCAAAAATTAATTAATTAATAATATATGGCCCACCAGCGCCATAAATGGCGGAATGAACACCATATGAAGTTGAAGGACGTCAATTGATGACAATGGCGGAATAAACACCATATGACAGATGTCAGTTGAATAACGTCAATTGATGACAAAACTAAATTATATTGGGCTACGTTGATTCGGATCTGGCATCAAGCAAGCTATAACGATCTGATTGTTTTTATACGATCGAATATTATTGTCGCGCTTTTTAAAACGATCGAAAATATTGTATCGAGTTTTTTGCCAACGAGCGTTTTCTCGTGAACGAAATTTAGATTTGATTTAATGTAATATCAACATCTTTATCAATTGAGACATTAATAAACAGTCATTATCGAGTTGAAATAAAATTATTGCGATTTCATTCAAGAATTAACAAGTACGATCTGACACTTGAATTTCCTTTTGTTTTTCTTCGTGCTGTCACTATATGGGCCAATCTGTCCAGTAACATGTGATGCGTGTTGACAAGCCGCGATGCGTGTTGGCAACCCGCTACAAATATATGGCCCACCAGCGCCATATATATATATATATATATATATATATATATATATATATATATATATATGTATAGGTATACGTATATTGTTAAAAAATAATTAATTCATTTAAAAATATGATTTTTTTTTATTTGTGGGGACGTCAAGAAACTCGCAATAATAAGTTGAGTCGCCAAAAAACTCGCAATCGTAAATGAGGTCGCAAAGGATAAAAGTTTAAGAAGCCCAGTACTAGATGATTAATATTAGATAATTTAATATTTAGATATTATATAATATTAGATAATTATATTTAAATTTTACTTGACAAGCTTGACTGGTATGGCAAGAGTGATATGAATTATTTTTTTAAAATCGATGCAGAAGCTTTGCTCCTGAATCAATTAATTAAATGAATTAATTAAAATTATTAATTGAACAACTTTGAACGGCTTAAAGAGAAAATGTATTACATTTTCAGGTTACTGTAAATACAGCGGATGAATCTATTTATAAAGTTGAATTCAACTACAAGTAACGTTCATCACGATCTATGATTTGCTAAAAATAGCTAACTATTTATAATCGGCTTATTAATAACTGTATATGAGTAAAACTATAAACATATCAGAGGTCAAAAATGGTAATCCTAAACTACAACTACAGTAATATGCTAAGATGTATTCATAAATCTAAAATGCGGAAGAAGTCTTAATTATTAATTGATTTATATGACCTTAATTTCGTTCAGAAATTCTTAGTTCGATGTGACTGCACTGATAATAAAATGTATTATTTAATATTCTTTTCTTGCATTATATCAGGGATATATTCGATTCTTTATATGATTTTTTTCATGTTTTTGGCAAATGGTACGACTCAGTTAGGTAATTAAAAAAATCGATATTGGATTCGTATTGAACTAAGTTATGGGATCGTTGAGAACTTCTTGATCTTTGCCATGAACCCCCATTTATCCGACATCGAATTTTTTTTAATAAATTTCTAACTTAACAATAATCAATAAATATTGGCAAGAAATAGTCAATAAATAAGCCTTTCAACAGCCAGAGTATACAGTTCAAACATACTGGGACCACAAATCGAATGCATACATGCTACTTTCATAAAAAAGTACAGTTTTATTTTCAGTTTTTATGACCATTTATAATTTTGTATGTGACATTTTATTATAGGTAGTATAGTATAAATATATATGGTGTGTTGTGATCCACTACCGTGGACCCCCAAATTTCTTTTTTAAGCCATGAATCCCTGAAAGTGCAAGGAAACCACTTTGAGAATTACAGGCCTAGCCGTTTCAAAGAAAATACAGCTCAAATAGTGATTGAGTTTGTTTTCAACTGTACAAAGAATTTGTCCAAATAAAATTTATTCAAGACTGATTTACTTATTTAGAACTATTAAAGCCTTAAACTATTAAAAAGCAATTTTTAGATAAACTATTATCAAATAAATTTATGCATTATAATATTATTCATTATTTTTAAAACCCCTGAAAAATAAATTTTTGCATTTATAAAAAATGATATATTTGACTAGTGAATCTAATCTAAAGAATTAGCTCTTTTTATTAAGAATTAGAATCTTGGTTTGCATGTTTTTAGAAAATGTGGAAATAAATATATTACTTGAGATAAACTATGAAGGACAGATTGTCTCTATCGTGAAAGATCAATTGAATATTTCCAATAAAACTTAAAATGGTTACAAATAAATTGCCCAAACTATTAATTATAAAGAAGTGATGTTTATTACATAAGATCGATAAATGTTAATAATGATTGAATTTTTTAATTGAGTCATTATTGTTCCATCAATAGTCAGTTTCATGCAGTCTTGTCGAAATCGTTGGAGTCGTCCTTTAAGAAAAGTGATTATTGGCAAAATTTGCATTAAAATTAACAAAGCTGTTTTAGAAAATAAGCTAACTTCTACATCGAGTAAATAGTCAATATAAGATCGTCAAGATTTACAACGTCATATTTTTTTCGAAATTCAAAATAGAATTTCAAGGAAATAGCAAACTGCAATATGCCTGACCCTAGTTTTATTGACTGTTGGCATTGTATACGAAGGGTCGTTTGACGAGTCAACAGGCATTCATTTTGATGTCTGGGTCAGTTCTCTCATTTATTATACTTAAGGAAGCATAAAAGGAAACAAAATTGTGCATCGGTTTCGAAGTTCCGTAATAAAATTACAACATCGTTTCAATTTGTTCGAAGATTGTAGATTGTATGTGAAGAATTTTGTTAAAATTGAAATATTAGAATATTTTAATATTGAAACATGGAAATATTGAACAAATTCATTAGAAAATATTAAAATAACAAAGCGGGTTAGTGAAAGTAAACAAGAAAACAAAATCATTAAAATAAAAAGATAATTTACAATAAAAAGTATATTTTTCTGGAGTTGGAAAGTCTAACTTTGTGTACTGACATTAAATTTCCATTATTTTATCTACCATAAGTATTATTTTTTATACTAATTTAAAATTATTATATAATTGCAATAATTTCTGTTAATATGGCAGTGTATATTGATATTAATATTTTATTTCTTCGTATTATTAAATATAATTCATTACAGTATTCATAATTATATAAATACTGAATATAATATGATGATGATTAATAATTATAATTAATAATTATAAAATATGTGATGATTAGTAACAGTAGATGGCAATTGATGCACCTCAAACAGGTTGAACAAAATTCTTTTCGATAAAATGCGATCCTCTCTACATTTTTGTTTTTTACGAAATTGGTATTTGGTATGCAATAAAAATAAATAAATAAATAAATAAATAAATAAATGGATAAATAAATAAATAAATAAATAATATATGTTATAAATAAATAAACTTTGTTTAGCTACAAAAAATATTTCTAGAAAATATCAGTTATCTCTTATATGAAAAAATGATTAGACTACTAAAATGACGGTATTATGAAATTGGTATTTGGACGGTGGTAGGACGGTGAAAATGTAGTGTTGTGTGTGCTTTTCAATTCCGAGTTAAAAAAAATTAAAATAAAAAAATAACCCCAAAATTTAAAAAAAAGATTAGGGTTGGACAACCCTTGATGAAAATAAAGTGTTTCTTTAAGTAAAAATTAAGCTTTTTCATAATATCAAAAGAGTTTTGAACTAAAATTACCGAATTCAAAAATATTCATTGACTACACGCGGGATGAAAATTTTTTCGATTACTAAAATGACTTTTACTAAATAGGGGTTTCTGTTAAGGGAATAAAAATGTAGGACTGTATGTGTTTCTTATTTTTGAATTATAAAAAAATTATTAAAGAAAATGGTCCAAAACTAAAAAAGAAATCTTAAGGATGGCCAAGCCTTACTACTTAGGGATATGAAAAATAAATGTTGGCCAATTGTTAGTCATACTGATCGCGATTATAAAATTTCATAAAAATCGTTCAAATCGTCATTTTGGCGTAGTATTGCGAAGAACATTATGACCCGAGAACTTTATAACTATATATGGATGTAATATATTTCCTCATCTCTTGTGGAAATCTTATACAGGATATTTTTACATACATTTTAACTTTTAACATAAATCAGTGGATATCTAATATGTTATATATCACTAAACCTAAAATTAATGTCTATAACTCTATAAGGTATATTTACAACACTAGTATTATATTACAAAATACAAAGAATGAGATTCTCTATGTATGCATACGATTATATAAGATTTCATTCATAGTGGCGATTGAATAAGTTATTAACCATACAATTACTTGCTGATAAACATAGTATCTGCATATTTAAAATCACTTAATAATAAGTAACAATATCATTACAATTGAAAAAAATCATCACTGTTGCAATTTCAGATGAGTATTTTAAACAACTCTTGCACATCATGATATAATTAAGCCACTATCCGCAAAATGTGACTAATAACATAATACTAATAATATCAGTATAAAACTTGAAAAATCTAGTGAAATAGAAATGTTTAAAATGTAGAGAAAACAAACTCGAATTTTATGTAAAGGACATTTGAATCAAGTGATTTTATGACATCAAACTGAACTAGTTGTTTATGGCAACGTGCCTTAAGGCAAATTGCTGGAACTCCCCGTACCGTAACGAAATGCTCGAAAAATATTAAATGTTTTGAAATAGATTTTTATAAATATTGTAACATTGTCTAATATTTATAAGAATTATATAAACTGAATTACAAAGTTAAAATTATTTATTTAAAGTATATAAGTGAGCTTTAAAACTTTAGCCAAAATCTGAATTATTTTTTGTATACAAAAAGCTTAAAAAAAATTGAAAAAATTTTGAAATAATTTTTTTTTTTTTCAAAAGCAATTATTTTATCAAAACAAGAAGTAAGTGTTTTGAATCATTCAAATAAGATGCTTAGTTCTCTGAATAATTGTGCCATTATTTGCGCAATTAGCTCGGTATCTCCAAAACGGCTGGACCTGCCTTTGCCAAAAACTAATCAGCACACTACCTATCAATAGAAATCGAATGGTTTTTGTTTGGTTCAAATTCAAATCGGTTGATCCGTGCGTCCGAAAACGTGAACGAAAAAATGCGGATACACAAAACACAAACACACACACATCCATTTTTACTGAGGTATTCCAAAATGTTCAGAAACCTCTGAAACGTGAAGATATGCAAAAAACTTCATTTTCGATTTTCGGCCCATTACTTTAACTACCCTGCTGGTAGTAATTAAGTAATATATTTAATTAATTTTTGAATGGTTTTTATTCGGTTTTATTGGCCATTATTATTTGCTTTTACGAGGTATGTATGTTAAATTATCGATATAATTGAATTGTTAAATATTGAATCTTAAATATTAACAAGTCATAGTCAATAACACTACTATTTTAATCCAGACAAAAATAATGATAAAAAACTACGATCTCACATATTGATATGAAATGGCAAGAAAATACGAATTAATATGTTTGACACAAAATTCACGAAGATCAGCCGAGAATAATCAATTGCCGAGAACAATGACAAAAAGCACAAAAATTCCAAAGATATGTCTTTTATATTGCCGCATTTTGTATTCCAAGACTTTTGTTAATATTCAAATATTAACACAACTCATACGAAGTTTACATATCACATATATGCTCAATTGACTTATGTTAACGTCAACAAAAGTTTGTCATAATCTTTTTTCAATGTTTACTTATTTAACTATTAAGCGTCATATGCAAATAGATAATAATCTCTTAAGACTAAATAAATACAAATATATTTAAAATACGGAAAATTTGCCAGCAAAAATTCGAAAATTTGAGAAATAATATGAGCTGTAGGTAATATAAGAACTTTATTCAACATAATTAAAAAACAATGTAGAACAAAATTGCGATAGATGCATTAGATATGTTGGTAAAATTTGCCAAATACGGTTCATTATAAAAGCTTTTATTATAAAGCTAAACTTTTATGTATGTGCAAATAATCAATTTAATCAATAAATATTTGATTTGTACATGATCTATCTGTTTAACAGTGTACTTGTTTGCCTGCGAAAGTGTCTACCTGTGTACTTGTCTACCTATTTACCAGTTTACCTGCCTACCAGTCTACTTGCCTACTTGTCTGCTTTTCAACCTTGTTATCTGTCTACTTGTCTACATATTTTTATGCCTACCTGTCTACCTATCTGTCTGTCTATCTTCCTATTTATCTACTTGTCTGTCATTTTTGCATCAATATTTCTACATTTCTATGAATCAACAATATTGGTTTATCATATCATACAACTTTCAACTTTTTTCGCTGCAACTCGACAATTTCAACAACCGAAACATTCTTTTCTGAACACTAATTAAACTAAATATTGTTAACGTTTTAGTAATAATTTTTGATATACCAATACTTAAAATTAATCGATATCAAATGCTTGCTGCAATATATTTATTTGTAGCCGTTTCATGTAAACTAAACAAGATAGCGTCGATATTTACCATTTGAGAGTATAAATTAATGTCTAAATGCAATTTGCTAAAATAAATCAAAGTTCATAGAAAGAGAGCGCAACGTCGCAAATTATTCAATAAGCTTCAAAAGACACTGAATTGCTCTATTAGAGTAGAGTGTGGGGCACAAAGGTCCAATTCGCTTGCAGTAATTATACTGTCTAAACCAAATGAATTACATAACATATATATGAATATCTCATGTATATCAATATCTCATGTATATCAATATCTCATGTATATCAATATTATACATATCAAATAATACTCTAACTATATCAAACTAAGCCAGGTAAAATTTCCAATTAATTTATAATAGAAATATGTTTTTCACTATCTTTCTAAAATTTGTCATCTGTCTCTTTTCACCCCATAGACGAGGTAAAAAGAGACAGCCAGACGGCAAATAGATCATATGTCTAATTTTTAATTTCAAAGGGATTTCGAAAAAATAGCTACATTATTTAACCAATGCGTAATATAAATTTCATGATAACTTTTTTTACAAAACTCACACAGTATATGACCTTGATCTAGTATTTTGTGAATCATATTTATTAGCAGAGTTGGAATAACTAGTAATTTAATTTATCTCTTCATTTACTATTTTCTTATTGTTTGTTAACACTTACTTGGTTCTTTTTACGCCACCTTACATGAGGGTGGCTTACGTAGTGGTAACATAAACAAAACTATATAAATCCAATTTGAAATATATATATTTAAGAAGTATATACAAGTATCATAAACTCCAAACCAAAAAAAACTGCCAAAGAAAAAAAAAACTTTTGTTAGAAATATCGATACATGACCGTTCATCTCCCGATAGAGAAGAATGTAGAAATTAAGGTTTTGGCTACTACTTTGCCTTCTAGTATAAAATAGTAACGTTAAAATATGCTATAGTATATTTAAGATAATGATAGTGAACCTTTTAACACGCGGACCTTTAAGTCCCGCTCTAATCTATGTCAGAGTTGTTTGTAAACAATTAAAAAACTAGGCATCGTGCCTTAAGGTAAATTGCTGCATCTTCCAGAGCCGTATTTTTTTTTCAAAATTTTTAAAAATCTCATTATGAATTTTTTTTGAAAAATTAGATTTTTTTTATTAGATTTTGAAAACTTTGAACATTTTTCAAAGCATTCGTGCTGCGTGGCCGTTTTAGAAAAGAAATATTGAATCGCGTAAGCGCCGCGTTGCAGTGTAACAGATAAACATTGGTACAAAACGTATAGAGATGTAAACAAAATTTATACTTAATAATTTTTTTATAAAATATCTGATAGTTTGATTTGCTTAAGTCTAATGAACATTTTTGACCCCCGAATTGCTTTTTTTTTCACTTTTTTTGCTCGATCTTTGAAACCGCTAGACATGCCTTTCCAAAAATTTAATTATTTCTTCATTTTGTCAAAACAAGTAAAATGTTTTTTGAATTATTTAAATCGGACGCTCCGTTATCTCAAAAACTGAAATATCATTTTTGCCCCATATCTCCGAAACGGCTAGATCTGCCTTTGCCAAAATTAATCAGCACGTCTCCTTATCAGTAGAAATCGAATGTTTATTTGTATCCGCACAGACACACATCCATTTTTTCTAAAGTATTCCAAAAACCTCTTAAACGTAAAGATATATAACTGTTTTCATTTTCGTTTTTTTTAGCAATTACTACAACTTACTCCACGGGAAATTCGGAGATAATTTGAATATCTAAAAATATCTGGAAATCACGTGAACAGTTAATATCATGTGATATTGCATCTACTTGCCTTCCAAAAACGGTATAATTATTGATATAAAACATTTTGCAAAGTTGGTAAAAAGTGTAGAAATATTGTAAAAATCTCTATAAATAAATCTGACAAACTGATGTATAATTTGTCTTCGGCTCTATTTTTCTCAATAAAAATATAATTTTGCACAATATCTTTCAATATCCTTTTCTCGGATTTCTTTCAGTCTGTTTGTTCAATGGTATAATCTCGTACGAAATGCGGCATCTGGTTAATGTTTTTACAATGTGTCTCTACTTTTAGCATCGCCCATGTTTTCGTCTGACAAGCGTCCGACAGCAAACAATGCAAATGATCTAGACTCAATAAAATTACAGACCGTCGGACGCTGAATTATTGTTTGAATCTAAGACAATGTTTGCTTATTGCTCACAACACTGTAAAGATGCCAGGTATATTCTGGCGTAATAAATAAACATGGAAATGTGTACTGACGAATTGATATTCTATTAATGTAAGTTTATAAGGATAATGCAGTAGTATTCATAAAAATATACAAAATACAGAATAATATTTATTTTCAATTTTTGACTGCATTAAAATAGCTATATGGCTATTAAAAACAATAATGTTGGGAATAGAAAATAAACTGCTATTAGTATATATAAATAGTTGTAAAAAAAATAAAAACAAAAATTTTCAATCGTAGATTATATCCTACAAAAAGTCTTTAAACTTTAAACTCACTTTAAAAAGAATAAACTGTAGAAACAATAAAACTTTTCAAATATTATTTACATAGAACAATCATCGTGATTACTAATTGATTCTTATAAGTGGTTTCGAATTTTCGTTTTTGAAAAGACGTAGACAACATTTCTTATATGTTTATTACTTTGAAACACTATTTGCCGATGTACTTTTAAGCTTTTCAAATATTTTTTGTTATGTGTTATGATTTTTTTTTTATTTTCGATCTTAAATTAAAGTAATAATTGTTTATTATTAAATCAAATCATTTAGTTAATTAATAATCAAAATATACAATGAGTTAAGTCAGTGGTTTTCAACCTTATCGGACTAAATCCTCCGGAATAAAAATAAAATGTCTCGCTCTTTTTAATCTTTGTAATAATCCAATTTCACAATTTTTCAACTGATACAATTAACATTGGGCAACCAAATTCTGCACAATATTATTAAAAAAACACATAAAAATATTGGTCATTCATTTGTTTATATAAACACGAGTTTTTTGGTTTTTTTGGAAACCGCGCTCTACAGGTTGATAAATATGTGTTAAACGATTCAACTAATTTTAATAAAGGGAGTTTAAAGTAAAAAACAACATTTTACATTAAATTGCACACTTTTTTATTAAATAATGGGGTTTTTAAGATCTAATATTAACAATTTCAGAATTTTTACTTATTATAATTTATACTCTAAATGTTGCGTGAATATCTTTAAAAACTACGACAATTTTATAAAAACAGTTAGAACAATTGTTAGCAAAAATTAATTTGTATATGGCGTCTCCACCGCTTAAACAAAAAATATTTATAAATACCATATAATGCATCAAAGAAGATTAAATTAAAATAAATTAATATATAACTAAAAACTTATTTCTGAATTGTACGTTTGTCTCAAATTTCCGATTTATTTACAATGCCTTACTTTAGCCTTACACCCAATATGTTTGTTTTTGTAAAACTTGCCACATGTTTCGAGTATTATTTCGCCAACCGTATTCCAAGAAATGTATGGTTTTTGTCATTTATGAGCTCTTCATATATATATTGTATTTAAAATACAATAAGTGAAAGATATATTACTGCCATTTACCAAAAAAAACTAAAGTTTTGGAAACAAATTGTAAACGAAACCTACTCGTGCTAAGTTTGAAAGATGATTGAATTGTTTTTATTGCTAATTAAAAAATGCTTATTGCACAGAATTCGTGATATATTTTGTATCTTATAAAATTTAAGTATGAGATAATTTGTCAAGTTTTAACTTCTTTTTAGATAGCCTAAAGAATCAAGCAGCTATGAACAAGATAATAAATTTTGCAACAACTTGATGACATTCAGACAAATTCAAAAGCCTCATCGAGGATCATCCAAACTCACTTGCCAGAAACCTTTGCCAGAACACTACCAGAGCAAGATTGAAAAACAAATTCACGTTACAAATATATGTCAATTTTCAAAACCACTGGTAATGGAAAGAGGATTTTGTATTTTTAAAGTGATTGTTTCTTAGTTTATATATAACTATATAATAAATTTACTGCATGAGACATTTATAAAATATAAGAGCAGCATAATCAAATTTGAATATATTTTAAGATAGTCTAAACTCTAAATTATGGAAGCTCTTATAAAGAAGATATTTTGCAAGATTTTTATAGTCAACGTTATGTACTCGGCACAAAGAAATTCTAAAAAAAATCAGTTACATTAATTTGTTCATTAACAATATTTATTCACTTGATACCATAGATAAAAAAGTATAAACAGATAACAAACACGGCCATTAGTACAATTTTAGTTGTATACGCACTCCATAGAGGCGCCACTAACTGTAGCATGTATATTTACCTCTACGTTTTTCACAAAGTACTAATTTTAAAAAATCACAAATAGATAGTATGTAATATATGTGTTGTTCGTAGACTGGTTGAAGATATAATGGAGAAAGACATTTTTAAAAAATATTTTTACCAAGATTCTACACATGTGTGGAACGAATTGCGAATCCTTTGCGCGACCATTTTATTGTTTTGTGAGAAATTTGGAAATCCTATCTAAATAAAAGAGATTTGTGTCGTC
This sequence comes from Ctenocephalides felis, assembly GCF_003426905.1. Lineage (NCBI taxonomy): Eukaryota > Metazoa > Arthropoda > Insecta > Siphonaptera > Pulicidae > Ctenocephalides > Ctenocephalides felis. Next base: position 14,085,104 of record NW_020539725.1, on the reverse strand, counting down.
AGCGTGTCAAGTTCATTCCGTTTATTTATTGTCTTATTGTTATAAATAGTTAAAAAAGATTCTTCTGTAATTCTTCGTTTAAATAAATTTTGTTCGATTTGTAGCACAGTGGGATTAGAAAAGTCTATATTGTGTTTTAAAGTATTAATGTGGTCTGCAAGCATAGTTTTAAATTGTCTGCGATTTTTTTAATTATTTTGAATTTATATTGTTGTAAACGTTGAATTAAGTTCTGGCTTGTTTCTCCTATGTAAATTAAATTACAATCCAGGCAATTTATTTGATAAACGAGATTTCTAAGTCATTTGATATATAAAGGGGTTTTGGTTTTGGTAAAAATAGTACTAGTCGTTGTACAAAAATTGTTTACAAGTCGAAGTTCAGATTTATAAAAAAGTTTTTTTTACAGGGAACATACAATTCTTTAATGCTTGGCAAACATGCATTAAAGAATTGTATGGCCGAAACATATGGATGTAAAATATTTTTTTAAAAGAAATCATGTTTTTTATTGATGTTATATCCGATTACTAGACTATATATATATATATATAAATATATATATTATAATTAGAAAATCATTTTTAAAAGATAGCATGCAGTGTAAACTCACTGTTGAGTGCGGAAAACAATAAAACAAGGTATGCACATTTGTTCTGTATTTATCTCCCATGCTTAAGGGTTAAATAAGGTGGACTACTACGATAACATGTGGCATAAAAAATATATTTGAAGTCATATTTATATTATGTTATAATTTTCAATATAGATAAATATTCTTTAAGACTAACCTCTCGTCTTGTTGAACGCCTTCATCGTGGTTTTAATGCCCATAACTGTTATTCTAAATGTCAATAATAAACCACAGTCCACATCTGCAGCACCACAAACAACTATTTTTATTACACAAGCTTAAATACAATAAATCAAGTACAATTTTAAGTCGCAATTATTGTCAAAAACTCTCACAACACATAACAGACAGCACTGTGTAAATCTTGTGCACAGTCAATTTTCACAAAAACTTTGTTCCAGAATTCGATAAATAAAAAGCACTGTTTATAAACATTTTATAGTAAAATTGGAAACATTTATTTTTTGGGTTTGAAAAAGTTGAGTCTGTGTAGCAAACAACATAATTTCAAACTGACTCTTTGACATACACAGACCGTACATGAATCTCAATTGAATTAATCCACGCGAGCTGGCTTAGCCGCTTAACCCGGCCGTCGAAATTGATTTGACCTTTGAGCTCGTTGTCACAATTTTAGAATTCATTGATAATCTCGTAAACGACATCATCATCGTCGGAGAAGAAAATTAAAAACATACAGATTGAAAAACAACTACGAGAAAATGACAAATGTGATGTCTAGTTAACAAAATAATTTTATTCAACAGTAACTAAATTTTATTCTGCTCACTGAAATAAATTTTATAAGTCACTATTACCGTTAAAATTTGATTATAATAGTTAATAAACAACTGAGTCCAATTTTGACAGATATTGAATAAGCGTACCAGCATTTAAGAAAAAAAATGCATAAGAACAGCTTGACCAAATGCAAAACCCAAATTTAATAACACCAATTTATTGTACCTATAATTATTGTACCTAAAGTAACAATATCCACAATATATTTCAACATATAATTCTTCAGTTTTTTATTTTCAATGACTTTTATAATTCAATCAAAACACTGCTTTCAGTCCACTGACATGTTTGTTTCTAAAACCGCTAAAAATTAACAGGCAACTTCATGTCATTCAAAAACCAACTTGCAATTGCGCGGGATTTTATAAAAAAGAAAATGACATGTCAAGTAGTTGAAATAATTTTAATCAATAGTAACTAAATTTTATTCTGCTCACTTGGGCCTGCCACACAACAAATGTCTATTTATAATTTTCACATAGTTGAGATAAAATTTGCTCTTAAGTATTAATTTCTCATACCAGGCACCTCTGTCTGACTGAGATATGAAAATAATGTATATATGTAAATAAATAATAAAAAAATAAAATAATTTGATTATAATAATTAACAAACAATTATGTCAAATTTTGACACAACATTAGAGAAACTTTAAAGATGACAACATTAAAAAAAAAAGTTGTAAAAGCGGCTCGACTAAATACAAAACCAATTTTAATATAAATTTATAATTATAAAGTATAACAATATTCACTTTATATTTTAACATATATTTCTTCAGTTTTTTTTTTAATTTAATGACGTTTTGCAAATGACACAAATCGACCAAAACACTGCTAACTTCAGTCCGCTGACAAGTTTGTTTATAAAACCGCTAAAATTTAATCACCCAACTTCATGTCATTCAAAAACCAACTTCATTAGATTCACTTAATTTTAAAGTCAAATGTCATCACTTTTCATCATAACGTCATAACCTTTAAAAACCGATTAAACAATTTTTTTATCATTTTTAACGTATTTTTTTAACAATTTCAACGTAAAATTAAGACGTTCTATCAGGTGAAGCGTTCACACGGTACTGCGTAGGCCCGTGTGTGGTGGACGTACGCTGTTTAACAGTCCAAGAGGTGTACAGTCTGACTTAAAAGTAGCCATGGCGCGGGTACAACTTAACTTTTGACTTTAGCATAGAACTGATGAGATATAGGTATATCTATAATACGTGTTTATAATAAAAATTAAACAGAACGCGGTAGAGCAGCCTTCAAATCAGTCAGCCAGTCTTCAAAAATTAATTTAGAACTTCAGCAAATTTGAATCGATTTAAAATAGTCATAGATGCACGATAAAAGACCAAGTGGAAGCCTACCTAGAGAAGATATATTAATTAAAGATGAGTTTTGATGATTGAATGTGATATACTCAGACAACTGTAATTAGCATATTTTTAACACTTTTTGTAATTCTAATAATTACCATAAGAAAATACCAAAAGAGTCGACGTTAAAATTGAATAGGATATTATAATTTCAAATCTCAATTATAAATCTTCACATAGAGTAGAGTGGGGCTTAAAAGACCGCCTTTAAACAGGTCCACAACTAAGATATCAAAAATAGTAAAATAAAATATTTTTTTACCAACAATATTTGAAAGTAGAGGGAAAAAGATGTACAACCAACCATTACCTTGATTCTTAACGACGGTGCTGGACGTTGCTAGCGGAAAATGAATAGCAAAGTATTTTCTTACGTTGTTAATTTTTTTGGTTGTGAGCACTGTTGTTTAGTTTACGAGACCTTAATATAACTTTCAAGTACATATGTATTTAATTAATTTATACGATGTATCGCTAATTTTAAGTTAGATTCAATCGCTTTTTTTATATAATCTATATGAAAGTAAAAAGGACCAACTGAACCTTCACCCCGGCAAAAGTGTACACATTAAAAAATAGAAAATAAAATATATTGAGCTAAAATAAGCAATTTTACAAGAGATAAATTAAAGTAATAGTTATTCCAACTCTGCTGATGAATATTTGTGACAAAATACCAGATCAAGGTTATATATAATGTTATCTCTATACAAAATGTACCCAAAAAATTACATTTTGCATTGGTTGTTTTCACAATATAATTGCTCAAAGTAAAATTGGACCTTTGTGCCCCGACTTACTCTATATAACACAGAGTCACACACGTATCATCTAAAACAGGGTTTCTTAAACTATGGGTCGCGACCCCAAATAAGGTCGCGGGGAAAAATTCTGAGGTCGCGAGTGATTTTATATTTTTTCATATCATCACGTCTTGATTTTTGTATGTTCAACAAATTCTTAAACTATATAGTTTCATATGTATATGTATATGTACATTGTTACCAAATACATAAATTATTTAAAAATATTAATTTATTTGTTTATATCTGTGGGGTCGGCTAGAAACTCGCAGTCATAAATGGGGCCGCCAAGAAACTCGCAGTCGTAAATTGGGTCCCTAAGGACAAAAGTTTAAGAAGCCCTGACCTAAAACATTTACAATATGCAGGCGTCTATTAATAACGTGATCAATTTTTTAAAGATTTTTGGACCCTTTCTCCTCCCTTTCTGATACATAAATAAATTTTGAAATTTTTGGTATTTTTTGATAATTTTTGGATTTTTTTAATTTTCAACTAGACTCTTCTCCACCACGTGATATTTCGTGACTTTTTGTCTTTCCTTAAAATTTCAATTTTTGAAATAAATTAGGTATTCAAGATAAACAATATAAATTGTTAAATATATAAAAATATATAAATAATTATTACTGTAAACAGAAATTAATTTAATTATTATAATAAATTTTATTAATTAAATTATTTAATTAAACCTATACTAGCTTGATTATTCACAATTAAAATTAGACTCCGCAAATAACAATTAAAATTCACTAAAAATATTATAAAATGTAAACATTGAATATTTATGTATTTACATAAACGCCTATTCATATTATTTATATGATTTTTTTTAAATAATATTGAAAATTTCATAACTTAAGTTACTAAAATAAAGTTTGTATACTAACATATAACATAATACATATTATGCATATTTGGTAACTTAATTGCATATATTTTGTAATGTATAGATGCACATTCGAATATGTATAAAAATTATTAAAAATTTGTTACAGGAAGAGCACGCAAAAATTGATATGCCAGAGAATAAAGAATATGGAAATATGAAAGCAAATAGCGAATATAAATAATTAAAATCTAAGAAGTATTATTAAGTTATAATTAAGAAGAAAAAAAAGTAAATAGAAAATATAGAACTTGCATCGAATACTACTACTAGTCTTCAGGTCAGTAATTACTCATACTGTAAGTAATTACTATGTAGAAATAGCTATCTATCTTATATTTATTTACTTTAATCCAATATTCAAGATTGATATTAAAATCTTACAATTATCTAATCATCATGCAAAACTTGCATGTGTGAAAATTTTATTAATTTGAACTAAAAAAAAAAATGTACCCAGAAATTTTATGTTTTGCATTCGTTGTTTTTACAATATAATTGCTGAAAGTCAAATTGGACCTTTGTGCCCCGCCATACTGGGATAATTTGGTATTATTTCTAACAAGAGTTGATATTTTTTATCCAAATAATTTCTTGTTTTTAAATCCTGCACATCAAGGTTTAGGCACCCTGTTTTAAAGTACTATCCAGGGCGATGTTTGTTGCGATGCTGTCTTGCGGCTCGAATTAGCTATGGATCGGCTTGTGTTTTTTCACATAGGCCGATTATACGGATTTTCAAAAAATGAACCCAACACTCATCTTTTTTTTTATTGTGAGCGGACAGTGTCGTCTGATACTTACCAATCGCAATAAGCTTTGGTAATTTGTACAATAGACAAAACACTTTATAGAAATTATAGGCAAGGCAAGAAATCCCGAAGGCGCCACAAAATGTCTAAAATAATATGCTGAGGGATACTGGCGTCAAAAGGACAGACATTTTTGAATAATGCATATGATCTTTGTTTTACTAGAAATGTAATGTGAGCTGCCCTTTTTAAACTTGCAGTTTAAACTGCAATATTTATGTAGATGGTTCTCAGAATTACTATTGTCATTAGTATTTATTATGATAAATTTGAAATTGTATTGTGAAATATTGTTGTTTTGAATTTTCGAGAAGAAAGTGATTGTTTTATTTATTACAAAAAATGAAACTTACTTTTGACCAGATCATTATAAAAAAAATCTACGTAATTTTTTAAAAATGAAATAACCATTATAGATTAGTAATAAAGTGAAATGTATATTGTGTGCAAAAAATATATACTGCAAAATTACAATTGCACAAGATATTAAGAACGCGTTATGCACGAGCATTATATATTCGATCACTTTTACCCAAAATCACATCGATTTTCCGTCTCATTTTTCGATTTAAAATATGCATCAATTACCTTAATCTTATCTTATCTTATCACCAATATCTTTCCTAGGTGCTTCTTTGACGTCAACGTCTCCATATCGAATAGAATTGACAAAAACTCCGTCGAAAATTATTATTATCCAGACAAAAACTACTTTTAAAATTAGAGCTCAAGAGAACCTCTACTTGCTTAGTGATTAAAGCTTCATTCTTCTAACTATAAGGTTTCAGAATCAATACTTCATTCGGACGGTCTGATGTCAAGAAGTAGTGACATTGGTTTACACTTGAAAATAATTTCTATTTTCAGCAATATGTTTCCAAGTGAAAATAGATGTGGCATTGCTACATCAGATTAAAAATCATCAGTAATAGAGAAATTCTAATAATATAAGTGAGTATATCCAAATAGAAAATCCAACTATTGTATTGCCTACTAAAAAGCTACGTGTTTGAAAAATTTCATCAAAACAGATTATAGAACTTTTAAGATCTTTATACTTTTCTAATATAAAAAAAGAAAAAAGATGGATCTTCAGGTTATGCGGTTTAGACAGTAGTCAGGTTAACAAAATACAATTAAATATTATATAGAAAAAAATCCGGCAAAAAGAATATAGAGGAATAATAAAATGGGATTGAAACTTTCATAGCTTATTTAAAATGCTAAAAAATCAGAATCTTCCTGCGTTTATAAATAATTCTGACACACAAGGAGAACCTCAGGTTTACTCTTGTTTTGATGAAACTTCGCATGGTGATAAAATTGATAGTCTAACCAAACAGTTTAAAATATTATAGGCCTTTGAGGAATGGTTTAATTATAAAAATTAATTAAAGATTTCAGAATGCTGATGATTATTGAACTGCAACCAGCAGAACTTTTCTACGTTCGTAAGGAAAACCTCAGGTTTACTCTTCTGTGATTTTGAAAAAGTTTGCATGGTGATAAAATTTGAGGAATTAATTACAAAATTACAAAAATTTATTAAAAATTTTAAAATTCTGTTGATGAATAAACTAAAAAAAAACAGAACTTTTTTGCGTTAGTAAATGATTCGGGCTTAAAAGCAGAACCTCAGGTTTATTATTCTGGGATTTTGATAAAACTTTGCATGGTAGTTGATAGTCAAATTGAACAGTAAAATATTATAGGCCTATAAAATGTGGTTTAATTATGAAAATTAATTAAAGTTAGTAAATAGGCCCCGCGCAATACCTCAGGGGGTGCCCATTAATCACGTGATCAATTTTGTATGGTTTTTTGACCCCCCATCCCTCTTGGTGATACATAGTGATATTTAAATTTATCTCCCTCACCCACCAAACATCACGTGTATTTTTATTTACGAGAAAAAATTGTAAAATTTTTGAATTTTTTTTTTTGAAAATATTTGGATTTTTTTTAATAATTCAGGTAAAACATAAATTCACGTAATATTTTACTATCTCTTCCCCACGTGATATTTCGTGATTCGTTGTCAACCCCCTCCTTTTCCTTAAAACCTCAAGTTGTGAGGGGGCGTCCCTCACGTTGTGAGGTATTTTTCATTTTCTATCCGTATCTGGATGGTGTTCAAGGGTCTTGAAAATTTCGAGGGCGATTGAATTCGGCCCTGCATTTGTTGAAAACCTTTATATGTATTTCGTACCACGGCGATGTGTGCCGGTATTGTTTTTTCTGTGTCTTATTCGAGCGAGCAGATGATATGTTCTGCATGACTGCACTGTGATTTTTGACCTCGTTATGTAATTTACGTCTGATTTTAATTTAACATGGTAGCTTCAATTCAAATCATTTGTCGTGCCGAAGCAGATGTAACGAGAATGTTGGCGAATTATGCATATTAACGTATAAATATAGCGATTAATATATAAAACTTTTATTGACCTTAAATTGAATAATATTTTCAGTCGCACGACAAATTATTTTTAACGAATGGAAGTCTACGGTTTTACGACGCATTTAGCGATCTTGAATTGCTTGCTTTATTTTAGTTACTTAAGATATATGACTCGCATAATAAAAATAATGAGTGTTTATGTACGCATCATACATAACTATCAGAATAATTATATTAGGAATATAACGAGCTCTTTATTCCCCATAATACCAAGAAATTATTTTGGAAAAATTCTCTATAAATCAAGAACAATAATTAATATCAAACTGTTTTGAAAAATACATAAATGCAATTATTGAATTACATGTGTTTGCTTGAAAACACTCTCTATAATTTTCTTTCGAAGTTTTCAATAAACATTTTCATATTTTCCTAACCATAATAAGTTCGGAAAACAGTGATGCAAACGAAATATGTATAGAACAAATGCAACGTAATCAACTAAGTCACTTAATAAAAATAGAATGTTATGTACGTTTTCAAATATACAAACACTTTCAAATTTTCTACGACATAACAGTCGAGTAATAAAATGATATTCAGAGCTTTTATAGAACAATTTCATACTTTAGTATTTTCATTTCCTTTGTTTTCAAACAGTTTTTTTTCAATCATCGTCTCGAGAAATTTAATATGATCTCCTACAAATTTAATATTTGCTACCATGAATAATAATGTTTTAAATAGTTTTAATAAGTTTACATAATTAACAGCAATCCAATATAGTTCAGATCAAATAATAATTGTTAGTATCACTTAAACATTAGTAATTAATTGCTAATATGCCGAATCGAATCTAAATTTTTAAATTTTATTTCTTGATTTGCTCTATCTAACTTTTAATCATCATTGAAAAAAAATAAATATGGATTATACAAGAATGTAAATATAAATTGATTTCATATATTTTAGTAGTAATCGTAATCGTAATCATTGTCATATGTCATTTTATTCTCTTCGTTAAAATATTGTTATCATATTTCTGTTAATTATTCTAGATTTATTTCTGTTAATTATTTTAGATTGCCGAATAAATTCAAATTCTAACTTTTTTATAATAATTATTAAAACTATTTCAGAAGTGTAGTGCGAGGCACAAAGGGCCCAATTTGACTTTAAGCAAAAATATTGTGAATAATAAACCAATTATATCACAACAAATAACACGGACAAACAAACAACTATCTGACTATTTTTGGTAAAACTCCCAATTAATTAATTACTGTATAAATATCTTTATTTTTTTGTTTTTCACTTGGTCTTTTTTACCACATAGACAGGGTAAAGAGAGAGATCCAGGGGACTAACACATCCAGTGTCCTATTTTCACTTACGAAATAATTGCTGCATCTTACGAAATAATTGCTGCATTATTCAACCAATGCAACATATAAATTTCATGGGTACATTTTTACAAAGGTAACACTGTATATAACCTTGATCTGGTATTTTGGCTGAAATAATCAGCAGAATTGGAAAAACTTTATCTTATATCTTGTAAAATTACTTTAATACACTTTAATATCTTTGTTATTTACTGTTTTTTATTGTTTATACCCTTGCCGGGGTAAAAACTCAAACTAGCTGTAAGTGGAATTCTGTCTTAAGGCAATTAAGGCATCGTGCCTTAAGGCAAATTGCTGGAACTTCCCGTGCCAAAAATTATTATTTTTTTAAAAACGATTAACATTTTTGAAAAAATTTTACTTCGAAAAAATAAGATTTTTTAGAAATTTTAAATTGGACAAAAAATTACTTTTTTTTGAATTTTTTTTTTTTTTTTAATTTTTAAACAATTTTTTTTATAAAAATTTTTTTTTGGAAAAAATGTTATCTTCATTTTGACATATTTTGGAAGATCTGAACTTTTTTTCAAAGCAATCGTACTGCTTTGACTGCATAGAGACAAAATATAAAGCGCGTAAGCGCCGCGTCGCTGTCTAACGGAAAAACATTGGTACGGAACCCATAGGAATGTAAACAAAACTTATACTTATTGTTAAAATCTCAATACAATATCTGATAATTTGATATGCATATGTCTAATGCTTAATGATTATTGTTGACCGCCAAATGTTATTTTTTTTAGTTTTTTTTTACTAGATCTCTGAAACCGCTAGACCTATCTTCATGAAAATTTGATCAAATCTTCATCCTGTTAATACAAGTAAAATGTTTTTTGAACTATACAAATCGGACCCTCCGTTCTCTTGAAAACTGAGTTACCGTTTTTGGCTCTTTTTGCCCCATATCTTCGGAACGGCTAGACCTGCCTTTGACAAAAACTAATCAGCACGTCTCCTTATCAATACGAATCGAATGTCTTTTGAATTATTCAAATTGCTTCATACGTGTTCCCGAAATCGTCGACGAAAATTTGTATCCGAACACACACACATGCACGCACACACACACACACACACATACATCAATTTTCTCCAAGGTATGCCAACATATTCAGAAACCTCTGAAACGTGAAGATATATAAAAAATTTCATTTTCGATTTTTTTGCGATTACTTACCCTATGGAAAGTTAATTATAAATAAATCAATTTATCATCTCCAGAACATTAACAATCGTCATTTCATTTCGAATCAAATTCCAAAAAAAAAAATAGTTGCCAAATTTACACAAAATTGAAAAAGTGCTCCCATAGTCACAGTCTAAACGCATTTGCAAATAATTCTGTGCGACATTTTCACTTATACTGTGCTCAGCTTGGCGGCATTTTCACATTTTTCAATAATTTTCACAAAATTGGAAAAGTGCTCCAATACACAAGCAGTCTAAACGCACATGGGTAAACATTTGTACCAGAGTGGCGCTTAGACTGTGCTTAGCTTGGGTGATTTTTTGAATTTTTAATCCAAAATTACAAAAAAATTTTTTGAAAAAAAAATTAGAAACAAAAAATTTTTTTTTCCAAAATCAATTATTTTGTTGAAAAAAGCAGAAAGTTCTTTGAATCATTTAAATCGGACGCTTAGTTCTCTCAAAAACAGACATTTTTTTTAAATTTAGCTCTGTATCTCCGAAACCTCTGGGCCTACCTTTGCCAAAAACTAATCAGCACATCTCTCTATCAATAGGAATCGAATGTTTTTTAAACCATTCAAATCGGTTGATCCGTTCTCTCAAAAACTCGCTTTCTATTTTTTGCACTCTTTGCTCCATATCTCCGTAACGGCTGGACCTGCCTTTGCCAAAAACTAATCAGCACATCTCCCTATCAATAGGAATCGAATGTTTTTTAAACCATTCAAATCGGTTGATCCGTGCGCCTGAAAACGTGGACGAAAAAACGCGGACATACAAAACACACACACACACACACACATCCATTTTTTCTGAAGTATGCCAAAATGTTCAGAAACCTTCAAAACGTCGAGAAATGTAAAAATTTTTGATTTCGATTTTTGGACGATTACAATAACTTACCCTACGGGAAGTTAATAATCGTTTAACTCCACCCAAATGCAAGTTTTTATGAAAGTTATGTAACTGTTGAATCTAACTTGAAGATAACATTACATCTTATAAACCAAATAAATAACTTACACTTAAAAAATATATTAAGATCTTATAAACTAAGTGCTCATGACTAAGAAAACAATAAAAGAAAGAAACTACTTCTGATATGGATTTTCAAACATTGCAGTATATCTCCTTATAGCGAAATTATAAGAATCAAAGTGAGGTTGGTTATACTTTTTTCTTTCTACTTTCAAATATTGGTAAATTTCTAACTTTACTTGTTTTTGAGATATCAGGGGTGGATCTGTTTAACCGCAAACCTTTAGGCTCCGTACTACCCTATAAAAAACAAATTTAATAAATTCAAAATTCATCAAAAGAATATTTCTCAAAATAATACCTACATGCTCGGTAGAGTACGAGGCCGAAGATCTAGTCTAGAATATTCAATGAAAATATATGAATGAACAATCAATAGATTATAAATAACGGTAATTGAAATAAAAACTACATATAGATAAGATTTCTCTCGGTAGCGTGTTTTGTACCTCCGCTGTAGCACCACCTAATTAATCGCATGGGACTCGATTTTTTATTATTCATTCAAACTTTTTTATGGATCAATAAGATTTCTAATAGTCTGTAATCATAGAGCTTCTTATGATGTCGAAGGCACATATAATAAATATCGGATACACCGAGCCCGGGGCACTTACGAGGATAAAAAAACGTGTCTTCTAGCTCGTACTATGTACACCGATTGAATTTTGTGTGTGAATTTTCCTATGTGTGTTTTTCAAGATTAGTGTTAGTGTAGACCAGGTATATACAAGTGAATAGTTTTGTTTTACCGTAGTAACCCGGCTCATATCCGGCATCATCCGGTGCTAAGATTTTTAAACTTTACGGTTCATTTATTTTCAGTCAAACTTTTATGATTTTTATACAATTTTGCATATTTGATATAAATCATATCTAGATTTTATTTGTAAAACAAATAAATTTAGAATAGGAATAATAAAATTTCAATAAATTAGCCATATCATTTTTTTTCTTTTACTTTTTTAATTTGTTTATTTTTAATACTAATGAATTATATTATTATTCTTGTTATTATTATTATATGTATTCAGAATTATTATTATTATTATGCTACAACCAGAAGAACTATATAAGAGAGCTCCCGTTAATTATGAGGGGTTGACAAAAAATTACGTGGAGAAGGTATGAATTTAGTAGGCTATCACATACACATATTTTCTACCTGAATTAAAAAAATATCCATTATTTTAAAAATATTACGATTTTTTCTATGTACTAATAGTGATGTTTGGTGGGGGATTGGAGGTAATTTTAAATATTAAAATGTACCTTATTGAGGGAGAGGGGAGGGGGTAGGGTTTCTTAAATTCTTGGACAGCTCCTAAATTATAGAGCTAAATTACACAAAAAAGAATAATCAAAGGAGATATAAAATAAAACAAAAATAATTAAATAAATAAATAAAAAAAAAAATAAAAATGAAAAATGAAAAATATATAAAGAAAATAAATAAATGAAATGAAATAATAAATGATCGTAATTGCTCAAATGGACAATTGACTATGACTATGGAATAGAATTTTTTACATATATGAACAGTTTTTTGTTTAATCCTCTAAAAGACTGTTTACCATTGCCATTGCCGCATTAGAGGACTTGATGACTTGAAGGTATAATAATAATATATGCGATATTAGTATTTATCATCATATATTAATATACAATGTATAAGATTAAATTAAAAACATATCTTTCTCTATATTTGTTTGAAAATGCATTTGCCAGAGGCGAACACATGTTGAAAATAAAGTTGTGTTTTTCACATTTCCAGAATTTTTAAATAATTTTGTTAACAGAATCATAAAATTGAATAATTTAAGATTTTCTTTAATGCAATCAAAGTACTCGGTTTAACCTTTCTTCCTTCAACATGATTCTTGTGAGTATTAATAAAAAATGCGAATGATATTTACTACTAGTTTTTGTAATTATACATTAGTTTCAGATGCACACTCATCAAACTAGTTGTCAGTGGCATTTTGCTTTAAAGAAAGTTGCATGAACTTGCAACTGAGTGATTTATAAGTATACCGAGTTGCTGTACGGCTTCATAATATGGAAAAAAATTGCAGATTATTCAATTTTTTGTTCATAATTAAACCACATTTCGTAGGACTACAAAAAATCAACAATTATATAAAAAGAAACTAATAATTTATGTTACAAATTTTAGCAATAATTACAGGAAAAACCAAAAGTTGTTTAAATTTTTTCTAAAGTTTGCAATATGTTATTCGTTGTTAAAAGTTTGAGAGCTACGCACCTCCGGTACTATAAATATTACGAGCCCTCGAAGCTTTCTTGAATGAATTCACTATCTCGCTTTGACGCGTTCGACGAATTCATTCAAGAAACCATTTCGCTCGAACGGAAGCGCGTAGTAGACAGAACCAGACAGAGCGCTCTGTCTCGCTTTGTCGTCGTCTCCGTTTTCTACACAACGTAGAATCATGAATGAAATCTAATGAACGGGATACGCATTGAGTGCGAGACACTCTCTCTCTTTTTGCCCGAGTGCCTGAGTAGTTCTGTCTCATTAAACCCGATCTCGAGAGCAGGTGTTCGACAAGTTTGTGGCTGCGCCGGTGTGGGTTCGATTTTGCGTAAAATTGTGAGGATATTGAATTGTGTGAGTACGAGTACGTCAACTTTGAGCGAGTACATCAAATTTTTATATTGACTTGCATGCGAAATGATCAGCTCTTGAGATTATCTCTATCTTATCGGCAGACTGGGAATGAAAACAGAAATTAATCAGAAGACTAGAAGAAATATGGTTATGCTGATCTTTCATCGGCCTTTAATGATTTTTTTAAATTTATTTTATGAATTATATAATCAGTTGTGCATGGCATCGTGCCTTAAGGCAAATTGCTGAAACTTTCCGTACTAAAAATTAAATTTTTTTAAAGAATATTCTAATTTTGTATTAAAACTGAAAATATTAAAATTTCAGAATTTTATAGTTTTTCAAAAAAATTGACTTTTTTGAAAAAATTGAATTTGTTTTTATATTTTGAACATTTTATCAAAGCCGTTGCGCCGCATAGAGGCGATATATCGAAGTGTGTAAGCGCCCCGTCGTAGGCCTAACGGATAAACATTGATACGGAACCCATAGAAATTTTTTTTTGTTACAATTTATTTTTGTTAATCAAGACTTAAATGTCTTATTTACAAAATTGATATGAGCAAAAAAAAATACAAAAAAACAAAAAATGCAATACATTGAATATAAAATGAAAAAAGTTGAAATAAAAATTAAATTAAAACAGTAATACAAAAATAATAACATAAATGAACGATGACGTGATGATGTATGCCGCGTACTACGTCAGGACGCGTGCAGACATTGGGCTAGTTGTTTGGTAGATCGGAAGGCCATTTCTTGCTCAATCTTCTTATCGGTCTCTGAATCGCTTGAATTGTAGGATTTGTATGCTGGATTAATTTGTTGTTAAATGATGAACTTCTAATCTTGATCATTTCGTTGACTGTTGAGATTTTCAAATCCTTATGTAGGCAAAAATTCGAAATATACCAAGGCGCATTAGTAAGGATACGCAGAATTTTATTCTGGCACCTTTGAATGATGTTTATGTTAGATTTGCAAGAGCAACCCCATAGTTCGATTCCATAAGTCCAAATGGGCACTATGATAGTTTTATACAAAAGTACCTTGTTATCGAGAGAGATTTCAGATTTTCTCCCAAAAAGCCAGTAAAAATCTTTTATTTTCAGTTGGATTTGTTTCTTTTTATATTCAATGTGCGTTCTCCATGTCAATTTCGAATCAATGTGCATGCCTAAATATTTAACAGAATTGCATAGTGGAATTATTGAATTGTTCATGATGATAGGTGGACTGTTGTGATGTTTTAGAGAAACAATTATGTGGTGAGATTTTTCGATATTGATTTTGATATTCCAATCTAAAAACCATTTTTCGAGACTAGATAAATAATTTTGTAACTGACAAGTTGCTGTTCCAATATCGGAATTGCATGAAATAATTGCTATGTCATCGGCGTAAGTGCATATGGTTAGAAGATCATCTGTGGGCATATCGTTTGTGAAAAGAAGATAAAGTACAGGGCTTAGCACACTGCCCTGTGGTACCCCGCATTCTATATTTCTGATGCTCGAAGTCACATCTTTAATTTTGATTCTAAATTTTCTATTAAGCAAGTATGAGCTTAAGATATTGAAGTAGTTTGGAAAAGTTGTTTTGATTTTATATAGGAGTCCTGAGTGCCAAACCTTATCGAAAGCCTGACTGACATCTAAGAATACGGCTACGCTGTGTTCCTTTCTATTCATGGCTTCAAGAATACGAGACACCGTTCTGTTGCATTGTTGAATTGTAGAGTGATTTTTTCTGAAGCCAAACTGATGGTGAGGAATCCAACTATCATTCGGATGATCTTCTGACAATCTCTGCAACAAAAGTCTCTCTAAAATTTTCGATAATATCGATAAAAGACTGATAGGACGGTATGAACTAGCAGTGTGATGGTTTTTGTTTGGTTTAGCGATCATAATAATTTCTGCAGTCTTCTACGCTGTGGGCCAATAATTGTATTGAAGTATGGCGTTGAAAATATTTGTTATATATAAGATACCTTTTGTAGGCAATTCTTTTAACATCTTTGGAGTAATTTTATCCATACCTGGCGAAGATCTATTTTTTATCCTTTTTATTTCACATAAGACATCATTTGGTGAAAAATGTCCTAACGGTGTAGAATGTATGGGTTGATTTACGAAATTGTTAATTAAATTATTCTGGAAAATATTTCGAGCGCTAAAAATGCTACTTAGATGATCAGCAAATGCCTCCGCTTTTTCTTCGTTGCTTTTTGCCCAAATGAATCCGTTTTGGTTGGTTATTTTCAGAGGAGGGTTTTGTTGTAGGGGTTTACTTTTGTTTCTGATTGGTTTCCATATGGAATTATCGTACCTATTTAACTGCAATATATACGACCTGAATGTACAATTCTTCCATTCTTTCATTTTTTTCCTCAGCGTGTTATTGAGATGATTAAGCGATGTCTTATCCGTTGGTAGATGAGAATGTTGCCAGGTACGTCTTGCTCTTCGTTTCTGTGCAATTAGCTTCTTAATCTCTTGCGGAATTATTAATTATCATTTCTTGGATTAATGTTCGGGGTGATCTGCTTGGTTGTTTCACGTACAATCTCAGAAAAATAATCTATATTATTTTCTATATCAATAACGCTTGTAGGCCTAGATTTTGGAAATAATTTTGAATCAAGTATGGATTTGAATTGAATCCAGTTAGAAAGATTGTTGTGTAGAATATGATTGTTGATAACTGGAGTAGGAAATGTGCTAAACGTCACAAGTATTGGAGAATGATCTGAAGAGAGATCGTAACTAGATTCAATATTGAGATTTGAAAGATCAATACCTTTCACAATAAAAAAATCTAAAAGGTCTGGAACTTTAGTAGGGTCAGAAGGCCAATAAGTTGGACTGCAAGTTGAAATAAAGGAGAGGTTATTTTGCCCTATGGCTGCATGAAGAATCTTTCCTTTGGCTGTAGTCAGTCTAGAACCCCAGGCAATATGTTTACAATTAAAGTCACCACCTATGATAAATTTATTACCTAATTGAGAGAAAAATGAAGAAAACTGAGCACAAGAAATTTTGAATCTTGGTGGACAATAAACAGCAGAAACACAAAAATTATATAAATTTGTTTCAACAGAAATTTGAGTTGCTTGTAGAAAATCATCAGAAATATTTGGTAGAACAAAATGCTTTATATTATTTTTGATTAATATAGCCGAACCGCCGCGAGCCCTGCCACTTGGGTGATTTGAATTATAAGTAGTGTAGTTATAAATTTTGAAGTAGTTTTTTTCAGTGAAGTGAGTTTCTGAGATTAATAAGATATCTATTAAGTTTAACTTTAAAAAACATTCTACTTCATTTTTGTGAGGTATTAAACCGTTGGCATTCCATTCAGCAATTTTAATTATTTTTGCCATTGCTTTTGTTGTTGACTAACGTGGATAACATATTTATTATTATGGTGTTCTGTTGCAAAAGCTGATTGAAGATATTTTTAAATTCTAAAATAAGTGTTGCTAGAGAATCAGAATCAGGATTTGAAGGAGAATGATTAGAAGCAGAGTAATTGTTTTTTGCAATGTCTGCATAGGATGAATTTTGAATTGTAGGATTTAAGGCCGGAGAAATGTTGTTTATTTTATTATTAGAATTAGAATTATTAGAATTTTTAAAATTTTGGTTATTTGGATTTGGATTTATGACTGATTGATTTACTGGAGTTTTGTTTCTTTGTTCTTTAATTTTTTGGTATGAGCAACCGCGATAATTAGCTGGATGAGCACCGTCGCAAAAATAACAACATGCCGGAGCATTCGGATCTTTGGTACAAGCTATAGTATTATGATTGTCACCGCATTTTAGGCAAGCAAATGGTCTATTGCAGTATTTTTTGGTGTGATTAAAGAGTTGACAGCGAGTGCATTGTATAATGTTGTTGGACTTTCTCGGTGGTTCGACGCGTATTATGCAGTTGAATAATTTATAAATGTTATAAATATTTTTGTTATTTCTATTTGGTTCCAGATCAACAAAAAATATATTAAGAGGTTCTTTTGTTATTCTATGTCTAATATTTAGGATATTACGTACGACATGACCCTGTTTTAATAGTTCTAATTTAATTGCATCTGTGCTTGTTGAAAAGTGTACATTTCTAAGAACAACCCTATAAGCCTTCTCTTCTTTTAATTGATATGTATGATATACGGCATTAGTTTCTTTTAGATGTCTGGATAAAGTTCGAAAATGGTCGACAGAATTACATAGAATTTTAAATGTATTGTTAGCTAAACTTCTCAGGAAATATTGATCGTGCGGAATTATTTCATTTAATTGATTAGACATATCATTAATATCGTCAACTCCGTAAATAAATATTGGAGGGGGCTTACTGACTGGAGCCGGTTTAACTGAGTTGTCATCATTAGCTGTTTCTATTGTTGAAAGGGCCGAAAATCGGTTTTGAATTTTGACATCTATTCCTAATGGTTCAAATGAAGTTTTTCTTTTTTTGAAATTGACTACTTGCCATGAATTAGGAGGTTTCTTGACATCAGAATGTGGTTGAGTGAGGCTTGTAGATGCACTATTACTAGATGATATTACTTCCTGTCTTGAGTCAGAAACTGATGAAGTTGAACGCAGCGAGACCTTTTCCGATGTAAACATATTGGTCCGACCTTCTTCGCGAGGTATCTTGCTGTATTTGCTGGATCCAATAACGGTCTTTCGTAGTTTTGGGATTTCTGATGGTTTACTGTCCGATTCCATATTCGCTTCTATATCTTGATTGAAATGTGAGACATTTTTTTGATTCCACAAACGCAAATTAGAGTCTCGATTATGTATGGTTTTTTGTAAGCAATTATTTAATTATCTGTACACTTTTGTAAGCTTTTCATGCAATTTTAATAAACCGTAAAATTCAATCTGACATGCACTTACCCATAGAAATGTAAACAAAATTTGTTATTATTTGAATCTCTATAAAATCTGATATTTTGATGTGCTTATATATTATTTTTATCTTTGACCGCCAAATGGCTTTTTTGTTAACTTCCCGCAGGGTAAGTTAAGTAATCGCAAAAAAATGGAAAATGAAAATTTTTATATATCTTTACGTTTCAGAGGTTTCTGAATATTTTGGCATACCTTAGAAAAAATGGATGTATGTGTGTGTGTGTATGTGTGGGTGTGCGTGTCTGTATGTGTGTTGGGATACAAATTTTCGTCGACGATTTCGGGAACACGGATGAAGCGATGTGAATAATTCAAAAAACATTCGATTTGTATTGATAAGGAGACGTGCTGATTAGTTACTGACGAAGGCAAGTCTAGCCGTTCCGAAGATATGGGGCAAAAATTGCCAAAAACGGTAACTCAGTTTTCAAAAGAACGGAGAGTCCGATTTGAATAATTCAAAAAACATTTTACTTGTATTAACAAGATAAAGAACTGACAAATTTTCATGAAGGCAGGTCTAGGGGTTTCGGAGATCTAATAAAAAAAGTAAAAAAAAATGCCATCTGGCGATCAAAAATGATCATTAGACATATGCACATCAAATTATCAGATATTTTATAGAAATTTTAACAATAAGTATAATTTTGTTTACTTCTATATTTCGCCTCTATGCAGTTAAAGCAGTGCGATTACTTTGAAAAAAAGTTCAGAATTTCCAAAATATTTCAAAATACACTTTTCTTCAAAAAGTCTTTTTTTTTTCAAAAAAAAGTAAATTTCTGTCAAAAAGTTTCTCGTCAAAATTTCTGTCAATTAGTTTCTCAAAAATCTAATTTTTCAGAGTAAATTTTTTTCAAAAATGTTAATCTTTTAAAAAAATAATAATTTTTGGTACGGGAAGTTCCAGCAATTTGCCTTGAGGCACAATGTCATGCGCCCCACTAGTAAACCTACCTTCACAGAAATTTTACCAGTTCAACAATTCGAGAAGGCAGGTCTAACGGTTTCGGAAATCGAGTAAAACAAAGCACATCAAATTTATAGATGAGAGAAATTATAATAATAAGAACTAATTTTGTTTACATTTTTATGGGTTCTGTACGAACGCAGCGCTTACGCGCTTATATTTGTTGGTAAAAGAGCTACGCAGCTTTAATAATAAGTTCTAAATTTTCAAAATACAAAGAAAACTAGAATTTTCGAAAAAGTCATTTTTTTACAAAATTTTTAAAAGTTTCAAAAATCTATTCAAAGTTTTCAAAAATTAAAAAAAAAATAGTTTTCGGTACGGCAACTTTTAGCAATTTGCCTTAAAGTGCGATGCCATGCACCGGTAGTTTAATTAGCTTTTTAAAAAGAATTTTCAAAGCTTTAATCAATTTGTATATATGTGGCTGTTTTAGTCAATTTGCGTATATGTGGCAGTAGGAATATTGTAAATTGTAAATGTTTTGTAATCGGATATCGATGGTATTTGTTATCACAAGATTTCTTAAACTTAAAGATAATTTCTCAGTAGTGCTGATTAAATCCAATACTTTGCTTATTATGATAAAAGTCACAGAAACAATGGGTGTTGCATCATTTTACTACATTGAATAATTAGAAATATTTTCATAACGCCATTATGAGTATTTTACATGATTTTGATTGTTCAATTGTTCCATTTAAATATTTGTAACTTATATTTGCAAAATCCATTTATGAGCGTTATTCACTTTGAGCACATTGTTTATCTTGCTTATTATAATCTTGCTTATTATAGAATCAAAGAAATTTGTATAAAAAATATTGATTTAGGACAATGTCAAGATTTGATATGATTTAAGCTTTATGTTTACAAAATGCATTCATAGATGATTCAATTTACAAAATCCAGACAATTCAATATAGGTTCTTTTAATTATTATTTCCATATAATTACAAACTGCCTGGAAAGACAATCAGTAATTTTAGTGACTAATATGTAAGATATTATTTTGCTACCCATTTTTAAAAACACTTTTTCGAGAAAATTTCATATAGTGCCAATTTTGAACTAAATCTGCTTTTATAATAAAACACTCGAAAAACTAAAACACCTGAATACATTTTTTAAAATATAATCAAATAAATACATTGTGTTCAGTACCAAACATTCAGACCCTGTAATATTAGGTTGTCAAATATCTCCCTTCCGCTTTTTTGCTCTTGGTTTATAATACAAAAAGGCGGAAGGAAGATATTTGACAACCTTATTTATATTACATTTTGCCGGGGTAAAATTTTCTGCATTACAGAATGCAGAATATGAACTCTGATTCTCTTCACACCGTAGACAAAAATTTTAACAATTATATTATCAGGGGTTTCTCGTAGGTGAGGGGGCGGTCATTAATCACGTGATCGATTTCTAAGAATTTTTGGACTCCGTCTCTATTGGTCATATTTAAAATTAACCCCTCTAGACTAACCAAAACATCACATGTATTTTTAATACATAGAAAAAATCGTAAAATTTGCGAATTATTTAAAACAAAGTCGATTTTTATTTAAATCGAGGTAAAGAATAAATACACGTGATATCTTACTAGACCCTCCCCTAGGTGATATTTTGTGATTTTTTGTCACCTCCCTCTTTAGGCCTCATGTGATTAATGGACGATACCCACTTGAAGCAGCCTGATTTCAAGCAGTAGTGTCATTGGTTTTTCCTTGAAAATATAAACAATACGTTTCCAAGTGGAAATATCCTTTATATGGCATTGATGCATTAACAAGAATTTATTAGTATTTCAGAAAATGTAATAATAAAATGCACCACATAGAGATGGGACAAGCTTTTGGGTTCATTATATCGATATAGATAATATAATGAACTGCCGTAGATTGTAATTATTTCATCTCAATTGCTCATAAAACCTTTGATGGCTATTCCAATAAATACAAAAAAATAAATATTATGAATTCAGTAAAGATTTTAAAGATTTCTGAAGTAATTTACAAATATACCGTTTAATGACAACATTCATTGCAATTGGCATGTATCGCCGTCCTCCGTCCTCACTCTCGTATTCTTATTACTCTATTTATACTCTCGAGTGATGAAACGAGCGCGTCTTCTCTACGCGCGAACGCGAACAAAAGTGTGTTAGAGCACCGGAAACTCAAAAAAAAGTTTGTCGGGATCTCCGTCGTAAATCGGCTCAAACTCGAAATTGCCATCTCGCGAATAGAATCAGAGAGTGACGGGCGCGGAGTGCAGTCGGTGCAGTCGGTGCAGTACACATGCAGTACTCGCGGCCGATTCATTGACTGACGGTACGGAATGGTCTGCATAAGCGACGTTATAAAAGAAAATTTGATAGAGAAAATTAGCTCCAAGTTAGATTAAGTATGTCATAATTTTATATACAAAAACAAAAAAGTGTACAAATAATATCGATGTCTAATAAAATCATCGTTAAATCATAAAGTATTAAATTTTAATTAAATCCAGTTAATTATGATAAAAATTAATCAAACCAATAATAAAAGCGTTATATAAATTTGATTTTTTGAATGTCCTTTCCCATATGTTTTATAACCTGTCTATTTTATTGAAACATTTACTAATAGTACTAATTTTTTTACAACTAGCGAATTAGAAAGCAATTATTTCAAATTAAAGGCATGTTTGCTGCAATGCCCGAAAAGGCCATTTTGACTTGAAAACATACTTTTGATCTATATTCCAATTTATTTAAATAACGTCCAGATTCCGAAACAGAACATAGTGAAATATCTTGGTCTCCATTTAGATAGCAGACTTACTTGGAAAAGCCATATAAAAACAAAAAAGCAGCAAATAATGATCAAAATGAAAGAATTTGATTGGCTACTGCGTAAAAAGTCAAAGCTCTCTGTCGAAAATAAGTTGCTGCTATATAAATCGATTATTAAACCAATCTGGACCTACGGAATTGAGCTCTGGGGATGTGCTTACAAATCTAATGTAGCTATAATGCAGAGAACTCAATCAAAAATTTTACGTACAATTCTTAATTCTCCATGGTACGTGACAAATGAAACCATTCACAGCGACCTCAACATGAAAACGGTGCAATTAACGTTTAAAGAAGTTAAGGAAAAATATAAGCGCAAACTGGACTCACATTTGAACCCTTCTATAGTTGACATTACTCAACCTTTTGGCATTAGGAGGTTGAAACGACAATGGCCCTTAGACTTAGTCTTAGATTAGGTCTAATATATCATATTAATTGTAAAACTGAGAAGTTCTCATTGGAGTTCTTCTTAGGCACCACTCATAAATATTGTCTTTTTAGCTCATAGGAATCTTTATGTATTTCTGATTGCTAAATAAAACTGAGTTAAAAAAAAAAAAAAAAAAAATTGCAAGCAAAATGAATGTCATGATATTTTATTTTTCAATGTTTATTTAAATATTTGTTCACGCTCCTTACAAATTTTATGTTTTTCATCGAATTTTCAACCTAGCGGCAATAAAATAATTTTAATCCGTGGGTAAGGGTACTAAGTTAATTTTAGGGAATATCACTCTGTACGCATCGCTTGAACCGTTTACATATTAATTATAATTAATAATAATTTTAATCCGTGGGTAAGGATACTAAGTTAATTTTAGGAAATATCACTATGTACGCATCGCTTGAACCGTTTACATATTAGGGGCGTTTACTAATCACGTGATCGAGTTTTTATGGATTTTTGGATCCCCTTCCCCCTTGGCGATACGTCGTGATATTTAAAATTACCCCCCTTATCCACGTGTATTATTTATGTTACGTAAAATTTTTCGAAGAAATTGTTTTGTTTAAAAATTGTTTTTTTTAAAAATGTTTATATGTTTTTTTAAAAAGTTTCGGTAAAAAATAAATATACATGATATCTTACTAGAACCCCCCCTCTCCCATGCGATGTTTTGTGATTTTTTGTCCCTCTCTCCCCCTAAAGCCTCACGTGATTAATTGACGCCCTATTACAAATAAATATAAATTATATACTAAATTAATCATTTTCCAATTACTTATTTACAAGGTCTGATACAGCCTATTTAGTAAAGTCTATCTGGTCCTTCGAACTAATAAGAGTGCCTTTGTTTAGTGTAGTTACTAACTTTTAATAAACATTGCCCCTGGCGTCTGTATTATTTATTTAATATTAGTCTCAATCGCTTTTACTCATCTTAATTTCATCAATTTTATTCATACCAGTAACATGGTCTTTTAATTTAATAGAAACCATAATAAAATAATTATTAAAAATGAAGGTAACTAGTCACAGGAACCACATTGTCCATATAATACGGTCTTTACCATAATGCCATATAATGGCATACATGGTAAAGACATAGTGGCATTCTAATTTTTATAAAGACAGTTTACATATAAATTGTTTGGTCCTTTTTGGGACATCAGCACATGACCCAAAAGCAAACTAATTCTAACTAGTCCTAACCAGCCTTCGTAGAGCTTGGGAGAGGAAACCCATCTTCTCAAAAATTTTACCAGTTCTTCATTTCCGGAAAACAGTCTAACTGTTTTGGAAATCGACTAATAAAACACTTTTACCAGTGGCTTTTTTGCCTGTTTTTAAAAGTAGAAGTTAAAAGCAATTCACATATGACATGTTTCAATTTTAGTTTTTCTTGGCTTCGAATGAACTACCTTGTAGTGCTTGCGAAATATTTTACTTTTTCATTTTGTACAAAAATGAACAAAAATGAATAAACATTCAAAATTCCATTAAACGCTTGATAAGAGAAATAAAGTTTATTGAAATCACTGGGCACTGGCATGTTTATTGATTTAATAGAAAAAATTACAAATAAACTTAAATGGGTTTCAAAAAATATAAGAAGACCACCCACAAAATAAACTTTCCAAGACGCGGTAGTCTTCGAACATTTGACAGGATTGTGAATATGGTCGCGAAAATGTTACTAAAACAAGCTAATTTTTAAATAAGGTCACAGTATCATTTGTCCAAAAACGGCATTTTGGCCGTATTTTTTCTTATTTCCTTACACTATACTAGTAGTGTTTGATATCAGTTTGTAGGCAGCGTAAAACAATTGGTTTTTAACTTTCTTCTATATGGATTAAAATTTGGAGACATATATCCGTTTATTACATAGATCATAGATCCTGTTAGAAGACAACCCTGTGCTTGTCATTTCTATTGTAGTTCTGATTATGATTTTACATACATTAAATTAGTATTTTGGCTTTATTTGCAGCAGTGCCCGAAAAGATTATTTGCACTTCAAGTATATTTTGGACCTATATTTTCAAACCAAAATCCGTGTTATTACTTCAGGACATCAGACTGTCCGAGGCGATTAGCGAACCTGGAACTTCTGATGAAAGCTCATACCTCTAACCACTATTGCCGAGGTGCAATATCGAGATTTTAATATAATATTATTATCGTGAAAAGTTCTCTCATATGACCATATGAGCCTATCCTAAAGTAACACAAAACGGTCAGTATGACAATAGTAAGTCAGCACAACAACTTGTTTCTTATTTTTTATCAAATAAACTCATGCACTTTTTCATCTTTTCGGTCGCAAACTTTTATTACGACAAAAATTAAGCCACGACGGCGTTAATTGTCGCAACATTTTATTTGATTTTTTTTCATTTCAATTTCGTTGTTATATTGCACTAGAAGCACTCTGTGTGCTATTGTGGTTGCACAATAATAAATAAAAATCTGAAGAGTGCGAACAAAAGACATCCGGAATTTTTAGTATTCTATTTAGATTTTCAATCGTTTAAAAAACTAAAGTGTTTTGATGAAGTTAAAATAGATAAACTAAAGCTTATGGCACAGAGAAGGGTTTCAATTAAATGTAAAAAATTATGAAACTATGATGTAGGAGGCATATTACCTTAATGCTTGTTCTTGAACTTTCTGGCGTATGTAAAAAATCTACTTAATTGAATCGATAATAAGAATTGAGATTTAGCTATTGAAATGAATTTTTTAAATACTTCTTTAGAAAATAAAATTTCTAATCGATGCAATTTGGACGAAAACCTAAACCTTCGGGAAGTTTACAAAACAAATTCAACTATCGTTTATTCTTAATTCTTTTCCGGATCTTCATAAAGCTTTTTGGTCCTAATCACGCTTCTAAATAAAATGCATCTAAATAAATTGGGATATATTTTACATTTTTGTCTTGAATATTTGAAGTTGGATTATTTCATTAGATTCTAACTAATAAAAGATAAATGAGAAAATCATGAAGAGAAGACAATGAACAAATTTTGGTCTTTAAGAAAAAAGTTATTATGAATAGGACTGCATAGATATTTAATTTCATTCCACAATAAAAAAAATTATTCAAAGATATATGAAAATATCAAAGCATGATAAATTTACAAATTTCAGTATTGCATTAATTATTTCAGATTTATTTAACAATATTGCTTCAGAAATTGTTGTATTTTTATACAATGCATTAATATTAATCGCCAACAATTTACAACAATTTTGCAGAAATATCGCGTTTTAAATCAGTGCTAAAATATGGATTACATATATACACACAAGTAAATGGTCATATATGTATATGCATTAACATATATATTATATAGTCAATCCAGCATCTAGCATATTCACATATACCAGCATATTATCATTCATAAGCATACCAGCATATAATATTTTGACCTTAAATTGAGATATTATCTATATCAATTTAAATTAGCAAATTGTCCGCAAATATTTGGTTATAGACGCACAGATTTTGCGGTATTATTTTCAAGTTTGTCTCTCGAAATTAAGTACTATCCATAATAGACCAAGTTGGATATAACTGCATAGGTCAGCAAATCTTACTTAAAATTGGTTCAGTAGTTTATTGGTTCATCTGAAACAAAAATCACGACAGACTCTTTAATGGGTAGTATTGCTCTAGGGCAGGTCCATAAACTGAGTTGAATTCCAAATCGATTCAAGGAAGAAAAGTGTGAGGCAATCCATTGCCATTTTACACACCAGTGCCCGAAATTGACCATTTTCAATTGGAAGCACATTTTTGAGCTATAGTTCAAAATATTAAGTGCAAAAGCAAAATTATCAGAGAAGATGAATACATGATCTTACCGAAATGACACTCTTAAAATTTCAATTTATTATGCAAATATCAAAAATCATAAATTTTAAAACATCCATTGATAAGTTTCAAAAAATAGCCAGTGATGGCAATAACTTCAGAAGAAAAATAATTAAATATTATAAAAACATTGAAGACGAAAGAGATTATAGAAAATTTAAAGATATTTAAATATAAGGCTTATAAATGTAAAATAAAATAGATATAAATGATATGTTTATATGAAAATTGAATATTATTTTATTATCTCTTATACTAAGCACCCCTTCCTGACTGAGATATGAAAATATGGTCAATAAAAAAAATAGTTTTAATTGAAAATGGGCATAACTACTGCACGATATCAAATTGTCCAGAGCGAGTGTTTGAACTCGCGACTACACAAAGCAGCGCGCTTAACCGTTACGCCATATATATATATATATATATATATATATATTTAAGTTTATTTATTAACTAATGATAAGTTTATAATCTAATAAATTCTTTACAAATATTTAATAGATAAGCTTCATATTAATAATTAACTACGACATATCTCATTATGTTTTGATCGTCGTTCTAAAAAGCAAAAACCATGTAACTAAGATATACCATAGTAAAAAATACGCAACTTTCGTGATTCGACAATACAGGTTATATAAAGAAAAAAATCATAAATTACCTAAAAACAACGCCTGGGAAATATGACGACGGAAGTGTGGTCCAAGAACTGGTTTTGATGTTTTTTTAAGTTGTAATTATCAATGAATTTATAACATAAAATATTCTCTAATCTCTGAAACTGGACAGTTTAGACGCGGTTAATCGAATTTATTCATTCATTAAGATACACATTCACACATACACAAATATATGAACATAGGCATATATACATGTATATAAACATGAATATTATATAACTGTGTGTGTATATGTAAACTTTCAATATTGTTTTTAATCTCAATGTGAAGCTGCTATAAGCGAATGAACGCTCGGAATAATATTTCATTTTTCTTACAAGAAATTACAAATACGTAATAACACTAAAAAAAAATTAAACAGGTTTATGATCGGATGATATTACAAACAAAAAATCTGAACACGAATTGAATATCAACTTATCAATGGATGATTTAAAATTCATGATTTTTGATATTTGCATAAGCAAATTGAAATGTTAAGAGAATCATTTCGGTCAGATTATGTATTCATCTTCTCTGATAAATTCGCTGTTTGCACTTACATTTATATTAAAGATACAAAATTATTATGTGTTTCCAGAATGTTAGGCCGAATGTTACAAATGCAAACTCAAGGCCAATTGATTTTAAAAAGCAAGTGCACATTCAAGTGGGAAAAAGGGAAAGGGTAGGGCACAAAGGGCCAATTTGACTTTGAGCAATTATATTTTGAAAACCAAACAAATTAAATAACGACAAATAACACATATTAAACAAACTTTCTTACTATTATCAGTAAAACTCCATGCTAATTTATCATTGTAGAATAGTATATTTTTGCTGTTCTTCAAAAATTTGTCACCTGGCCTGTTTTAACCCCCCCCCCCATAGGCGGGGTAAAATAGGACAGCCAGAGGGCGAACAGTTTCAAGGTCTTATTTTTAATTTTTAAAAAATTTCAGAAATAGCTACATTATATTCTACTAATGCGAAATGTAACTTTTATATGCACATTTTTATAAAGATACAAATATAATCTTGATCTGATATTTTGTCATAAAAATTTATCAGCAGAGTTAGAATAAGTATTAAAATTTATATCTTATGAAATTACTTTTTCTAACTTAATTCACTTTTTTATTTACTATTCTTTTATTGATTTTTCTTTGCCAGTGTAAAAGTTTATCTTAGTTTTTTTTACCCCAACCATATATGTAAGCTTTTCTAGAGGTTGTATGAAAAAAGGTTGTAATTATAATTATATTGATTATATAACAATGAAACAACGTTGGTTTAAAAAATATATTATGATTCGGTAAACTAAACAACAGTGCACGAACGAGAAAAACTTTTGCTATAGATTTTCACATTTTGTCGTTCATCCCATGATAACTACATCGTAGGTAGAAAATCTTTTGTACTACTTTAAAATAGCATCGGTAAGAAATTTCATACTTTAAGTGTTCTCGGGATAATAGTGGTGGACCATTTAACCGCGGACTTTATCCCGAAAATACTTTAGCTATAGATTTTTGTATTTTGTCGTTCATCTCCTGATAGCGACTTCGAAAGAATTAACTTAATGTCTGGTTACACATCTTTTATCTTCTACTTCAAAATGATATCTCAAAATCAATAAAAGTATTGAATTTTTATCGATATTAGTGGTGGACCTTTTTACCCGCGTGGCTTTATGCTCCGATCTACCCTATTACGAATAAAAAGCTGAAAATGCTGGTCGAAAAAGATATATTAAGAATAATTGAAGAGTAGGAAATACTCTGAAAATGTATTGCAAGTAAGCAATATGACTGCGACAAAACTAGATTGAAAAACTTGTATAAAATGTTTGTAACAAATAGTATTTGTATAACAATTTTAGCTAATAAAAACACAACAAATAGATGAGGGATTAAATTTCTCAAATTCAAATGTTAAATAATTAAAGCTTCGAAAATTTTGGAAGATGTGCGAAATTTGAAGTATAAGTTATCAATTCATGTTTCATTGAAATAGAGAAAAAGCTTTATTTTTAAGCTTTTATTTCATCATGTTCTCGGCTCTGATTACTTCGGCACACCTTATACAAAATGATGAATGTATGCTTGTATAGTATGAATATATGTTAAGATCTCGTTTTGAGAGAGCGGATCAATCGATTACAACGGTTCGAAAAAAAATTCGATTCGAAATGACAGTACGTAGAGCTTATTGGTTTATGGAAAAGGTTAAATTGTTTTGAAGAAACAAAGAAAAAAGTTCGAAATTTTTTTTTGTCATCCGAATAAACAAGATCAAATCCAAGTTTTGGACAATCCAATGTCGAACAGTAGTGATATCGCTTTTCGCATGACATTGCATTGTATTGTATCTTATGATTCCAAGTGAAAATAAATCTTTTTGGCATTTCTGCAGTTTCCTTTTAATATAAAATATTCTTAATAGATAGGACAACTTCTGGGTTTCCTTCTGAAGAAAAGTGACGCTGGCGCATCACAATCACCACAATAGCTTATAGAAGTTTTGCTATTAGTTCTAATTGCTGTCAAGTCAAAAAAGGTGCGTTTGAAATACGCACAATTTATAATATTTAACACATTATCAAACTGTGAATGCTGTGAATTAATTTTACCTAAATATTTGGTTTCATTTGATTATATGAGAATAATTAAAATTTACTTCTTTGATCTAAATTTATTTTATTAATTTTTACTCAAAAGTTTTATACTGATGTGTCAGCAAATTTAGAGAATATTAGAGAAGTATATAAAATTGGCACTGAACAAACAATTCTAATTGTCTCACAAAAGTTGTTGATCTTTTTCAATGATATAATGTATCTAAAATAGTCATTCTCCTCTATCTCGGCTTCAAAACTACAAATTTAGTACATTCTTTACTATAGGTATATAACTATTAAAATATTATTGTTGGTACAAAATTCGATCAATCTCGATTACAGAAATTAGATTTAACAAAATACTTAACTAAACCAAATTGTAAATTTTTCAAAAATCCACATATTTTCATAAAAATTATCAAAATGTAGGAAATTGATAGTTTTAATTTAATATACATTTTTTTAATTGGCAATATCGACTTGCCAATTTACGTATTATAAATGAGAGTAGATATTAACATTTAAATAGATGTGTATATGAATGTGTATGTATATGAGAAGGTCTGATTTCTTGTTCACAAATGCAATAAGATGTATTCAAAGCTTCATCTTTCGGTTCCCACATGTATCTTTACACGTGTACCTGTCTGTAGCAGGGATGCCCAACGATTTCATACACTTAATAATTATTTTTTTTAACAGATTTATAAATCAATTTAATAACTATCATACACGCTGAAACTTATTCATGATCAAATTACTCTTTTCAATGCTTCACTCAATTTTCAAATACTTTATAATGTCAAATAATATATAATACATACAATAAGTATTATCTATAATTTGAGTCGACTGGACTTTGTTAGATTTTGATTCAAAAATCAGATATTCAACTAGATGTAGGTGAGTTTATTGAATATGTTTATTATGAAATGGCCAAACAAATTAGATATTTATATGTATATGCATATATGTGTTTGAGCATGTGTATTATAGATTTTAGCTATATCAACATGCTTAGTTTACATTGATAAAACATATTTACTAAATAGCATATTTTTAGATACTTGATTTTAATTAATTAATTTATTAATTTATATCAGTAATAATAATAATCAAATGTTTAAACATAGAAAACAGATTTACACTCTATGAAAATAAATATACATTATATTTTATAACACTAAAATACTGCTTCGGATTCGATTTTTCCTTACGGGCAATCCGATAACAAGCAGTAGTAATATCCAGTCTCACTTGAGATATTCGATCACAAATATGTTAAGCAAAAATATCGTTTCTTCAGCCTAGCTGCGTTCAAAATTAAAAATATATGATTAGTACATATCAGGAAAATTTTAGTAATAAAAATCTCTAAGAAAAGTTCGAACAATAATGCTCATAGACCTGAATAAAAATAATTATATGAACTTTGGTATGTTTGGTGATAAAATTCTAACCTATTAATTACTTATAATTAGAGTAACATAACAATGTCTGATCTATTGAAATTTGCAAGTTTCTAAGAGTGCATAATAAAAATGCACAATATTTTATAAATATTGAACTTAAAAAGCTCGTTTTAAAGCTTTTTTTCTTAATTCGTTGAGGTGATCGTTTG
Organism: Ctenocephalides felis; assembly: GCF_003426905.1. Classification (NCBI taxonomy): domain Eukaryota; kingdom Metazoa; phylum Arthropoda; class Insecta; order Siphonaptera; family Pulicidae; genus Ctenocephalides; species Ctenocephalides felis. The sequence goes on along the minus strand of NW_020539725.1, from coordinate 14,053,151 downwards.
CAAAGCCCTGGTTGAATACTTTGTGCTTCGTCCGGCCGTGCGCGTAATATTAAAAGACGTTTGTAAATACTAATTAATCTTGTACGATAGCAACTCCTGCACGTATTAAACTTGCTCCCGACTACCAGAAGCGAAAGTCAAGAAATGATCGAAGACGTAGATAAACGTCAAAGAGATATCGCCGATAAATTTATTATTATCGACAACTATATACAGGTATATATATATATATATATATATATATATATACCTTCAGTGTGTTTAAGTCTTGTGTAGTCGTAACATCTACAAATATCTTCCAAAAAAATCGAGTGTTTTTAACAAAAAAATATTAGTGATATGGATATATAAATTATTACAGAATAAACCTGATGATGGAACGTACCTAGTTCCGAAACGTCGTATTAAACATCTTCAAAAAACAAATTGTTTTTTATTATTGGATTTACTGTTCGGAAAAGAAACAATCAATATATTGAAAAAATCCAGGACTTATCTATTGAATGAATATATATATATATATATATATATATATATATATATTTATATATATATACTAGATGACCCGACAGACGTACCACGGCTACTGTGCAAAAGTTTCAATTATTTTTAATATCCTACACTAATCTTCACCGTTTAGTTAAAAATAATAATTATTCTTTTTTAAATTACTATTTACAGCGAAATCTATATAGATACTAATATGAGTGTTGTTAAATGAAGAACTCTATTTCCATACTTAACTCTTTAATTATACTGTGAAATCTAAATCAGCCACATAAAACCATATAACATATATATCAAACAAACCAATATAGAAATTGTTAAATCAAATTGTATATTAAAAATTATTCACTACAATATTTTGAACAAATTTATTTCCAATAACTCAATTTATTATTACCTGCAGATGTATAAATAATTTTTTTTTTATTCGTGACTAAAGCATTGTTTTTCCAAATTTAACCCATAAATATTCATCGTCTGCTTTTGTGATTTATTTATATACATAAGATATACATATTGGAAATTGGAGTCTTTTGATCAGTATAACAAATTCAGAAAGAGTTAATATACAGTATCCGGGGTAAAAGTATAATATCACCTTGGATTTTTCCACCCATAATTGCTTTAATAATGTTGCCTATAATTTTTATAATCTCGTACCATATCTTAATTGGTTTTTAGTAATTATGATATCTAAATAACATTTTTCTTACTAATAATTCAATACACATTATTACTTAAGTTCATATTTTAAGTGAATTAATTAGTCAAATCTTATTCATATGTTCACTGTTCAATCTACGATCAACTAACTAAATATTCCATATCCAAAGCCAAACAAATGAATTTTTGACAAAATGAAACTTTTAAATAATGTTTTGATAAAGTAAATTGTTTTGTTGTATTTTGAAATAATTTAGTAAAGTAAGGCAAAATACGACATGCACGAGTTAAAAAAAAATGACATGTGAAACTATGAAAATAATGTAGTTGCCAACTATTTGAGGCTGAATTGAAATGAATATAAATGGATTTTATGATTAAAAATAAATTAGCAGTTTTTTGGCCTCTGGTTGTCCCATTTTAACCCGCATATGATAAGAAGAAGCAGATGACGAGTTTCAGAAAAATAGTAGAAAAAACATATTTCTGAAATGATGAATTAGCTAGGAGTTTTACTGAACATAGTTTGAGAGTTGTTTATTAACTTCTCGTAGAGTAGTTATAGTAATGCCATTACTATAACCACTCTACGGGAAGTTAGTAATGGGCCTTCGTGTTTCAGACGTTTCTGAGCATTTTGGCATACCTCAGAAAAAATGGATGTGTGTGTGTGTTTTGTCTATCCGCATTTTTTCGTTAGCGTTTTTGGGCGCACGGATCAACCGATTTGAATGGTTAAAAACATTCGATTTGTAATGATTGGGAGAAGTGGTGTTTAGTTTTTGGCAAAGGCAGGTCCAGCCGTTTTGGAGATAACAAGCTAATTGTGCAAGAAATTGCAATTTTTGAGAGAACTAAGCATCGGATTTGAATGATTAAAAAAACTTTTTATTTGTTTTGACAAAATAATTGCTTTTGGAAAAAAAAATCAAAACTCTAAAGCTCTAAAGACTAAAGTTCTAAAGTTCACTTATATACTATAAATAAAAAAATTTAACTTTGTAATTTAGTTTATATAATTCTTATATTAGACAATGTTATAGTATTTATAATAATCTATTTCAAAACATTTAATATTGCTCGAACAATTCGTTACGGTATGGAAAGTTCCAGCAATTTGCCTTAAGGTTTGATAGTTGTTTGACAATATAATTACTCAAAGTCAAAGTTCAAATTATCTTGCATCAAATAAAAAAGCAAAATATTTTATAAACTCTTTCAAGAAGATTTTTAAGAAAAAAACTTGCATCCTTTGTTCTTCTCTTATAAATTACTTTCTTTTTTTTGTGCAGAAAGATCCAGAACTGAACCTTCCATTTGAGTAGAAAATTCTATTTATGTTTGAGTTAGAAAATACTAATTATGTTTTGCTAATTATTTATTTTCAATATCAATTTCAATATACCTTGACATTATATAAATAAATAAATACAATTACTACTCTCTCCTTCTTGGTATAGTTATTCCATCTAGTTGTACCATTACTCATTATCCGGTATCAATAAATTGAATGATCTGGTTTGAAAAAAATAAATGCGATAAAATAACTTCGAGCATCCGCTCGATGTGCGTCATCAGAGATACTCAAAAAGTTCAACTGTCGCAGATTATTTATGGGCTCTATTATTTAAATTAATAATAATTAATCAGGTGAACGTATAATTAAATTTATAAGAGTTATATCGTTCAGTAGGATGCTGTATTCATCCATTAGAATTGTTACTTCCATTCTATTTATCTTTGTTTGGAAATGTATAAGAGCAATTGTTTGTGCCTTGAAGAATCCTGGTCTTTTGGTACTGTAGCAAACGCTAATCCTTTCTTTTTAAAATTTGTGTAAACTGTAACAATTAAAAACTACTCTTTTCCTGTATTTTGGCATATTATTAAGATGATCATATTTTTTGCATAAAATCGGGGGCGGATTAGAATGCGTGTGAGAGTGGAGGGGTGTTGGTGGGCTGAAAACTTATATGCACATTTTTGGGTTCAAATTTTCAAATGTTGGCAATCAAAACATTTTTAAAAATCCGGGGGAATCCGGTACAAAACACCTAAAACCAGGACAAATAGTGCTTTTAGAAAAAGCCGGGACGCAAGGCGGATAATCGGGACTGTCGCGGCCAATCCGGGACGTATATTATGAGCTTCTGGTCTATTACAAAAACTTCAAATTTTATACTAAAAACTACCCCTTGTCTGTGTTTTGGCATATTATGAGCTGGTCTATTATAAAAACTGTAAATCTTCTCGTCTCAACTTCTTCAAATTGGTTTTGATGCAATTTAATACAACGTGTACATTTACTATAAGTCTGCAATCAGCTTTAAATACCTTATTTCTAGCTTTTACTAATGATTTGGTGAATATGAGTACATGGCAACAATTGTGCCACATTGAAGACTCACATTTTTTGATGGCATATATGATCGATTTTTTTTAAACAAACAACATGCAAACATAATGATCAATATCAATTTACTTTGTTGTAATAGTTTCATCAGCATTGTCTTCTTGTGGTGTAGACTGTTAAACAATATAGGGTAAAGTGGTGTTAAAATATCCACCAAAGCTTAGAATTTTTTAATGACAAGATTTGAAAGCAAATGGAAAAAATGTATAACCAGCCATCACCTTGATTCTTACGACGTCGCTATCAGGAGATAAACGAAAATGTTTGAAATTCCATAACAAAAGTATTTTTTTGCGTTTTTGGTTCATTTGGCTGTGAGCACTGTTGTTCAGTTTATGAAACCTCAATATAATTTTTAAGAATACGTTATTTAATTGTTTTACAGGATATAATGTTATTTCAAGTTAGATTCATCACGTATATAACCTCCATAAAAGCTTACACATGGGTTGGATAAAAAGTAATTCTTACATTAAGAAATAGTAATTCTTAATAGCTATTCCAGTCTACTAATGAATATTTCTGATCACTGAAATACCACTGAAATACCACAGGTTATATACAGTGTAACCTCTGTAAAAACAATAGGGCTAATATTTCGAAAATCCCTTTAAAATTGAAAATAAGGCATTGGATTTATTTACCCGAAAATTTTTGAAAAACATTTCTACAGTGATGAATTGGTTGGAAACTGAACATAATCAGATAGTGTTTGTTTTATGTGTGTTATTTTTTGTTTTGGTTTGGTTTTTACAATATAATCGCTCCGTTTCACCTGAGTAGAATTGGGATCAATACCAATCCTACAAACTTGGGTGAAGCGACTAGGGCGGATGCTGAGCACGCCATTATGGAGTGCAAAAAATTGGAAAAGGCAAGAACTATGAAGGGGGATAGTAAGGCAAAAAATCTCTCTCAACCAATTTTATAACATTATTGACAAAAAAAAGGATATATGGTGCACTATATAATTTTATAGAATCAAATCAAAGTAAAATTGGATCTTTGTGTCCCGCCCTAGCTTCGGTTTTATGTGTGATTCCAAAAGGATGTAATTTTTGAATTGAGCAATATCTATATCAACATTCAGTATGTTATAATTCTAAGATTTTAAAACCAAAGTTAACTAGTTCAAAATCAATATTATTTTCAGATAGAAGGAAATATTATAGAGACTTGATATGGATTTATCTTGATATACTGAAAAATTTTTTCAATTGTATGAGATAGCATTTCAAACATTTGCATCTGATGATAGTAATTCGGAGTTGACTCCGTATTACTATCATCAGATATTATTTGTTTCTTTCAAAATTATCTTATTTCAAACATGTCATGTTCTAATGAAAACGGTAGTGTACAAATACAACACGATTTTTTTTATTAGAAATGGCTACAAAGTTGAATTCATTCATTAAACCAAGTGGAATCTTAAGTATCGAGACACTCAAATTGGAAGTCATCAAAATGTAATTTCAATAAAGATTTTACCATTAAGATACGGCGCGGCAATCTTTGAAAGCGCCTCTTCTCTTCAATATCGATAGTAATTCTGATCGTAATACATCTGATAGCAATTCTTTCGAGATAGCACGGCAATTAGAAATCTCGCAAACTAATAAATAAGTAATTAAAGTTGATTATCTTGCAAAATTATCAGGCCAGTTTGCATAGCACAAACGATGCGTACACCGAATATAATTATTGGTTTTTTAATGCAGTTTTATGGACCTCGGCAAAAAGCTTTGGCGATCGGTTTCGCGAAAACATTTCTGCAGTTGAGTATATAAATAATTCATAATTGACAATATTATAAATAATCAGTCGTGTATCGTGCCTTGAGGCAAATTGCTGGAACTTCCCTACCGAATCAAAATTTTGAACATCTGAATAATTTTCGATATTTAAATTTTTTTTGGGAAATTAAATTTCAATCATCCATATCGGATGCTTATTTATCTCAAAAACTGGGAACATTTAGCTTTTTGCACATTTAGCTTCCTATCCCCGAAACCCCTAGACCTGCCTTTGCCAAAAACTAATCAGCACATCTTCCTATCAACAGAAATCTAATGTTTTTTTAACGATTCACATCGGATGAAAACTTGTATCCATACATACGTATATACACACACACACATATACAGTTTTTCTAATAATGTTATCTCTAATCTAATGTTATCTAATAATGTTATAAGGTATGTTCAGAGACCTTCAAAACGTGAAGATATGCAACAATTTTCAATTTCAATGTATGGACAATTACAATAACTTACCCTTCGAAAAGTTAAAAGAAGGCTCATTTTAATTTGAAACCTTTTTTGTTATAAAATGATCTACATTAGTCTTAGTTTGTAGACTGCACTCAAATGTAATTTAGAATCAACAGATATTGAATTCCATCTTTAACTTTTACGATACATTTTACATAAAAAATATGTTTAAAGAATTTCAAAGACGCAAAGAAAGTTTTAAACTCATTTCATCTACTTACCATTAATACAATTGTACTAATAAAGTTTTTCACAAAACATTGAAATAATTTCACAAAACATTAAATGCCTTATTGTTATAGTCAAGTAAAAATTTAAAATATTTTATAAACTCAGAAGCTTGATTTAATTTTTTAGTTTGAGTTTTTGTTTGAATATTATAGTAATGCATCAACAAGCGAAAATTTATATATTTTATCAAACATTTTATATATCAGACTTTAATTAACAGATAATAGTCGACTAATATATATCAAATTCTTTAAATATTATTAATAATTATAAAATGAATAAGTGTAAGTTGCATTTTTTAATAAGGCAAGTTGCATGAACTTTCCGACGTGTGTCGAATCAATCGTTATAATCAATGAATATTTGAAATTGTTTATCTGTTAAAATGGCTACCTGTTTAGGTGACTACTTATCAAAGATTCAACTTGTCTAGTTTTGTATCAGTCTATCTGTCTACCTGTCCACCAATTTACCTTTCTACTTCTCTATCTATTTATCTGTCTACCTGCCTACTAGTGGACCTGGCAACTAGTCGATCAGCCTAATAGTCTACTCTTTTACCATTCTACCTGTACACCTGTCTACCTATTTTTAAGGTATGCCAAAATGATTATTTGAAACGTAAGTTATGCAAAAAATATTTATTTTTTCGATTACTGAAACTTACCCTACAAAAAATTAATAAATAATATTATGAATAAATAAACAAATAAATTAGTAGTATAAACATGTATATGAAGGCAAGAATATATAATATGATGATTTTCAAAATTAGAGCACAGGGTATTATGTAAAAACAATAAAAATTTTGATAAAACTTCCATAAATTTATTATAATGTAAGAATGACAGAACTATTCGTTCGGCATTTTTGGTATAGAATGCAATTAAACATTTTAAATTAAAGGATAAAGCCACTAATTTATTTAAGCTTAGGCTTACCTTGAATCTTCTACTTCTACTGTTTAAGTAGTCTTTTAGCTTGTTTCATCGATGATAAATTTCGTCTCTGACAAAATACATAAGCATAAAAATGAAACAGCCAGACCCCCATATGTATGATACTCCGTGACCCATGACCAAAAGACTCTGCACCTGTCGTCTGAAATGAAATGAAATGAGTTTATGGAATAACGTATAAAATTAACAAAAAAGTATTACAGTAAATACATATTCCAAGCTGACAACGTATTCGTTTGGAATAAGCTTTTTTATAATAAAATATATTATTTATTTTAATTTTACAATTTTTTAAATTTATCATAACTCGACGTTTTATCAATTTTTTATTTCTTATTTATTTTTTCGTGCAATGTTATGTGTTTTTGTGTTATTTTTCAAATTTATTTGTATGCACTGAAGATGGGTCAAATCAAGACCCGAAACGTATGTATTATTATGTTTTATTTTCAATAAAACTGTTTTTTAATATATATATATATATATATATATATATATATAACCAATAATTATTATTAAGTTATCCGTTAAATTTTAAATTAACTTTTAATTTTTAATTGAAAGTAAAAGCTAATTGTTCAATAAGCTTTTACTTCTGATTTTATTACTAAATAATATTCTTCTTTAAAGTATTGTAGCAAAAGAATTAATGTAGTATCCATCGCCATGTTGTGGATGAGATGAAGATTAATCAATTCAAGTAGCCAAAATTCCAGTAAATAAATTATAGTAATAAATTATAGTAAATAGTAAATAATTTATCATATTTTGAATATTTGATATGTGAATAAAATATTTTTTTCAAATTTAGAATTGCAAATTTATGCTTTAATAAACAGTAATTAATCTATTGATCTCATAAGAGTATATTATGTCTTGTCATAATAACAAAAAATCATATTCACAAATTTTAAGTTTTGTTAAAGTTTTAGCCATTTTGAATAAGTGTATGTGGAAAAACAAATGTTTGACTTAGTATATATATTGATGGTTAAGAATAATTTCTAATATGTTTACTACAAAATTTTAATATAACCGTCCAATAAAATACACCCTTTTCCATGCAATTACATAAACTGCCTGCAGACACCACGGAGACGTCGTGAAAGCGACCTACAGCCCAGGGGCTTATTTTCGACTCCGTTTGGTGCTTTGATGTTGTAACACCCTTGGTAAGATCAAAATGGGAACTAATGGAAAATTTATCGCAATTATCAGTTACACATTTAAAAAAATAAGAAATACAACGTTTAATTACATAGGTCCACAATAAAATAAAAGTTGTCTGTATTGGGTGTGCGGCATATGATTTCCAATGTAGTACTTACCGCTGAACATGGATCTAAAGTCAAAATTTGGAGTCAAATGGCAAAAATTAAAATTAAAAAAGGACGACGAAATCTCCAAACTGTATGAGTTAATTTTAGCGAAAATTTTATTTTCGAAATAAACAGGTGAAAATTTTATGATCATCATTTTTTAATGTCAATTGATTAAGTGTGTTATTTATGCATATTAGAAAGATCATGTAACATCAGTGGCGGATTAAGCTTTCTGCCGCCCTAGGCCCTATCCGTTCAGGCGCCCTTTTTAATAGACAAAAATTTTACTTTTTTAATTAAACAATTTATTTTAAACTATTTAGATATAATTTTTAACTTTGCGTTGGGTAAGTTATAGTAATTGCAAAAGAATCAAATGTTTTTTTTATCTTTACGTTTCAAGGCCCTTTGAACATTTTGGTATACTTCAAAATGTGTATGTGTGTATGTATGTATGTATGTATGTTCGATTCCGATTGATACGAAGACGTTCTGATTAAGGTTTTTCGAATTTTTCTAAGGCTAGTCTAGCCGTTTCGAAGATACGAAGCAAAAAGTGCAAATAGAAATCTGAACCTTACACCCTTAATCTTTTCCTTATGTCGTATTTTTGTAGTACGTAAGGCGACTGTTGATCCATCCATATTTCATTACTTCATTATTAGAAATTATCTAATCTACCAGGCCGACTTATTACGAACTTTCCAAAGGGGCTTAACCTAATAATACGATAGATAACCTATTACCTATCTTACTATACTATATTATTGTATATCATAGGTAGATATCTATTATCAATCATATATTCATATATTATCAATCATACCGTGAGATACCTACACCGTCATTAACTTATTATATACCTACATACTTTTTACTTCTTATGAATATTACTGTCTAATTTATATATTTACCTATATTATATAGGTTTACCTTACGCCCTATGTATTATCTCTACCTATCTATTGCCTATACCTCCGCGTGGCAGTCGCGCACCTTAGCCACTACCCTATCGGGTACCCCCATTAATAATATAATATGGGACACACTGTTGTTTCCGCGGGTCATTTTCTAATTTTTTAGGTAATTAATACTAAGGTGGCGCGACGGCACGCGAAAAAAGACGGTTGATTGTAGCGTTACGGTGGTCTAGTGGCTAAGGTTGTCGCGTGTCACGCGGCGGACCCGGGTTCGATTCTCGGTAGGGTTAATGTATCGTGTAAGGAAAATTATAGGTAATAGGATATATAGTAGATATAGATTAGGTGTATTCGGTATACAATGTAGGGATTGAGAATATATGATGAAATATAGCGTATGGTATAGATGTAAGGCGTGTAGTATAGAATGCAACGTATAGGCATACGTAAGGCTATAAAAATACACGAATAGGAACCTATGACGTAGGTGTTAGCGTATAAGAAATGCGAATGAATATAAGATTTAGTTATTATATATAAATATTATTTTTTCTATAAGAATTTTTATCTCGGTATTAAATATCTAAAATATCCAAAATATCCGTTAAGGCATCGATTACACCTTGCTGCTGCCTTTGCCGTTATCACTTTATAGAAAATTGTTTACTGCACTTTTAAACGATTGTGTGCACTGTGTGACAATAGACATAGTATTATAAATTTTATTAAATGTTTGAGTAACTTGTGCGAGCTGATTTTCTTAAGATGTTCTTAGTCTCGCAAATGACTGAATTCTAAAAATTCTAAATTTAAAAATATAGTATAAAAATTATTATACCGCTGTCTGGAAGGGATGGCAATTTATAAATATACAGACTAATACATACAGAATTTGGAATTTTTCTATAATACGTAATATTGAGAAAGTTTGCATTAGACCTAAAAAGGGATGCTTATTTACCTAAGCTATGAAAATATATATGGAAAAATTATATGATTTGCACATGCATCCTGTGCTCACTTAAACTAAACAATGATCAAAATATATTTAACGAATTTTTAACAGTATTTACAAATTACATTCAAATCACCCAAAGCAAGTGGGTTAAAGTCGTGTATTTTTTTAATTTGCCTCCCACCTTTGAATTTAAAAATGGATTTTTCTGTGAGGCGTGTGCCCCACGTTGGGAATTACTAGTCTAGGAGTACAATTTTTTAATCTACTACCAGGTTAATCAATAATTGAGTGATCATCAATTCCACAGCACCTTCATCAAATTTTTAAAAGATCAAAGTTTCTATGAATATGCATACAAATCTCAAATTATAGGCCGAAATTTAGACAATAAGTCAATTGAAATATCAGGGTAACTCTTTTGCTATAAATTGTCAACTAATTTACCAATAAATCAATGTCAATAAAACAATGATTAAAAAAATTACCAATAAATGTTGGATTGTAAAAACTTACAAGCGATCGAACGGCTTATATTTTTGCCTTAGATGGCAAAAAATTCATCCAATTATTAAAATATTACATTTTTTTGCAGTTCTTATGCTTTTGTATTTATAGAATTGCTTTTTTCGCTACAATCAATTTCCATTATATGAATGTCTTAAATTATTTATTTTATTCGACTAACGCCCGCTATGTCCGAAACAAGTCCAACTTATATCCGAAATAATCGGACATCAGACACTTTTCGGTCTTAACATATGTGAATTTTGAAATACACTACTGTATTGTAATTAATATTTCAGTTCATACACCTCAATTTGTAACTAAATTAAAAACGACTTTGATAAAACTAGTGGAGTTGTGCTAATATTTTTTTGTCGGAACGCTAAAATTTAAAAGCTGGTTCATAAACCGGTTCAAAAACCGCTTCTCATGTTTTCCGGTTCCGTTCGAAAAGGAAAGAAACAAAAATTATTACAAAACCCATTGTGTGCACATATATGTATGTTTATTACAATAATAAGAACATTTAATAAAAATTAGTTGAATAATAATTTATAAAATTTATTTATTAAATCATTTTCTGTATGTAGCGATTTTTTTATATTTTTTCTTGCCGGAACGCGTTCCTTCCCAAAAATGATTTGCCGGAACGACGTTCCGGCGCGTTCCGGCTCGACAACACCACTCATATTAGGTTATAAATTTATGTCTTTTATTCAATATTATTAAAAAGAGGTAAATAAAATGCACAATCTTTCCCACATACACAAACCGCAAAATAAAATATAAATGGAAATATAAAAGGTATGAATAATCATAATTAATTCTGTTTGAACAGAACTATTTTCAAAAATGACTAAAATATGTGCAACTTAGAGAACATCCAGACATCAGGGAACTATTAAACACCAAAAGCAGCGTTTGCCCCAGGTTGTCTCTAGGACAACCTCCCTTGATCTCGACTACACCCATGATGCAAGTACAATTAGATTTCATTCTAGATTCGATCTCGAATTCTCTCGTGCACTGGCACTAATGAAGGGTTAGTGTAAATAAAACCATCTTGATACCTAGTTCTTATTGCAAAGTACCCACAAGTTAATTAAAGCGGCCAGCAAATACAAAGATCACTGATCATTGATCGACGATCGAGATATATTGCAATAAATGAGATCGAATGAACTTCAATGGATTTTGTAATAAAACAGTTATAAAATGAAGGATTAAGATATCCTTTATTGAAAATCTTTCAGAATAATTAAGAAAGATAAAAAATATAATGGATAAAATTTAAACTTGTGGTACGTGGCATTTTGCTTTAAAGCATGTTTTTCAAACCTCAATTATATACGTGTATATAATCGACTCAATCAATAACAATTGATATTTAACTTTTAAAATTTTAAAGGGGGCGTCCATTAATCACCTGAGCCTTGAAGGGGGAGAAATATCATGTGGGGAGGAGAGGGTCTAGCAAGATATCACGTGTATATATTTCTCACCTCAATTAAAAGAAAAATAAAAATTTTTCAAAAAAAAAAAATCTTATGATTTTTTTCTAGGTACTAAAAATAAACGTGATGTTTGTTGAGAAAGTGGGGGGATAATTTTAAATATCACTAAGTATCACCAAGGGGAAGGGAGTTCAAAAATACTGAGAAATTGCTCACGTGATTAATGAACTTTTTATGAAACTAGTAGATCTTAACAAAGATGTTCGTTAGGACGACGATTGTCTATTATCATGCAAAGTTTTATCAAAATCGTCAAAAAAATCATTTAAACAGCTCCCTACTAGTAACTTTCAAAGGTTCTAAATTTACAATAGCTATTCAGGATTTTTTGTAAAATTATGTATGGCAAATATTGCACTTCTCTGCCAATTCTAAAGAAACGACAATACCGATCGTCCCTAAAAGAATTCAACGTGAGTCTTCATCGAGTTCCAAAAAATGGATTTAAAATTTTCAAAACTGATGTAGTCGTTTTAGAGTAAATGTAAACGAAAGGTCAAATTTTGGCTAATACACATACACACTCAAATATTTTATTGGTATTAACCTTAAATTATTAATGCCAACTGTTTGTAACGAAAATTTTCCAAAATGTACCTGTAATCAACTATAAAATATTTAACTATGCCTTTAAGTTAAACAATACTATAATAATGATTTGGAAAATCAAATTTTTTTTTATCTATCTTTACGTTACAAAGTAAAAAAATTGATGTATGTATGTGCGTGTGTGTATGTGTGTAAGTTTGTGCGTGTGGGTAAAGATGTGTGTATGAATGTGCGGATACAATTTTTCGTCGACGTATTTCGAGAACACGGATCAACCAATTTAAATAATTAAAAAAATATTCGATTCCTATTGATAAGGAGACGTGCTGGTTAGTTTTTGGCAAAGGCAGGTTTAGCCGTTTTGAAGATACGGGCCAAAAAGTTGGGAAGAGCAAAAACTGATAAAATTTTTGGTAAGGCAGTCTAGCGGTTTCGGAGTGATCATTAGACATATGCACATCAAATTATCACATATTTTATAGATATTTTAATAATAAGAACAAATTTTTATCCTTTTTTTTTAGATTTAAATTATTTATTATTTACTCACTTAATTTTAATTACTTAAATTTTTATTATTTATATAATAAGAACAATAAATTATTAATCCGTTTTACAGCAACGCGGCGCCCACGCGCTCCTATATTTGGTTTCCACATATCTAACGTTTAGCGATTACTCGAAAAAAATGTTCAAAATTTTCAAAATAATTCAAAGTATAAAAAATTAAATTTTTTCAAAAAAGTAATCTACTTTCAAAAATTTTAAAAATCTCAAGATCCATCTTTTTCTAAGCTCTGAAAAAATTGAATCTTTTTTAAAAACTTTAATTTTTGGTACGGGAAGTTCCAGCAATTTGCCTTAAGGCACGATGCCATGCACCACTAGTAATATTTTATATTTTGTGTTAACATCAAATATACATTGTATATTTTCAATTACCTCATAAAATTATTAATTTATCATTAGCCAATCTTTCATAATAAGTCTAATAAAATTTGTAACGTAACTTTGATATTTCGGTGTGAATATAACACAAAGTATTAGAAGATTTTATAGTCACGGTATCTTTAATGATACATTTCCTGCCTAGCCGAGAATTGTATATAATATATATGAACACACAAAACTGAATAGAAAAAACTTAAGATCCGTTAATGAACCAAGATTATTATTTATGCATCAATCAAATCATCGACTGACGTCGTAATTCGAATTTCGTACGAAAATCAATGCTACAAATCGTAATAGGGGAGATAGGGTAAAATTGATATCTAAGTTCTAACGTACTGCTGCAGTACTTGAGTACTGCAAATTTTGAACTTATGCATCAGAATATCCAATTTGCTAACTTCATGTTTTCTCGACGTTTTAAAGCATTCTGAATCTCTTGACACTAAAACTAAAAGAAGTATGTGCGTAAAGTCAAAAATTTGACCTTACGTCGACGTCTTTTTGAAAACGACTGAACTGATTTTAAAAATATTTAAAAAGCCTATCAATAAAACTAGAAAAGAATTTACATTGATTAGTGTTATAATTTCAGACGTCAGGATGGAAAAGTTTTTTGTTCACGTTTTAGCAAAAATTTTCTAGACCAATTTTGAGAATTTAAAATTCATTCAAAGTAAAACAGATATTAGCATTATAGAGCAAAAATATTTTAAGAAAGCAAATCCACTGAATCTTTGATAGTTAGATGATAAATTATTAATTAAACTAGTTGTGTATGGCATCGTGCCTTAAGACAAATTTCTGGAACTTCCCGTACCGTAACAAAATATATTCGAGAAATATTAAATGTTTTCGTATAGATTATTATAAATACTGTACATAACATTGTCTAATATTTATAAGAGTTATATAAATTAAATAACAAAGTTAAGACTATTTATTTAAAGTACAGAAGTGAGCATTAGAACTGTAGCCAGAATTGAAATTAAAATCTGAATTATTTTCGATATATGAAAAATTATTGAGAAAACAAAATTTGGAAAAAAAATTGAAATATTTTTTATCCCAAAAGCAATTATTTCGTCAAAACAAGCAGAAAGTTTTTTGAATCATTCAAATCAGATGCTTAGTTCTCTCAAAAACTGCAATTTTTGCACAATTAGCTTGGTATCTCCAAAACGGCTGGACCTGTCTTCGCTAAAAACGGAACATCACTTCTCCCAATCATTACAAATTGTATGTTTTTTCGATCATTCTAATCGGATACCCAGTTCTCTCAAAACCTCGATTTCTATATTCTGCACTGTTTGCTTCGTATCTTCATAACGGCTGAACTTGCCTTTACCAAAAACTAATCAGCACATCTCCCTATTAATAGAAATCGATTGTTTTTGAATC
Source organism: Ctenocephalides felis (assembly GCF_003426905.1). Classification (NCBI taxonomy): domain Eukaryota; kingdom Metazoa; phylum Arthropoda; class Insecta; order Siphonaptera; family Pulicidae; genus Ctenocephalides; species Ctenocephalides felis. The sequence continues at coordinate 14,037,986 of NW_020539725.1, read as the reverse complement.
ATTGAAATCGGTTGATCCGTGCGCCTAAAAACGTGAACAAAAGTTGTATCCATACACACATACACACACATCCATTTTTTCTGAGGTATGCCAAAATGTTCGGCAACCTTCAAAACGTGAAGAAATGTAAAAATGTTCAATTTCGATTTTTGGACGATTACAGTAACTTACCCTACAGAAAGTTAATTATTAAATAAATAACCAGAATTGTCCATTACTTACTGCCAAATCGTGGTCAGACTAGCAAATATCTAAAAATACATGTATATTTTAATTAAAACTAATTCACAATCAATTTTAAGATATGAAATTCAAACATCAAAGCATATAATACTACTGATTTGAAGGAAAAAGTAAAACAAAATGAAAATATAATTAGACCTATTTAAATTCAAGAATATCAAATATGTATATCATGAAATTTGTTATCCAGGTGATAATCTGCAATTTAACAATAGTCTATTTGATTTGTTTTAGTTGTATCATATTGAATATTGTAATATATTCACTTATTTTCAACTTAAAACCCTTTTGATTAAACCACTTTTCATGATCTTCTGATGTCCATTTTAAACCATTGACTTGAGTTTCCAAATTATCTATTACAAAAAGCTCCCATCTCCAGTAATTTACCTTCTCGTTAAACGCTGTATTATGTTACCATTTACGAAACAAAACAATTTACCATTTTCACGTAATTCGTAATAGTTTTTTTTTCTTACAGCAATAAGTCTGTAATAACTCAATTTATTTTTAAATCAAGATTCCCATAAAGTAGTAATAAATGTTTGATTTCGATTGTTTCGCAATTTTCTTAATGTAGTTGTAAGTTATTAATTTAATTACTTATATGTGGAAAATTTTAATTTAATTCCATGTTGGTTCAAGAATATAATAGAATTATTAAAGTGCGTGTGAAACAATTTCTTTTTGAAGATTTTTTAATACACATAATCGAGTAAGCATAATTGTTTATATACCTCATCTAAATAAATGTTATATGAATTACAAGACTTGTATTTATTTTCGAGAGTATTTTTACTTTATTCACGATATTTCAGAATCTATTATTCCACGTATTAGAAATATGAAAATGTTGACGAAATGACAAAATACAAACTTAAATAGTAGACTAAATTTAAGATCTCTATGCATTACTAATTAATTAATATAATATTATTATAATACTGATATTATTTTTCCATATAGTCAAGAATTTCTTACTATGCAATAGGGCTCAGTCGTGGAAAGTGGCTAGAGCAACGGGATCTGAACCAGAGGAGCAGTAGTGACATTGGTTTTCTCTTGCAAATATATATAGCAACATGTTTTCAGGTGAAAATAGCCTTGCTCCGGTATTGCTGCATCCATAAATATTCGCTTTATTATAGAAATTGTAATAAAAAAAATAACATATAGATATGAGACAATTGTTTGGGTTGCCATCAGTACATCCGTACTGATCAGTAAAACCAGTCAAATTAGTACTTATCTTCTGACTGAAAATAAAAAAAAATTTACAATAATTATCACCCAAGAAGAACATATTTTGCAATGGTAAAATAAAAAAGAGTGCGCGTAAGGTTCACATGCGATTGAAGTAAAACCTATTTGCTATTGTACAAGATGTCATTTAAGTAAAAATAACATCATATAACAATTTTGAATAATGTTTTTTAGTAATATGGTAACACTAGTGATGCACATATTTAATAGTGTCAACCATTATACACATTTATATAATGATAAATTATTTATTTATAATAGCATTAAAATATGTATAATATTTAAAGACAATACTGTGATTAAAGTCATACTTCAAATATGACATGAGCTTTTGTTTTTTCTCTAAGCAATAAAGTTAAAAAATTTTGAATAAAAGTAAATACTACGTATATTGATATAATCAATTACAAAATTAAGCCAATAAACTAACTAAATTAGTGAAAATCATTGATAAATTATATATTTAATTATATATTTATCCTATACAAAATTAAATATAATACGCCAAACGTCAAAGTATCACAAAATTGAAGTGTCATTTTAATGACAAATTAGTGTCACCCTTCGGGGGATACGATGGACGGTTTTGCAGATATCCCCATCGTAAATGTGAATAGAATACTCTATGATGATTCACAAACATGTTCTCAATACATCACGGAACAAATTAAACTTAATAAAACGAATAACCATCAAACTGAAACCACAGATGCAAGTAAAATGAAACCGTCTATTCTATTGAATAGTAATTATCAAATTCCATCGACAAGCAATGAGCCTATGATCATGGATAATATAGATTCTCAAACTGCGTCTACTTCTTGGAATTCTGCTCCTTGGCAAGTTGTTACTAGCCCGAAAAGAAAACGACCAAAGCGCCAAAATGACGAACCGATTAAATTAAATAACAGATTTGAAGTATTAACAAATGAGGAACCGAAGGCTCAGCCAGAATGTCCTACACCAATCAAAAAAATTATTCCGCCTCCTATTATTATATACGGAGTTACAGATTATAAAGGTATGACTAGTACTATCGATAATTTCTTAGGCAATAAAAATTATACAACAAAAACTTTATCAAACAATAACATAAAATGTAATGTTTCAAATATTGAAGACTACAGAAAGCTAGTAAAATTCCTACCTAGTACGAAAGCAGTTTTCCATACATACCAGGTCAGTACTGAAAGGGCATATAGAGTTGTGTTGAAGTATATCCACCATTCAACAGATATTTCTGAATTGAAAAATGAAATTGAAACCAAAGGGCATAAGGTCAGGAACATTACAAATATATTACGCTATAGGCAAAAGACCCCTCTTAATATGTTTTACATTGATCTTGAACCAAATAAAAATAATTCAGAAATCTTTAAGATAAATAAGATACTTAACCAAATTATACATTTTGAGACTCCGTTTAAACCATCAGTGATATCACAGTGCACAAAATGCCAAATGTACGGTCATACAAAAACGTATTGCAATCGTCCATTTATTTGTGTAAAATGTGGACTGCCACATGACAGTAAACGATGTACGAAATCGAAAGAATCCCCAGCTTTTTGTGTGAACTGTGAAGAAGCTCACACAGCAAACTACAAAGGTTGTTCTGCCTATAAGAATTTATTACAAACTAAATCTAAAAATGATTTCAACAACAAAAACGGGTCAAAACAATCACACAATTCTCCTATAAACATCAAAACTGCTGCCACTCCTCAACGATTTGGTAGACTAACAAACACGGAGCACATGTCATACTCTCAAGCCATCAAATCCAATAGAAGCGAAAACTCAAATATACAAAATAGTAACTATGCAAATAATGAATTTTCTCAATTCTTCACTGAATTTAAAAATATGTTTCAACAACTTATGCAACATAATACTATGATTATTAATATGTTATCTACCCTCATCAATATCAACAAAACTAAATAGCTGTATGGTTAAATTTTTACTATGGAACTCCAACGGGCTTATGCAGCATAAACACGAAATAGTATTATACCTCAATGAAAACAAAATAGATGTTTTTCTGGTAAGTTAAACTCATTTCACTAATTATTCAAACTTATTCATTCCTAATTATCGTGTATATCATACTAATCATCCAGATGGCACAGCTCACGGGGGTACAGCTGTATTAATAAAATCTAATATATCTCACTATGAACTTGAAAAATATAATAAAGATTACTTGCAAGCAACATCCATCAAAGTACAAACGTCATCTTTTGCAATAACAATTTCTGCCGTATATTGTCCTCCACGTCATACAATCAGTAATATACAATTTTCTGAATTCTTTGAATCTCTTGGAAATAAGTTTATAGTTGGTGGAGATTTTAACAGTAAACACACATTTTGGGGATCAAGACTGATTAATCCAAAAGGAAGAAAACTGTATGAAGTTATTGTGCAACAAAACTATGGTACTCTTTCCACGGGCACTCCGACTTACTGGCCAACTGACCCAATAAAGAAGCCCGATTTATTGGATTTCTTCATAATGAAAGGCTTAAACTCTAAGTACACAGAAGTTCATTCAAGCTACGATCTCTCTTCAGATCACTCACCTATAACTGCTACTATCTGTTCTTCAATTATCAATGTTTGTAAACCTTATAGACTTCATTCGAGAAAAACAAACTGGGAACTATACCGCTGCAAAATAGAAAACAATACTGATCTCAAAATTAGTCTTAAGAACTCATCGGAAGTTGACTCAGCTATTGACAAATTTAATAAAACTCTTCATGATGCTGCTTTACTTGCTACTCCAGAAACAATAGTTCAACAGGATCAACCTCTATCTTTTGAAATTAAAAATTTAATCTCAGAGAAAAGGAAAGCAAGACGTAAGTGGCAGTCAATTCACTTTCCATCAGATAAGAACATATACAATAACTTAAGCAATAAACTAAAATCCAGATTGAAAGAAATTTCTAACCAAAACTTCAACAATTACGTATCAAACCTAAATAGATTTGATAACTCAATCTGGAAACCAATTAAAAACAAATTAAAACCACGTATTCAAAATCCGCCTGTTAGATGGGATGACAGCAATCACCTATCTTGGGCTAGGAGTGATGCAGAAAAAGCTAATTTATTTGCTCATTATTTAAGTACAGTTTTCAAACCGAACCCAGATTACTCTAACGCAGCGGACCTTAACTCAAATATGATTCCTTCTCACAACTCAATGAACAGTATAAAGTTCTTTTCATTAAAGATTATAATTGAAGAAATTAGTAAACTAAAAAATAATAAATCTCCAGGTTACGATTTAGTTACGGCAAAAATGTTGAAAGAACTGCCAAAGAAGGGATTCATCCTTCTAACGTATATATTCAACTCAATAATTAGATTAAATTATTGGCCAACTCTCTACAAAACATCTGTAGTAAAAATGATCCATAAAAGCGGAAAAGATCCTTATATGGTTACTGTTAACGCGTCATTGCCAACCCTGGTATAATAATTATATTTTATTATCTCCATGCAGGATAGCGACAATAAACCCTCATTCATCCCTTTCATTGTTACGCGTCCTGTCGCAAAATCAGTAATCCATTTTTCCTAGAATTTTTATCACCTGTCCCTGACTACATCATACAATCATCCTTATATTTCCAAGAAATTCGCACTACCTGTATCCAGTTTAAATTCTTCGTATCATGCAATTTATCAACCAATACCTGTTCGGTTGATAAATGTAATAACCACTGATTGGTTCCAAAATTGTAATGGGGTGTCCTTAACTCCACAAAATGGGCCAATCAGAAAAATATATAAAATTATAAAATCTACATAATTTAGTATCAACCTAAATCTCATATAGCTAACAATCAGTCGTAAATCAACACTCAAAACTATAACATGTAATTCAAACATCAACTATCTAATCATCTATAAGTCTTAATATTCTTTAAATATATAATAATCAAACAGTTATTCATCATCTTTTATTCATATTATCTTTTCAAACGGTCTGATATAGCCAACAGCTAAGTATATCTGGTCCTTCGGCAAAGTGCAAGTGTTCAATAGAGTTCGGCAGCATCCAGATAGATCACGAACTTCTTAAACACTTTGAACCTATCTAAACAAATACTTTTTTGGCCATCAAAACCGAATGGTCATTTTACTAAACATTTTTTGGTCCTATTCGAACCGGATTAACCAGTGAAAGTGAAAGAAACAATCTAAATCTAAAACTTAGTGCACAGTGTATTATTTAAATCTTTATCTTCTAGTGTAATACATTGCATCGCATGAATATTAATCTAAAATCTAAAATCTAAAACTTAGTGCACAGTGTATTATTTAAATCTTCATCTTCTAGTGTAATACATTGCATCGCATATTAAGTTAAAAACCTTTATCTAAAATCTAAAATCTAAAACTTAGTGCACAGTGTATTATTTAAATCTTCATCTTCTAGCGTGATACACTGCATCGCATATTAAGTTAAAAACCTTTATCTAAAATCTAAAATCTAAAACTTAGTGCACAGTGTATTATTTAAATCTTCATCTTCTAGTGTAATACATTGTATCGCATATTAAGTTAAAAACCTTTTTCTAAAATCTAAAATCTAAAACTTAGTGCACAGTGTATTATTTAAATCTTCATCTTCTAGTGTAATACATTGCATCGCATATTAAGTTAAAAACCTTTATCTAAAATCTAAAATCTAAAAACTTATAGTGCACAGTGTAATTAGTTAAATCATCTTTTAACATAATGCATTGCATCGCATGAATATTAATCTAAAATCTAAAATCTAAAAACTTATAGTGCACAGTGTAATTAGTTAAATCATCTTTTAACATAATGCATTGCATCGCATGAATATTAATCTAAAATCTAAAAACTTATAGTGCACAGTGTAATTAGTTAAACCATCTTTTAACATAATACATTGCATCGCATGAATATTAATCTAAAATCTAAAATCTAAAACTTATAGTGCACAGTGTAATTATTTAAATTATCCTTTAACATAATACATTGCATCGCATAAACATTAATCTAAAATCAAATTTAATCAACGATTATATTAACAACAATATAAACAATTAAATCAAACTAGCATCAAGATTAACAATAAATCTCAGTGTAAGTGCGTTGTGTATTATCGCGAAACAACAAGCAGCACATTATCAAGGAAACAACAGCTGAATCCAAATCAGCTCATGAGGAACGATTGCGGACACATGACGCGACAACACAAAGGTCAGTCTAATTTAAGCACTCCTTTTTCTTAATCCTTCCTATTCATTATCTTTACCTATCGTTATTTGAATTTTGCGTAGTAGATCTGTGTTAATATGGATTCTTTAGAAAATTTAAATATCAAAAAAGAGTTTATGAAATTTCGTTTGACGCAAATCCATAGCTTTTGTAAAAGAATAAGAGAAAATGAGAGTAGCAAGTTAGATATATCAGAGCTTAAACAAATATTAGAAATACTAAAACCTTCTTTAGATACTTTTCAAGAAATATTAATTCAAATTGCAAATCATTTTGATGACGAAGAGTACATTGACTTTTTGATAGATACAGAATTTTACGATTTCAATGATACTTATACTAAATGCTGTGTAATTTTAATAACAATTATTAAAACATTTAAAACAGATCCTAGCACAAATAGTAGCCTTGGTGACAAATCATATCAAACAAACAATAATAAATTTGCTGTAATCGATTTACCTCATTTCGACGGTACAGATATTAACTGGTTACAGTTCTATAATTCATTCTATACAATTCATATTGACCCAAATATTAGCAATTCTCAAAAATATTCTTACCTAAAATCTTGCTTGAAAGGCGAAGCAGGTAACATAATCGATTCTTTACCTGCTACCGCGGACAACTACATAAATGTTTGGGAATTGCTAAAATCGCGGTACGAAAGTAAAACCATTATAGTAAACAATTACACAAAAACTTTAAACAACTATATTTCGATTCCATCTGAATCAATAACTCTCAATGAATCTAATAATAATAAATCTAAAAACGTTGTGCATCCTGAAACTATAAACGTCATTAAATCAGATACGGCAAAAAGAGGAACTACGTCGGTACTATTATTAGATTCTAATAATCAAATAATAAATCAATTAACAAATGAGAATATTACTCAATATCAAAAAAGCAATGTTATTAAAAACGTCTTCTGTAATCATAACTTATCAACTAAAGCTAATACGACAGAAGAACTAGTTTTAAATAAACAAAATCTAACAATTAACTTAAATCAAGCTAATTATAACGCTGAACATCTTGAACCTAAAAACAACATTAAATCAATTACGGTAATAAGAGACACTACCTCAGCACCATTATTAAAATTCAATAATCAAATAAAACAAGTAACAAATAAGAATCTTACTCAAAATCCAAAAAACGATGCTATTAAAAACATCTTCTGTGACGTTGACTTATCAACTAAAGTCAATGCAACAGAAAAACTTATTTTAAATAAACAAAATCTAACTACTAAACATAATCAAGCAAAGTACAACGTAAATTATTCTAATGCTAACTATCAAAATCTTTTAAACAATCAGAATACTTGGCTTAATATCGGCGATAAAACAATTACAACTTTAGCCAAGACAGGGTTTGAATTTAATTCTAAAAATATCACTATAAATCAAACAATTAATAAAAAATCAATCTTAGCTGCAACAGTGCAAATATTCAATCTTATGATATTAAGAGATCGCCATAGCTTTGTCCATAAAAAGTATAAAGCATATACATATTGGTTCGTGTGTTTTGTCACCAAAGCTATCGACATCGAAGTAATATACGATTTGATCGCGGAATCTTTTATATTAGCTTTAAAACAATTTACCGCAAACTCTAGCAAATCTCGCGAATTATTAACACAGATTGAAACAATATTGAATTTTAGACTATTATCTTTACAAGGTTCCAATCCAAATAATTACAATCCTTCAAACCCCTATCATTTCCTAATTGACAAACCACCAACATCAATCCTAAATCCATGCGTGCTTGAAATCTCTGACAACTATCAACAGCTATCAACTTCATCAGAGAACAAGGCAACATCATCAGAAGCGGTTGTGCAAGAAAACGCACAAAAATGCATCAAAACTTATTGTAAGCTAAATTCGGTAGTATGGTACTATTCCTCGATTAAATTCTAAAACCACTACGACCGCGATTAGGCATTATCACAAATCTGCACCCTAAGGACGGCATCATCATTCGAGTGGTAAAAGCAAAATTAAACAAAGACATTGTAAAATCTAATAACTAACTTTTGTGTGATTACATTGTGAAACAGTGAAAATGATCAATATTAAACATAAAAAACAATTTGTGTATTACCGAATAATCAAAAACTATCTGAAACATTAAATAATTATAGTGTGGTGAAGTGTCAATTATCAATAATCATGCGAAACATTTAGGCATTTTAACGACTCTAGTGAAGTGTCAGTACAATCATTTTGAAAATTTGGACAATTTTAAAGACTTTAGTAAAGTGTCCGTGAATAATCTAACATTATATCCATTATCATTATCATAAATCAATCTATTATCAATATTATCATCACATGTCATGTGATATCTATAAACTTTCAAAACATTAACATTGTTATAAGCAATGGCATAAAACTATGATTAAGCAACGTTAAAAAATATTCATAATTAATTCCTCATAATTTTTTAAGTCCGGGGGCATGTTAACGCGTCATTGCCAACCCTGGTATAATAATTATATTTTATTATCTCCATGCAGGATAGCGACAATAAACCCTCATTCATCCCTTTCATTGTTACGCGTCCTGTCGCAAAATCAGTAATCCATTTTTCCTAGAATTTTTATCACCTGTCCCTGACTACATCATACAATCATCCTTATATTTCCAAGAAATTCGCACTACCTGTATCCAGTTTAAATTCTTCGTATCATGCAATTTATCAACCAATACCTGTTCGGTTGATAAATGTAATAACCACTGATTGGTTCCAAAATTGTAATGGGGTGTCCTTAACTCCACAAAATGGGCCAATCAGAAAAATATATAAAATTATAAAATCTACATAATTTAGTATCAACCTAAATCTCATATAGCTAACAATCAGTCGTAAATCAACACTCAAAACTATAACATGTAATTCAAACATCAACTATCTAATCATCTATAAGTCTTAATATTCTTTAAATATATAATAATCAAACAGTTATTCATCATCTTTTATTCATATTATCTTTTCAAACGGTCTGATATAGCCAACAGCTAAGTATATCTGGTCCTTCGGCAAAGTGCAAGTGTTCAATAGAGTTCGGCAGCATCCAGATAGATCACGAACTTCTTAAACACTTTGAACCTATCTAAACAAATACTTTTTTGGCCATCAAAACCGAATGGTCATTTTACTAAACAGTTACCTCATATAGACCAATCAGCCTTCTACCAATTGTTTCAAAAGTGCTCGAAAAACTCCTGCTTCAACATATCTTAACTAGCGCGAATATATTTCCAGAACATCAGTTTGGCTTTCGGAGTCAACACTCCACAATTCAACAGTGCCACAGAATCGTAAGAGTCATCAGCAATACTTTCGAGGCCAAACAATTCTGTTCTGCAGTCTTTCTAGATGTGAGCCAGGCTTTCGATAAGGTGTGGCACAAGGGACTTTTACTGAAGATTAGATCGCTACTTCCATGTGGTTATTATAATATTTTAGAATCTTATCTCGCCAATAGGAAATTCAAAGTACGGGTCAACACTGAAACCTCAATATCTCATCAGATTGAGGCAGGAGTTCCACAAGGCAGTGTTTTAGCGCCATTTTTATATATCCTCTTCACTAGTGATTTTCCAACTTTACAATCAACCACAACAGCTACATTTGCTGACGACATAGCAATTCTTTCGACACATGCTGATGCATCTAAGGCTACGCTAATTTTACAAAGGCATCTAAACGTTATAGAGGAGTGGACAAAAAAATGGAGAATAAAAATAAATGAGAGCAAGTCTAGTCATATAACATTTACACTGAACAAGACAACATGCCCAGGAGTACATTTTTATGGCCAAGCAATTCCAAGCACCGAATGCGTCAAATACTTAGGTATGCATTTAGATCGCAGGCTCACGTGGAAGGACCATATTCGCGCCAAATTAAAGACTATAAAAATTAGAACCGCTGAACTATACTGGCTACTGGGACGCAAGTCAATTTTGTCGATTGACAATAAACTTCTAATTTACAAGGCAATAATAAAACCCATATGGACTTATGGCATTGAATTGTGGAGCTGTGCAAGCAAATCCAATATAGCGTTAATGCAACGTGCCCAATCGAAAATATTGAGGCAGATTACTGATGCTCCGTGGTTTGTTAGTAACAAAACTTTACACGACGATCTTCATATTGATTTTATAAACAAAATAATACAAATCAACAGTATAAAACACTTTCAAAAACTACAACATCATTCAAACAATATAGTCACTCAGCTTCTTGAGACATCAACTTCAAGAAGACTGAAGAAGAAGCTGCCCGAAGATAATATGGAGGAACCATAGAACTACCACAACCTTATATAAACAGAATAATTGAATCATTTATTGAAGTGATTCTCTGAATATGATTGTAATATTGATCCGATAAATTTATATGTGTGTTTACAAGTGTGTGTGTATGTGTGTGAGTGAATGACATAAGCCAAATAGCTCATAGAATAGTTATGTATTCTGATTGCTATTGAAAATAAAAATTAAAAAAAAAAAAAAAAAAAAAAAAATATGACATGATCGGTTTGTCATTGTAATTAGCATTTAGAAATGAACCTTCATTAGAGAAATAAAGTAATTGTTGATTAATAACTTCTATAATATTCGTTCACACAGTGGATTATGCTAAACAACGCATAAACAAATATTGTTTTCGCAACTTCGCTCATCATGTGTTCGTGTTTAAAGAACTTCATTAATAAAAATTAACATACATTCATTGACTGATAATATTTTTTTACTTTTTCGCTGGCGATATAATCTCATTCTTTAAACAGCTGTAATATCTGTTTTGCCTAAAAAATATTTTCCATTTTAATAACTTCAATAATTTATAGAAACTACGATTAATATAGAAATTATTTCAGTAAACTTATGTTTCATACACGGCGCAAATGCTGCATTTGTTTTATTATTTTCATTATAATTATTTACGGGGACAAGGTAAAATATTCTTCTGATTCAGGCATTTTTTATTAAATCAAGATTTGTATCATAATGCAATTTCAAAATGTTTATTTATATGTGCCGATTTCCTTGTTGATATCTGTGCGCATACAACGTTGACGCCGGTACGCATACAACGTTGATGCCAGTACGCATACAACGACTGATCTCTATTCACATACGCGACGACTAATCATAATCGACCCGTATAGAAATGATATCAGCAAGAGCGAATGACGAATCTTTGGCACTCGACTCTTATCTTATCTGCCGTAACGCACTTCCGTTGCATTTGTACGAAGTTTTACTTTAAAAATATTAATTAATACATTGCCGTTGGTATTGCAGAAACTGACATCTATTTGCTTGAAGGAATCATTCCGCAGTCGGGTAGTTAATTTTCCGCTGCCTGACCCGTATGCACCACTCTGGCCCAAGGCAAGGCAGGTTAATCGACAGAGCAGATGTTTCGCAGAAAATAATAAGGTTTTCGATAAAACACAATTAAAACCGAATCGCTTTACGTTAATTATAAGAGCATTGAAATTCTTGTGAGTTTTAATTTCATCTTCATACACCATACAGACAATGTTTCTAGCTCACGTCAATAAAATTTTGAATTGAATTTTATTACCTTAGCAGTGGTGTATTTTGATTTAAGTCATCATAATATTATGAAGATAAAATTTCAGGTAGACAACGACAATTTCGTACATATATTATTTAATAATATTATTTATATTATTCTCACAATGTACAAAATTGTCGTCTCTCTCTCTCTCTTTCTGAAAAACATTACACAATTTAAAGTTTTACTCGTGATCTTACCAACTAATTATAGACATTAATCAATGTCTAATTGTATAAAATTAGAATTATTCTTTTTATTAAATATTACATATTGATACAAAAATAGATCAATCAAAAAATCAACTTAATCCTTTATAATTAATATAAGTATTATATTAGGTTGGCAACTAAATAAGTGCGGCGTTTACTCTTAATGCTTTTAATTAAATTTTTATGTTTACAGATGTAGTTCAAATATAAAATATATTTTGTTATACGATAGCAGTCAACTCAGATATCAATCAGTAAAAGAGTTATATCAATTGTATAGTTTTCGATAGGCGTTAGTTACAAAATGGAAATTAGATCAATCGTTTTTGTAATGTTTTGCTTGATTATTTCTGCAAAGTTTAAAAAGCATCTTAACTCATAAAAATGTATGCGTTGTTTACGGTGACAATGTCTTAAAAACGCTAGTGTCAAAATCAGTTTCGATCTGGTGATTTTTCACTGTAATGCTCAATACAGTTGGAATTGATTACAAATAAATTGTCGACTTTGAACTCTTACCACTCAACTGAACGATCAGTTCTGATGTCTACCTTAAATAACTAACTAAATTAAACAATTCAGTTGAAAAAGTGACCAAAATTGACAAACTAAAAAGGAGATGTATTACATAATTGCCATGACACATCTTTGATCACTCGCAAAAATTATTGGTGTTTCGTTGGAATGTTTTGCCACTTTCAGCATATAGACTTCTGATTAATATTGATCTCATCTTTAAAAAACTCTTTAAATGGTAAACTATTAAAAAATGATGATTTTGTCAAATTGTACCAGATTCAATATTTTGCTATTAAGAACCAGAAGTTGGAATGCTTGAAATATCACAAAAAGTGATTGATCAAAATGAACAATGTATTCCAAGATAATGGTAATTATTTTTATGAAAAAATAATTTATTTTAGAACAAAAATCTGCACTTAAATAGTTGCTTATCTGATAATATAAGAAACATTTTTTTAGAATACACAATTCTCAAAGATTAGTGAAAAATATGCGCATTATAATATTTAGTATTAAAAAGATTTAAAACTTAATTTACTTAATGTCTATCGGTATAAGTTAGTTTTTAAATAGTGACCAAAAAATTTGTTCAGCTGTTAATTGAGAAGACATGTTCCAAATCCAATATAGGAGTGTTTTAAGATACGAACCGCCAAAAAACGTTTTGTTGCCTCGACATACGAGCAGAATTTGAGATACGAGTTTTGAGCGAGTAAGAGTTTTTTTATAAAAATGTTAATGGCATTATGAAAATATAAATAATTTCGTCAATTGTGACAATGATTTTCATACTATATAAATAGTTTCGCTGTTCTATGATAGTAAATTATTTTATATTTGAAAAATTTAATTGTATATTAATATTAATTACCCACGCAAATAATCCAAGAAATATTTGAACGTTTGAAATTTTGTAAAATTTTTTGAAAAAACTCAACAAAAACCACAGTGCTGGAACGAATTAACGGCATTTCAATGAATTTATATGAAATAAAGTGCTTCGAGATAAGAGCGATTCGACATACGAGCGTGGTTACGGAACTAATTACACTCGAATGTCAAAGTACCACTGTAATATATTTTTGCGAAAAATTGATTTTTTCTTTCAATTAGCACACAAATTAAGAGAAAAGGCTCAGCTCAGTATCACATAAAACTAAAATATGCTAGTCGTTGCCGAGTTTCATAAAATGGTTTTCGAATATTCAAAATCGGTGTAGAGCCACATAGTTTCTGCAATTTTCCATTGAGAAAAGCTTGGAGAAATCAAAATGTTACTACTTATATTTCTGTGTATCAGTTTTGGAACTGATGTGCATTTTTCTCAATTTAGTATTAACACTAGAAATAAATGCGTGGAATAAATCTGTCTACTTTCCCAAATGCTAGTCTTAGATACTAAGACTAAGTTTCTAACACAAATAATTATTAACCAGCTTCTGTAAGTTAGGGGCAAAAAAGATAATTCAATCCCCTGTTGGGAAACAACGAAATTATTACATAATCTAATATACGTAACCGACCATTAGAAACTTCAGATAAAAGATTTTCCAACGTCATCGGCTACTTATCTACATCTGATTAACCTGTATTCGAGTTCGTGGCGCAAAAGAAAGACGTAGCATCCGCTCATCTCCTCAGTCGACGGAGATGTCGCCAATCATCGTGAGAAATGAACCGAGAACGATAATTCTAAAATTAATTGGCGAATTTAAATTAGTTTATTTTGAAGGACTTTTTATAATTTTGTGCTCTAAATTAATGTGAGACGACTAAGTCGCATTCGGAAATCTTATTTAGAATATAAAAAAGAACAAAATACGCATTAGTAATAATAATGAATCGAAATGTTTAGAAGTATATTTTAAGTTTAATTATAATAATAAATATTACATTTGTAAAAAATCTCTAAAACTAGTTGGTTTGGTATTTAGCCTTGAGGCAAGTTACATGAACTTCCCGATATGTTTAAATAATCGACTTAATCAATAAAAAATAAATTAATTTATGAGTCATTATAAGTATTCTGAGTGGATTTATTACACATAATTGAAACGAACGAACACTTTGACTCGGAGTATTTTCTAAAAGCAAATTTTATATAATTGAACCAGTTTTTAGGACTTTAATGGTTTATTATGTTCAAGAGCAAGTACTCTATCATTATACCAAGTAAATAGTCTAATTTTAATTTTAACAAATCTCAAAAGAACTACTCATTTTCTCAAACTTTGATGAATTTTTAAAATCAAACTATTTGTCGTAGGGCCGTAATATTTCAGTAAGTTCTATAAGACCATGGTATATATCACTAAAAAAAAAATCATAAAAATTGGCTTAAATTTTTTTTTCAACAGTTAATTACAAGAAAACGGCTCGGTAGATTTTCACCTAAAACTAATCAGTATCATTCCCAACTAATATCTTTCGAACAGTTTTTGATTTTTTAAAATTGGTTCGGTAGGATAAGCTTAAATGTGGACGAAAAGTTTAACACTTTTTTTCAAATTATAAAGAAACGGCTTGGCAGATCGTCGCACAAAACTGACAAACGATAATCCTCACCGAAATACATCTAATGACTTTTAAATTTCTGAAATCGGTTAAGGCGTTTTTGAGAAAACGTCGATCAAAGATTTCATTTTGACAAATGTCAATAAAACGGTACCAATTTTTGCAAACTTTGACGAATTTTTAAAGCTAAACGGGTTGTCGTAGGGCCGTAATATTTTAGTATGACCTAGAAAACTATGGTATCTACCGTCAAAAAAAAAATCATAAAAATCGTCGATTTTTTTTTTTTAAAAACTTTATTACAAGAAAACTGCCCGGCCGATCTTTACCAAAAACAAATCAGCACGATTCCCAATCAATATCTTTCGAACGGTTTTTGAATTTTCAGAATCGATTCAGAATTGCGGGCTAAAACGTGGACGAAAAATTTTTCACTTTTCTGCAATTTCCAAAGAAACGGCCCGGCCGATCGCCGCACGATCAAAGCTCAGAAACGATAGTCCTCATCGAGATACATCGAATGGCTTTTAAATTTTTGAAATCGGTCCAGCCGTTTTGGAGAAAACGTCGATTCACGGCAAAAAATCTGTTCACACGCACACACACACACATACACACACATACTTTTTCCAAATTTGGTCTCATTCGATTCAGAATGGCTTGAAACGTCGAGAAAACATAAAATTAGCGAATCGGATTTTTTGATGAAAACAAACTTCTCCTTCGGAAAGTTAATAAATATAAATCACTGAATTTTCATTATTAAATTAAAATTCATAATCGAAAATTCTTGAGACACCAACTTCAAGAAGACTGAAGAAGAAGCTGCCCAAAGATAGTATGGAGGAACCTTAGAACTATTATAACTTAATGTGAACAGAATAGCATAATCACTTATTAAAGTGATTCTCTAAATATGAATGTAATATTTATCAGATAAATTTATGTCTGTTTGAAAGTGTGTCTGTGAATGACTTAAGCCAAATAGCTCATAGAATTGCCATGTATTCTGATTGCTATTGAAAATAAAATCAAAAAAAAAAATCGAAAAGTCTGTCAAGGAAACCAAACAAAAGGCCAAAGAAGTAAATAATCTAATTCTCAAAAAATAATGATTGAACGTTAATAAATAATGTGAAAAAATTGTAAATTTGAAAGTGATTGCAACAACATAATCAAATAATCGTTTTGTTATATTTTTAACTCCTTCTGGGGTAAGTTATAGTAATCGCAAATTTTTACGTTTTAAAGATTTCCGAACATTTTGGCTTATCTTAAGAAAAATAGATGTGTGTGTAGTATGTGTTTTGTATAGATACAAGTTTTCGTCCAGGATTTCGAGAGCACGAATCAATATAATTGAATGATTCAAAAAGTATTCGATTCTTATTCATGGAAAGATGTGCTGATTAGTTTTTGGCAAAGACAGCCCTTTCAGAGACACGAAGCAAAAAATGCCAAAAATTATAAATCAGATTTTGAGAGATCTGATATGAGAGAAGGGAGCATCCGATTAAATTCATTCGAAAGAAATAAATTTTGTGTTGACGGGGAGAAGTGCTGATTAGTTTCTGTAAACAACAAGTCTACTCATTTGGGAGATATTGAGCAAAATGTGCTAAAAATGACAGTTTTTGAGAAACGGAGCATCCCATTCGAATTATTGAAAAACCTGTGTTAACGGATTTAAGAATTTATTACATTGTTGCGCAGCGCATGCAGGTCCAGGAGTTTCAAAGTTGCAAGAAATAAAGTTAAAAAATTGACACTTGTACGTAGATCTGAATGATATTATTTCAGATCATTATTATTGATTTATATACAAATAGAAATATTGATACCCAGATGAGAGGTATACATGTGAACAAGTAAACAAGTGGGCAGTAGACAGGAGTATTGGTAAACGGGCAAAAAAGTAAACAACTAGGAAGATAGACAGATAGAAAGGTAGACAGGTTGGCATACAAGAAGGCTAGGCAGGTCGAAAGGTGTACAGGTAGAAAGGTAGTCAAGTAAATTTGTAGAACGGTAGACAAGTTTTTTTTTATTATTATATTTTTAACAGCAATCAGAACCTTACGTCCTATGAGCTGTTGGACTGAAACTTCTCCTTACTTCATATTTTTTAGATGGTTCTAGACCCAATGGTTAAATCATCCATATTTGATGATTTTTGTTATTAGAATTAATCTAATAGGGCTGACTTTTTATTGGTGCAGCAATGCCGGGCAAGGGCTATTTTCACTTTAAAACATATTGCTATCTATATTTCCAAGTGAAAATCGTTGTCACTGCTGCCTGACAACAGACTGCTCGAAGTGGGTATCGAACCCGGGACCTCTGATTTAGGTCCCGTCGCTCTTAACCGCTTACCTACGGGCGAGCCCGGTAGACAAATTGACTGGAAAGTTGACTGGTTGGCAGGTAGATTGCTAGCCAGACGGATTGCTAGTCCGGAAGACAGATAAATAGATAGGCAAACTGATAACTAGATTGACAAACCAGGTGAACTGGTGAACAGATAGGCAGGTAGGTAGACAGACATAAAAGTGGTCAAGTTGAATCTTAGATAGATAGACATTTCGACAGATAAACAAGTACACTGTCAAACATAATAGATCACATAGAAAAATATTTATTGATTAAATCGATTATTTACACATATCGGAAAGTTCATGCATCTTGTATTAAGGCAAAATGCTTACACTTAGTTAACTACTATAATAACATTAAAATTGAAATGATAAAGATACAACAATTTCGCAATAGTTACAAAGGGCAATTAGTGACGAGATCTTGGAGTATAGACATGGCACTTTTTTTAAAAAAAAATATCCGCCTAATATGCCTGTAATTGAAGTTTCATTGAATCGCGACTAATTGTAAGTCGATTCGACATACGATGACCACGTAGGCCCCCCTCCTCGTCTTCTCTACGAGTGTCTCTGAATTCATGAATGAGCTGAGAAGACCTGACTGATCGTGAGTCGCGAGTGACCGGACGTCGTAAGCGCCACAAGCGCAAAACCAGTCCCGTTCAACGGTACAACTGGTACACGCGTTATTCAGAGGTACGACGTGCATACGAATACGAATACGAATATACATATGAATATACCTTTAAGGCTTAGACCACATAGCACGTGATTGACATGACGGAAAAATTATTAGGTCTTTTCCTTTTCTATTTACTCGGTGGAAAGAGACTTTTAATGTCCTCGAGCGATTCGATAAACCGCTATTAAAATGATACAACTGTGACGACTTGAGAACGAGAATATGTATTAAATACCAATATTTGATTGGTGAAAAACTTCTATATTTTTCGCAATTTTCTTTTCAAAAAGATCAAAATCAAAAGCCCTAAAAATTTGTCTCTAGTACGTTTCTCTGTTTGGTAAAACAATTTTTGAAAACTCTTGTTTTATTAACATTTTTCCATTTACCACTGGAATTTTATTAGCGTAGAGCAGGGCTTGAAAGACCGCGGGTAAAAAGGACCACCACAGATATCCCAAAAATAAGTAAAACTGCTGGAAAATAAGCAAATTGCTGGAACTTCCCGTATCGTAATAAAAAATCTTGGTACGAAACCCAAAAAAAAATTTATACAAAATGTATACACATTATTAAAATCTCTATAAAATATCTGATAATTTGATGTACATATGACCAATAAACATTTTTGACCGCCAAATAACATTTTTTTAACTCATTTTTATTGAAAGTCCATAACCGCTGGACCTGCCTTCCTAAAAATTTAATGAGTTGTTCATGTTGTCAATACAAGTAAAATGTTCTTTGAATTATTAAAATCGGACGCTCCGTTCTCTTAAAAACACTTTTTCCTCCGTATCTTCGGAACGGCTCCTTATCAATACGAATCGAATGTTTTTTTAAATATTCAAATCGGTTGACCGGTGTTCCCATCCAGTACATCTAAGGTATGCCAAAATATTTAGAAAAATTTGAAACGTAAAGATATATAAAAATTTTATTTTCGATTTTTTTGCGACTACTATAACTTACCCTACGGAAAGTTAATTAAGAATTATCTAATAACAATATTTGAAAGTAAAGAAAGAAAAATTTGTAACCAGCTAGGAAATAAACTAGGAAATAAACAGCAATGTTTAAAAACCCATAACAAAAGTATTTTCTTTCGTTATTAATTTTTTTGGTTGTGGGCACTGTTGATTGGTTTACGAGACCTTATTATATTCTTTTTTAAATGTTTTGTAAGGTGTATTGTTAATTATAAGTTAGATTCAATAATCTCTTGATAAAACCTTTATAAAAGCTTACATATGGGTGGAGTAAAAAGGACTAACTGATCCTTTACACTGGGGAAGGTGTAAAAAATAAAAAATAGCATATAAAAAGTAAATTAAGTTAAAAAAAGCTATTTTACAAGAGGAGAATTTATTAAAAGGATATTCCAACTCTGCTGATGAATATTTTTGATGAAATAGCAAATCAAGGTTATGTACAGTGTTATCTCTGTAAAAAATGAAAATACAAATTAAATTTGTATTTTGCATTGGTTGAATAATATAGCAATTATTTCATAAGATAAAATATAATCAGATAGTTGTTTGTTTGATATGTGTCATTTGTTGTTATGTAAATGGTTAGGTTTTACAATATAATTGCTCAAAGTCAAATTGGACCTTTGAAGATTGGCAAATATTCAGATATAAAGAATAAAGTGAAATATGTAACATGCTCTCTTAAATCTTTTTGAATGATCTGACTTGAAAGTCACATAAATCATTACTATCAAAGAGCATTTGTTTAAACAGAATTTTTCGTTTTTTATTTGCATATAAAGAGACACAAGAAATAAGTAATTTTAAGCCTATATATAGTAGTATTTGCATTTTGATATACCAAAGTATCTTGGACTAATAAAATTATGTTATTAACCATTTTTTCTTAAAAAAAATTATTTATATATGTTGTTAGTAATCACTGACTTTCTCAAAGCAAATTAGTTTTAGAAGAGTACTACTTTTTTATTGAATCTATGTTTTGTCAAAATTTCTGCAGTTGCCACATGTTTTTTCTTGTATAATTTAACAAATGTTTTGAATAACTTTAGCAAGCAGAATAATAAAGAAGAAAAGTAAATAATTCATTAATATAAATATTTAATTAGAATCATATTAATTGATAAATATTTTGTAAAACATAATACAATTTACTCAATACCAAATAATAAAGTGTCTCAAATTTTTCAAATCAAATATTTTTTGTGTAAAATCAAAAATATTTATTATAAAATGCATTTCAAATTATAAGCCATTATATAGGCTTATAATTACTTATATTTGTGCCTCTATTTTTCAGATGTAAAACAAAAATTCGGCTTATAGGGGGTAAAAAAATAGGAAAGTTTAGTAGAATTGTTTGAGCTCAATTTAAGTCATTTCTTGAAATTTGTTTCAATTATAATTTTTCCTAGATGATATCGACGATAATATCTATTATCGATTTTTTTAAATTATTTACAAAATAAAGAATTTTAAAAATAGATAAGTTATTACAATTTGTTGGTACAAACATTGAACGAATGTTTATAGATAGTTTTCGCAGAAAAAAGTTTATGTTTTTGCTAGAAATTTGATTTATAATTATCGACGTTTTAAGTCATTAAAGTTCGGAAACTTGTTGCGCAACTTTTTGGCAAAAGTGCAATAGAATACAATTTATAAAATAAAAACCTACTAAGCGATTCATATAGAGTTTAGACAATTTTCTAATTCTGCCACTCTCTTAGAAGCTCGTCTTTTCTTTCTCGTAGCGAGATCGAATCCGTCATCCGGTGTGCGAATGAGTCAGCAGACTCTTTTATTAACTCCGGAGTTTTCATTCATGAAGGTAACACAGAGTATATACGAGATACGATACGAGACGAGCGGCCGCAACAGGTGGAACGCAACGAGAGATTTACGCGAACACGCAGCATCCGCAGATCGAAAGACGTGTGATACCACATATAGAGACATGGGGTAGGACGGGGTCAGATAGCCATCGTCTTCATAACTTTTTCTATGCTTCACAATATGCTATAATTTGTACTATGCAAATATATAATGGATTAGAACAGTAATTATATCATTATATATCACATGATTTTGAATTTTTGTTCTTCCTTCATCTCATAAATAGCCATTTGTAAACGCTAACATTAATAATAATATTATTAATATTATTATTATTAATATTATTATTATTAATATTAATATTAATATTATTATTATTATTATTATTATTATCTTGTTATTTCTAATATTGTTATTTTGTTATATTTATTATTATCTTTCACTTATTGTTTTTATTCCACTTTATTCTTTTTCTAGTATTACTTTATCATTCATTTTTTATTTATTTCATTTTTATTATTATTTGCTTTTATTTTATATTGAATAATCATACTACGGATATAACAGTTGTAATAAATGTTGTAATTAAAAAACAAAAATAAACTTTGATGTGAAATACATCAAGATATTTATATTTTTTTACTTTTCACTTCACTCATATTTAACACTTTGGGGACGGCTGCCCACCTCAGTGGACAAACATACTCTGTAAGACACAGGCTATTTTATAAACAATGACTCAGTTTGCATCGAAAAGTTGAATAAATTACATATAGCAGTGATAAACAGTATTATATTTTGAAATTATTTTAAGTTATTTTAGTAGTATTTTTTTAGCCTTTTTAGCCTTTTTTTTGCTATATGGTCTTTTTTTTAACGTTATTGTAATGGACCGAAAATCGGAATTGAAAATTTTTACATTTCTCGACGTTTTGAAGGTTTCTGAACGTTTTGGCATACCTCAGAAAAAATGGATGTGTGTGTGTGTGTGTGTGCGTGTGTATGTATGTATGGATACATTTTTCGTCCACGTTTTCGGGCGTACGGATCAACCGATTTGAATGGTTCAAAAAACATTCGATTTCTATCGATAAGGAGATATGCTGATTAGGTTTTGGCAAAGCCAAGTCCAGCAGTTACGGAGATAAAGAGCAAAGGGTGCAGAAAATAGAAATCGAGTTTTTTTTTCTTTAATTTTTTGTATATCGAAAATAATTCAGATTTAATTTTAATTCCTACTATAGTTCTAATATACTTTACAAATAATTTCAACTTTACAATTCAGTTTATATAATTCTTATAAATATTAGACAATGTTACAATATTTATAATAATCTATTTGAAAACATTCAGTATTCCTCGAACATTTCGTTACGGTACGGGAAATTCCAGCAATTTGCCTTAAGGCACGATGCCACCCACCCTACTAGTTAATAATTATTTTAGTATAAATAAAGTTGATTGATAATCAAATTTACCTAAAAAACTTTCACCTTTCGATTCCGATGGTTTTGAACTTTTTGTTCTTATAATATAAGACTAAACTAGAGGTGCTTGGCGTGCCTTAAGGCAAATTGCTAGAACTTTTCGTACCGATATTTAATATTTTTAACAGATAATATTTTACTTTTTTTATTGGACCTGCCCAAAAATGTAATCACTTCTTCCTTCAGTAAATAAATGTAAAATGTTTTTAAATCATTTAAACCAGATGCTCCGTTGACTCAAAAACTAAATCGATATTTCTTGCACTTATGCCCTGCCTTTGTCAAAAAACTAACCAGCAAACTAAATATTTGTATAGAAGAAAGAATATTTATAAATTAAATCTATATAACATTCGCAGTTCTTATACGATAACCCCTAATATCATAAATTTCTTTTCGCGTATGTGTATCACCAATACCTAAACCATACCTAAACATACCTAAACATTGCATTTTACGTTGTTATACGCCTTATAACTACTATACCGTACGTTCCTTTACCATCACAACCATATACGCTCAATCCTTACACTTACATCTAAACCGCCTAACATTTATTATCTTACGCCTACAATTTCGCTTACATACTATTATCACCCTTACCGGGAATCGAACCCCGGTCCGCCGCGTGACAGGCTACGACCTTAACCACTCGACCACCTCAACGCTACAATCAACCGTCTTTTTTCGTGTGTTGTCGCGTCACCTTAGTATTAGTTACTCAATTAATTAGAAAATGAACCAAAGAAACAACAGTGTGTTCCATAATATATTTTCAGTGGGGGGACCCGATAGAGTAGTGGTTAAGATGCGTGACTGTCACGCAGAGGAACCGGGTTCAATCCCCGGTATAGGCAATAGATAGATAGAGATAATACATAGGGCGTAAGGTAGAAATACATTAATATTAAATAGGTATGTAGGGTGTCTGATATGTATATATATATACACATATTGATATATATATATATATATATATATATACCTATTTAATAATATATATATATAATATATATATATATATATATATATATATATTATATATATGTAATAAGTTAGCAAATAATAATCTAGCTGTAATATTGTATGGATAGAGAAATTGATGGCATAGGTATCTCACGGTACAATAGATAATAGTTAAATTATCTATGATATAAAATAGTATAGTATAATATAATAGTATGATAATATTAAGATTATCATATCCCAAATTTAATCTTATATTATAATAAGTTTTATATCATAATAAATAATCACTACATTATTCAACCAATTCTAAATAATATTTAGAATTGGTTGAATGAAAAGTATATTAAGTTAAAAAAATCAATTCTACAAAAGATAAAATATATTAAGTTATTCCAACTCTACTCATTAATATTAAGAGTAAATATCAGATCAAAGTAATATACAGTGTTATCTTTGTAAAAAATGTGCTCTGAAATTCATATTTAGTAAATATACTTTGATCTGATATTTACTCAGAATATTAATCAGTAGAGTTGGAATAACTTAATATATTTTATCTTTTGTAGAATTGATTTTTTTAACTTAATATACTTTTCATTTACTATTTCTTTTTTAGTGTCTACTCTTTGTCAGGAGGAATGGTAAGTTGATCTTTTTTACACAATCCACATAAGCTGTTTTAGAGGTTATATAAAAACATCTATTGAATGTAACTTAAAAATAACAATACTTCTTATAAAACAACAAATTAAAGTATAATTAGAAATAATATTAAAATCTCGTAAACTAAAAACATTTCTCACAGTCAAAAAACTAACTACGAAAGAAAATACTTTTGTTATAGATTTCCAAACATGGCCTGATAATGACGTTGCTTGATGAAGGCTTTCGAATATTGTTGTTAAAAATTTAGTAACTTTACTTGATTTTGAGATATTAGTAATGGACCTTTTTACCCGCGGACCTTTAAGCTCCGCTCTACGGTAGAACCTCTACCCTAATTCAACCAATTTTTGTAGGACTCTAATATTTTGGAGTGATCGTTTAGTGTTAGTGCATGAACTATGTCGTTATGTTGAATTTCATTTAAGACGCCATTTAATTTAATTTTTAACATTTAATTACAAAGAAACGGTCCATCTGATCTTTGCCAAGGACTAATTAGCGCGATCGTTACCATAAACTTATCAGAGCGATTGCCCATTAAAATACATAAACTTCTCCTTTGCGAAGTTAAAAAATATATATTTAACGTCGTTTTATACACAATGGAAGGATTGTAATGAAACTGTATCCACATGTATACAATAATCTTAATAAAAATGCTTTCCATTCTGAAAATCTCTGTCTTAATGCTAATTTGAACACTTCTCAAATTATAGTTAATGATTCAATAATTGTTTTTATTTAAAATTCATTTTCACTCGTAATTTTTTCTTTGAATTTTAACCTCCTGAATTTTTGTTTCGTCGTTTAATGAATAATTCATATTAATCGAATTGCCTAATGCATTATTAAACTTAATTGAAATGATTAAAATTATTTTTACATTAGGAACATTCTCATTCTCAACATTAATACTCCCAATATTTTCACAAGACAATGAAAAAATATCTGTTTTTTTTTTAAATTCAAACCAATTACAAATTATGTTTACTTGAAAATTAAGAATTTATGCTAGAAAGTCATTTAATTATTTTTGCACACCTTAGAAAAAAAAGATGTATGACTGTGAGATTATTCTAGTCCTTGTAAACGAAACCTAAGGTTGTGATTCAAATGAATGAAAAAGTCGAAGCATCTTTGGTGCGAGAAGTAGTAGACCGTAAACAATTGTAAATATTATTTTTTTTAGTTATAATACTAAGAATGTATATTCGTAGTTGCACAAAAGCTATTGTTATACATTTTACGCGCGGACTCTAGATTGATTGCAGTCGCTATTCTCAAAAGATTTCTATTCTTATTAAAAGTTGCGGTTATTAAATGCTATGTTTTGTTTGTCTTATGACATAAATCTCGGCAATAAACAGACACATGATAGCGTAGAACCTCTATAAAATTGTTTAAAAATGAGCTAAAAAAATTATTTTTAAAATTATTCTCACAGAATGTACGAAGGAGTAAACAAATGTCTAAAATAGAAGGTAGCAGTGTCATATTGCTTTGAGGCAAGTTTGAAAAACTTCTCGAAATGTATAAATAATCGCCTTAATCAATAATAATTTAAATTTAACAACTTTTAAAGGTTTGATAAAATTTTGAAATTTTGACGTGATTATTTCAAAATTTGATAAATTTTCAACACTTTTCGTAGGTCCATAATATTTAAAAGATATTCTTTAAGAACATGACCTCTCATCATGAGAGTATTTCATCAACATATTCAATTTTTTTTAACAATTACGAAGAAACGGCTTGGCTTATCTTACCAAAAGATTATTAGCAGGATTCCCAACTAATATATTTTGGATAGTTTTTGAATTTTTGAGATTTAGTCAGGATTTCGGGATAAAACTATAATTTGTAAAATTTTGCACTATTCTGATCATTGTAAAGAAATGGCTTGACCACTCGTCGAACAAGTCTTTATAGAAAATTTGCAGAAAGACCACAATTTGGCTCACATACACAAACACATATACTCTTTAATTTAATTCTAATTTTCTTCTCAAACGATGTAAAATGACTTGAAACATTAAGAAAGTATAAAATTAGCAAATCGAATTTTCTGGTGCCAAAAATACAAAGTTTTCCTTCAAAAATTTAGTTAATTACGATATTCTTCATTTTTTAAAGAAATTTGATTTTGTATGCAACTTTACATAAATATATCTACTTTACAAATAACAAATAAACTTGGAAATCAAAAGATTTTGAAGCATAAATACCTACAAAAAATTTAATTTTCGTTTTTAAAGTAATTACGTTGGCTTATCCTACAATGTAACGATATTCAATAATTAATATTTTATAACTTTAATAAAAAAAAAAAATACCGATCTGAGTTCTTCAGTCATAAAAGACTGAAAGTATTAAGAGCGCTATAAAAGCATTTTAGGTGTTATAAAACAAATGTATACTAACGGAAAATCAAAGCGATTGATGGTGATTATCGATAAATTATAAGATTAAGATTATGCACGGTCATAACTTTTTTAATTTATTTCTTTCCATTAGTTTTAAACTTTGATCAATACGGATTTAAAACTATAATTACTTTTTAAAAGCTATTGAAAAAAAACAAAAGGCTCTCAATGATTTCTTAGTGCGCATAATGCAACGAGGTAACCATATTGATATTGCTATCAAAAGATTCTGATAAATAATTTAGAAAATATATTTATTTAGATAAGTGAAGTATGAAATTGTGTTAATTAGAGCACAAGCAAATCTATGTGATAAATGTAATTTTATAAAACGAAACCTAAACTAGTGGTGTATGGCATCGTGCCTTAAGGCAAATTGCTGAAACTTCCGTACCGAAAATTAAAATTTTTGAAATAAGAGAATTTTGATTTTTTTTTTAAATTCTGAATCTTTTATCAAAGTAATTGCCCTGAGACAAAATATTGAAGCGCGGAAGCGCTGCGTCGCAAACGAATAAACAATAGTACGGAACCCATCAAAAGGTAAACAAAAATTGTTTTTATCATTAAAATCTTTATAAAATACCTGATAATTTGATGTGCAAACGGGAAGTTAATTAATTAATAAAATATATTAAAGCATTTTAAAAACTATGATAATATTTCAATTGTACGCATAATAAAATTTATTGTCTTAGATTATATGCATATGTAGAATAAAAATTTCAGAAAGTAAAAATACCGAAGATTAATAAAAATAAGTTTTTCTAAATGTGGATTTAGATCTAAAAAAGGCAAATTAGTTTAAAGCAACCCAAGAATAGAAGAACAGAGTGTATTTAACACTTAAACTTTAAATGTTTCAAATTCAACAGTTTATGACACTTTTAGTCCTTAGCAAAGCATTTTTTATTCCTTTTGAATACAATAAAAAAGAAATTACATTTAGAACAAAATTCAACATATAATCTGCAAAAAGCTCAACGTAAAGCAACATAAATTGCAACTGGTCGTTTCTACAATTTTCACTGGACAATGTTTTATAACCGCGGGTAATTACATATAAGGTACGACGGGGCACAAAGGTCAATTTTGACTTCAAGGAATTATACTATCTAAACCAAATGAACTACATCACAATACATAACAGATGGCGTATCATACAAACAATTATCGTATTATGTTCAGTAAATTTCCCAGTTAAATTCTACTCATTTGTAATGTGTATTTTAACTACTTTTCTAAGAATTATCATCTGTCTCTTTTTACCTCACATGATGGGTAAACTAAAACAGCCAGGGAGCAAACTGATCCGATCAAATTTATTTTTAATTTTAAGGAGATTTTACAAAATATTAGCAACAATATTTTGCTTTGCAAAATTTTAATTTTATGGACACATTTTTGACAAAGACAACACTTTACATAACCTTGATCTGGTATTTCACCAAAAGTATATATCAGCAGAGTTGGAATACTTATTAACTTAATTTATTTTAGTCCATAGCAAAGCATTTTTAACCCTTTTGAATACAATAAAAAAATACAATACGAACTAAATTCAATATATTATTATCTATAAAAAGCTCAACGCAGAGTCAACATAAATTCTTACTTGTTTTTTCCACATTTTTCATTTTTGTCCGCCCAGACCACGTTGCAAAAATTATACTATTTTCAATAAAATATTAAAACTACTTGCAGTTTTTGGCGATTATTAGTAATTATTACAAATATAACTTTACGAATATTTCACACATTTTCTATTTTGTACTAAATTAGATTAGTGGTACACATATGTACCAGTAAATTTTTTTTTTGTTTTTATAGGATGGTTGATCCAAATGTGTACCAACGAATAGTACGGATGATACAACGGTTTATCATCCTCACCAGCCGCCCCCTATTTAAAATTATTTCTTATGATTTTTATTTTAACATATATCACACATTAAAAATATTACAAACTTATTTTTGAATACCGTCC
Source organism: Ctenocephalides felis (assembly GCF_003426905.1). Taxonomy (NCBI): domain Eukaryota; kingdom Metazoa; phylum Arthropoda; class Insecta; order Siphonaptera; family Pulicidae; genus Ctenocephalides; species Ctenocephalides felis. The sequence goes on along the minus strand of NW_020539725.1, from coordinate 14,008,928 downwards.
CGAAAGGGTACCCTGCCTAAAAAGATTTTATAACGATAACGATTATTTATTATGAATATTACTGATTTTTTTTATTATAGGTATTGTATTTTTTACAATTATCCTAAGAACATAAGTAAAATGTCAAGAATTAAAATACAACCTTCATTCTAAAAAAATAAATCCTCTTACTAATATCAGTGATTTTGTCATTAGTCATATAAAAAAGGCTACTTAAAATTATGAGAAAATAATGTATTATATTTGTCCTAACATTATATTAGGCATACAAGCGTATTAATTTAAGTATAAATTAGTTTTGGTAACAGACAAATTTTGACAAAATGGCACATACATTGTAAAATTATTTCATTATTTTGATGTTTCGTGGAACAAACGAATTTCTTTCATGTGTGGACATACATATATAATCAAACACACACACACAGATATATATATATATATATATATACATATTTATTTATATATCAATAGTGTAATAAAAAAATCTAGCATTTTGAATATATTTCAAAAGTTATGTACGGTCAGCGGCGTGTAATTATAGAGTGGCTCTCTCAAATCACCGCATCGAATCGGACATAATATTGATGTAAACTATTACTGAAACTTAAAAAATATGATTATAATACTCGTTCACGTAAATCATAAATACATTAGGCACGCTATGTTACAGGTACAGGACAGCTCAATACGAAACACAAATGGAAAATGATTGCCCATTGATGATATTCGGTATGACATGTTTGAAGAGGAATATTGGTAATAATTTCATTATTTGTAATGAGAAAACACAGTATAGTGATACATTGAAAATGCCTTAAGGTAAATTGCTGGAACTTCTCGTAACGGAAATTATAATTTTTAAAAAACCTTTAAAATTTTTTAACAACTTTGAAAAAAAACTAGTTGGCATTGGCATTTTCAATTTTGGCATTTTGCCTTAAGGTTAAAGGTTATTTTGGTTAAGTTACATGAACTTCCCGATTTGTGTAAATAATCAATAAAAAATAAAATAATTTATGAGTGATTAAAAGTATTTCACTCGGAGTATTTTCTAGAAGCAAAATTTCAAAAGTCAACAATTTTTATAACTGAACCCGTTTCTGTAGGACTTTAATGGTTCAGTATGTTCATTAAGACCAAGTACTCTATCGTTATACCAAGTGAATCGTCTAATTTTAATTTTAACAAACGTCAAAAAAACTACTCGTTTAAGGTCTAATTTTGACAAACCCAAAAAAACGATACTAATTTTTGGAAGCTTTGACAATTTCTTTAAATTAAACAATACGTCGCAGGACCGTTATGATCTATAAGACTAAAGTATCTACCTTCAAAAAAAAATCATAAAATTCGTCGAAAAAAAATTTCTTACAAGAAACGTGGACGAATTTTTTTTTTATTTTACTGCTATTTACAAAGAAACGCCTTGGCTGATTGTCGCGCATAATTGATGAATGCTAGCTCTCATCGAGATACATCGAATGGCTTTTAAATTTTTGAAATCGGTCCAGTCGTTATTGAGAAAACGTCGATTTAAGGCAAAAATGTTAAATTACATACACACACACATACTTTTTTCAAATTTAGTCTCATTCGATTCAGAATGGCTTCAAACGTCGAGAAAACAAAATTAGTGAATCGTGCTGTGTGGCTATTTTAAACAAGAAATATCAAAACGCGTAAGCGCTGCATCGTAATTAAACGGATCAACATTAGTACGCAATCATACTTATTATTAAAATCTCTATAACATATCTGACAAATATTGATATTCATATGTATAATGATCATTTTTGGCCGCCAAATGGCATTTCTTTAGCTTTCTTCACTAGATCTCTGAAACCGCTAAACCTTCCTTTGAAAAAATTTAAAGAGTACTTTATTTTGTCAATACAAATGCTTTTTGAATTATTCAAAGCGGACGCTCCGTTCGCTCAAAAACTAAATTACCAGTTTTGGACCCTCTTGCCCCCTATCTTCGAAATTACTTGACCTGCCTTTGCCAAAAACTAATCTTACAACCTTGCGGTTGTAAAACCGAGATTCTTACCACCGCGTCACTTTCCTCCCCATAGGGTAAGTTATAGTAATCGCAAAAAAATCGAAAATGAAAATTTTTATACATCTTTACGTTTCAGAAGTATCTGAACTTTTTGGCATACCTTAAAAACCGTGTGGGGGATACAAATTTTCGTCGACGATTTCGGGAACACGGTTCAACCGATTTCAATTATTCAAAAAACATTGGATTGCTATTGATAAGGAGATGTGCTGATTAGTTTGTGCCATAAGCAGGTCTAGCCGTTTCGAAGATACGGGGCAAAAAATACTATTAATGGTAATCCAATTTTTGAGATAACGGAGCGTCTTATTTTAATAATTCAAAAAACATTTTAATTTTATTAAAAAGATGAAGAATTGATCAAATTTTCATGGAGGCAGGTCTTGCGAAAAGTAAAAAAATGCCATTTTTTTTTTTTATTTATGATTGGCTTTATAAACTAGTACATTAGCCATATACTAAATTACATGATATCTACACTATCCCTAAAGTCTAGTCTTACGTATATATCATTGTTTTATGTATATTTCATTTATAGTTTTATATTATTAGATTTGATGTAAGTATAAAGAGCACCATATAATCTTGTATCTGTCAGCACTGTTAATAAAATTAATTGGAAGGGAGATTTTTTGTTTGATTATTTCCTCCCATAGTTTTTGTCTGCCCTTTTCCCAACGTTTACACTCCATGATGATGTGAGATATTTTATAGAAATTTTAACAATAAGTATAAATTTTGTTTACATTTCTATGGGTTCCAATGTTTATCCGTTTCTATATTTTGACCTTATGCAGTTAAAACAGTACGATTGCTTTGAAAAAAAGTTCAGAATTTTCCAAAAATTTCAAAATAAAGAAAACATTTTTTTTCAGTTTTTTTATTTTCAAAAAAAGTAAATTTTTTTCAAAAATTTATAGTTTCTCAAAAATGTAATTTTTACTAAGTAATTTTTTTTCAAAAATGTTTAAAAAAAAAATTTAGTATGGGAAGTTCCAGCAATTTTCCCTAAGGCACAATGTCATGCGCCCCAGTAGTTTTAATTCTGATTATAATATCTATATCATTAATTTTTAATAAACAGCAGTAAAAGCCGGTTTTCCAATTTCTAGCAATATGACAAATATGATAAGCTTGATTATATAATTCTAAATGTTAAAATCCAAAAGTCAATGATATTGAAAGTGAATTCTGTGCACGTCGCATTTGAACACGTACATGATTTCTTTGATAGAACAATAGATTTGCGATTGACGAAATTTTTGTTCGAGGACCAAACATATTTGGGAATCGATTAGTGATGTACATAGTCCACAAATAATTTAAAAAAAAAATTAAAAAATAAATAATTTAATAATATAAATAATTTAATAATATGTTGCCCAAAGTTTTTCTGAATTTTAATATAATGTATTATAATATATAATATTAATAATTTTTGTAACTCGAGTTAATGCTGACTCAAAAATTTCATAAATTGTACAAATAAATTTAAACCCGATCAATTTGGTTAATATTTAATGCATATTAAATTGTTGATATTAATAATGATTAATAAAAAAATTTAGTATAGCATTTGGCTTTTTAATCAAAATTTCAAATATTGATATTAGATTGTCACTATTAAAAAGAAGTTGAAAAATGACCCTGAAGGTTGAATAATGAAAAGTATTCGAGTTATTGTAGAAAAATACTATTAAAAGTAGAAAATATCACTATTTAATTTCCGAGCCTCGTAAAATGCTGCTGCCTGGCTTTTCGTGTTTAGTTAGCTCTTTTTATATGTACATGGGTAAATAAATAAATGTTATAATTAATTCGACATTTCGAAAATATAAGTAATAATTAAATTAAATAAATACCATGTATTTCCCAAGTTCGATAATACTGGAAAAACGAATCTTGGACGCCCAGAAAAAACTACGATTGTGCCCTCATTTAAAAATTATGTATTATTCGTGTAAATATAAAATCAGAGGTGTAAATCAGATGGAAAACATGTTTTTTATTTGTAATAAACCATATAAAACAGTTCTCCCATGAATTTTCCAAATTTTCCATAATTTAGAAAACAAATATTGTCCGGTCCATCTAAAGACAAGATTTGAATATTGCGCCACGATCTTTTAGCCCTCTAGCCATGATACATTTCTACTAGGGAAGAAATACAATTTATTTTAAATGCGTCCAAAGCTGGTTTATCAGTTATGAAAGTAATAAGTATGTACTAAAATATTTAATCTAAATGAATAAATATATCAGTTAGATATAATTAAGTTTGCAATCTGGTTACTTGTTTGATTATGAATGATTAATGATTAAAACTATTTATTAGTTTGATTATGAATGATTATTAATGATTAAAACTATTTATTAGGTCAATCTCCTTATATCAAAATAATCTAAAGAAATAAAATATATATTTGAAATGATTGTTAATATTAAAAAATTAAAAGTTTTAACCGTCAATAAATAAATTTTTAGTAAGTATATGTAAGGAAAAATATTATTATTTCATCTTGATTGTGAATACGTCGGCTGCTAATAATAATAATAAGATTATAATCGAACACTTATAACCGATAGAAATTGACAGCACTAGTACATATCACCTAGCATCCAATTGAGTATTATATTTTCACTTATGCAACATAAATCATGTGCACCTCCAAAAAACCACTATATAAACGTGCAAATCAATCGATCAAAATCATCAGTTATCCTTTGGATTTCCAACAACAACTATCAGCCAAAAAATAAAGAAAATATAATAAAAATGCATAAGTTGACAGTTACGATTCTTTTGGTCGCAGTAGCTATGGCAGCTGGAGAAGCACCATTCAAGAAAAATTTCCGTGGTAGATTCTTCCAGAGGCAAGAAGCAGCCCCTGGCTCTGATTATGGAGCTCCACCACCAGCTGCCCCAGCAGAATATGGACCTCCTCCAACCGCAGCTGCTGAGTATGGACCCCCACCGACTGAGGGAGCTACTGAACAGGAAGGAGGTTACCAATACCCTGCACCAGAAACTCCATTTGAAGATGGACAAGGATCAGGCGCTACGGAAACTGAACCCCAGAATGCTGGATACTTGCCTCCCCAAAGTGAAACACCCACCGAACCCCAGGCAGAAAGATTTCGGGTAAAATCTGGCCGTACCCAAAAACTTCAAACATTTGGAGGAAGCATTCCAGTACTAACATTTGTACCGGCTTCTCAATATTATAGATTATTCCAATAATAGTATATCAAAATTTTATTAAAATTTTGATGATGCTTCTAGCCAAATATAATATTTAGTACAATTTGTTAATAATATAATAATTAAGAATGTCATTACCGTATGTACAAAATTTCAAATAAAAATTTAATAACCATTAAATTTAATTTTCATTCCAATACCTTACATGTATGCATATAGTCATAAGATATAGATTTAAATTTATATCTAGATAATTTGACCCAATACATATCAAATTTGAAATAAAAGCTTTTGATAATCAAAGCTCGGTTAACGCATCTTGCATTATAAAAAAAATTATTACATTAATTAATATTTTTACATGAATCTTACATTATTTTTACATCAATCTTAAATTATTTAAAGCGGGTAATGCAAATATAACGTAAAATTTTAATGTTCAGAATCAGTATTTGAAAATTGAAATTGAAAATTTTTGCATTTCTTCACGTTTTGAAGGTTTCTGAACATTTTGGCATACCTTAGAAAAAATGTATGCGTGTGTGTATGTGTGTGCAGATACAATTAGTCGTCGACGATTTCGGGCGCACAAATCAACCAATTTGAATGGTTACTAAACAGAAATTAAGTTTTTGAGAGAACTGAGCATCCGATTTGAATGATACAAAAAAATATTAAATTCAATATGATAGGAAGAAGTGGTGATTAGATTTTGGCAAAGACAGGCCCAGCCGTTTTGGAGATAAGAAGCAAAATGTGCAATAATTTGCAGTTTTTGAGAGAAATAAGCATCGGATTTAAATGATTCAAAAAACTTTCTGCTTGTTTTTACAAAACGATTGTTTTAGGGAAAAAAATGATTTCAATTTTTTTTTTCATTTTTTTTTTTGGAAAATCGCAAATGATTAAGATTTTCAAAGTTTTAGTTTGGTACGGAAATGCCATACACCACTAGTTTTAGTTTTAAATCGTTTATTAAGGATCCGGAATTTTTATTATTATTCTAATAGAAAATTACGTATAAATAAATAAATAAATAAATAAACAATAGATAAACATGATTTAAAAAGTAAAATTAAATGTGTACCTTTGTGTGATATTTTTAATTATTCATTTTTACATCTGCTTATTAAAAATTGTTGAGAAGTAAGCATAACATTAAAAACTACTTAAATTTAAGAAGAGTATGTAATTTATTGTAAAAATAATTGTAAAAATGATTATTATCGATCGTTGAAAGTTTTTTGCAATACAATTAGCTTTACAAACAAATGACCTTCTGAAATAATTATGTGTAGTATATATATCACAGACAACATGCACCTGTCAATTTTTAATATTTTATATGGAATAAAATCTCAAAATTATTTGTTGTATGTAAGTACAATGCTAATAATGCTCAAAAACTATGTTTAGATAAATTCGTAAACTAGAAGTTTAGTTTTTAAATTTTACTTCAGTGTAAATTTATTCTATATATTATTCTTCAGATTCAATTTTTTTAATTGAATATATTGAAAGAAACAAAATATACCACTTAACAACAAAATCTAAATCTTTTTTAATAAAATTTTATGTACTATTATTTTTCAATACATATTTTATATTATAAGCAATATTCTTTAAATAAGTATTTAATTGTTATATTCTTTGTTGAATAATATTATACTATTTACACTCTTTATTTTATAAAAATTAAACTATGTATTTTCAAATATGTTGAAGAGTTAAATGGCATCATTATGATCGTTTCAAGGAACGTGTAAAGATCTTTTTAATATAAAATATGAGCTTAATTTTTCCATTTTTAAGTGAAATTTTAGGTTAGGTAAGTTATGTTTTTCCAGAAAATTAGAAAAAAGATTGGAAATGGTATGTAGTAGTACATGTCTGCCAAAATTTGACATTTGGTCGACCTTTTCTCAGGCTGCACCGATTTCAAAAATTCAAAAGCCATTTTATGAAACTCAAAAGGGACTCGCATTGGTTAGATTTGCGAGATGACCGACTAATCCGTTTTTTCAGAATTTTTAAAAAAATCTGAATTATTCGTCCCAGATTTTGCAAAAAACCTTGAAACGATTTTGATAGTTCAACAACTGTTCGGAAGACATCAGTTAGGAATTGTACTGATCAGTTTTTGTAAAAATCGTCTGGTCCGATTTCTAGTATTTAATTGTTGAAAAAATATTATAGACCTATAAGAGTCGTTTAATAATTAAAGGCCATCAAAGTTTGATATAGAAAAGGTTTACAAATTTTTCGTCACAATTAAAATGCTAAATCTCATACTTGTTTGACTCTGGTATTAAAATAAAAACATGGAAATTCTTTGCCTGCAACTTGTTTACTAATAAAAAAGCCATACTAATTTATAATTTGGATTATAAATGAAAAATATGAATTATTAAATTTGAAAAATACTTTTGCTTATAAATGTACCACTTTCACATATCTCTGAAACGTAATATTTCACATCTATGATAGTAAAAATGTTAAATATTAAATTTTCATTTTTATTGCTTTGCTTCATTACAAAATATTATAAATAATTATTTACAAATTGTACTAAGTTTCAAATATTGTTGATAGCATTAGAGATAAATTCCTAATAAACTGCAAATTTCTAAAAGAATGTATAATAGTTAGCTGCTGGGACGAATGTCAACACTGGAACACTTTGTTGAACCCTTTGGAGCTTTTGTGCTCGTACTGGTTGGACTCGCAGTCTCTCCGCTCGGGCTTCAGTTTCAGTTTGTTTCTGAGGTGGCAAGTATCCAGCGTTTTGTGGGTCAGTTTCGGCCGCGCCTGCACCTTGCCCATCTTCGAATGGGGTTTCTGGGGCAGGGTACTGGTATCCTCCTTGCTGCTCAGTGGTGGCCTCGGCCGCTGGGGGTCCATATTCAGGGGCGGCGGTTGGAGGTGGTCCGTATTCTGCTGGGGCCGCGGCGGGTGCTCCGTAATCAGAGCCTGGAGCTGCTTCTTGCCTCTGGAAGAATCTACCACGAAAATTCTTCTTAAATGGAGCTTCTCCAGCTACCATTGCTGCGGCTATCAAGACGATTGCGATTGTAAACTTGTTCATTTTGATATCGAATTTTTAAGTTTTTTTTACTGTAATGATTGATACGAAGACAGAAGATGACTGATGATTCTGACAAGTTAGCCCCAAAGTATATATAGTGATTTTGGAGGTGCGCATGATATGGTATATCTTGCGCAAGTGATATCGTGTTAATGAAAAAGAACATGTTCAAACGCATGCTTTGAATTCTAATGCTCATCGCTCAACAAATAACTGGAAATCATAATTGTTTTTAGGGTAATCGAAGATAAAAAAAATAATCATCGAATAATGATCCTGGAATTAAATAAAACTCATATGTGTATGAATTTTTTATGTTGCGATATTTTATTAACAATTAACTATAATAACAAATAATTATAGAACACTGCAAGGGCTATGCATAGCGTTTTTCAAAATACAATATGCTATAATTAGCAAATAACAACAATTTTTTTTATTTATTTGAATGTAAATTCAAATTTTATACATCTCAGACAGACGGAAGTGTCTGGTATTTAACTAAAAATATTATTCGTAAATAATCTTGAAAAATGAAATTATTCTCTATGATGGCAACGTCTAATTGTAAGTATAACAAAGAAAGTTTATTTAAGTGTGTCTTTTTTGCATTTATCATAGCGATCTATATAATAAGAGTATTAATTTATGATTGTAGACAATTTCGCGTAAAATATAACTATCCTTTGATAGCGTTTTTATTATTAATGCATTTAATTTTTATCATATTTTACAGAATCTATATCTTTTTGCGAATTTCACAATTATTGTGCAATATTTTTTCTTTTTTTTAAATTTTATTAGGCCTCGCTTACTCTGAGCATTTAGCCACCTACAACATTTTTATTTGCTTACATTCTGTACTAATTTTTATATCATATTCAATTTATATATATAATATTCTATATTCTATATACATAACATTCTTCTATATTCTATATTCTTCTTAATTTTTCTTCCTCTTATTTTCTTCAATTCTTGCTTTTTCATATCAAATTCCTGATTCTATTCAACTTCTATCTTCATTCTATTTTTTTTCTTTTAATATCAGAAAAGTCTAATCATTTTTCTTCTTACTCCTAATATATACAATTCAGCTATTCCAATTCTGTAATTCCCATTTTTCTTAATTTTAATTCAATTTAACAACACATTTTTTTTTATAAATTCTAAGTTATAGACAGGATTCGATCCAATGATCCCCGTGTGAATCAAACACACTACTAAGTGAGCTATGCTCGCCACTTCTGTAATATTTGTCAACCTTTTTAATGTTCTGTAATTATTCGTTATTATTGTCAATTATTAAAATCAATATGCAATATGATAAACATGTTTTATTTAACTCCAAGATCATTATTTGAATATTATTGTTTTTATCCTCATTTAACCTAAAAACAATTGATTTTCAGTTATTTGTTGAATGTTGAGCATTAGAATTCAAAGCATGCGTTTGAACATGTTATTTTTCATTAACGCGATATCACTTGCGCAAGATATACCATATCATGCGCACCTCCAAAATCACTATATATACTTTGGGGCTACCTGGTCAGAATCATCAGTAATCTTCTGCCTTTGTATCAATCACGACAGAAAAAAGCTTAAAAAATCAAAATCAAAATGAACAAGTTCACAATCGTAATCGTCTTGATAGTCGCAGTTGTGGTAGCTGGAGAAGCTCCATTCAAGAAGAATTTCCGCGGTAGATTCTTCCAGAGGCAAGAAGCAGCTCCAGGCTCTGATTACGGAGCACCCGCAGCTGCTCCAGCAGAGTACGGACCGCCTCCAACCGCCGCCCCTGAGTATGGACCCCCAGCGGCCGAGGCCACCACTGAGCAGCAAGGAGGATACCAGTACCCTGCTCCAGAAACCCCATTCGAAGATGGACAGGGTGCAGGCGCCACCGAAACCGAACCACAAAACGCTGGATATTTGCCACCTCAGAAACAAACTGAAACTGAAGCTCAAGCTGAGAGACTACGAGTCCAACCAGTACGAGCACAAAAGCTCCAAAGAGTCCAACAAAATGTTCCAGTGCTGACATTCGTCCCAGCAGCTAACTATTATACATTATTCTAGTTATTTGCGATTTATTAGAAATTCATCTCTTATACTTTCAGCATTATTTAAAACTTAGTTCAATTTGTAAATTATTTATAATATTTTGTAACAAAGCAAAGCAATAAAAATTAAAATTCAACACTTGACATTTTTACTATAATAGTTGTAAAATATTATGAAGTATTAAAGATATGTATTAATATTTCATTTACACAAAGTAACTAATACAAAAATACCTGTATCGAGTATCAAAATGAATTACGAGTATACAACGATAAAATTTTGCTGTGTATATGTAAGGAAAACAATTAATTGCAAGAAAGAACAAATAACGTAAATTATACTTTCATAAACATAAGATAACTTAAAATTATAGATCAAAATAATGCATAATTGAAACTATAAATATAGACAATTAATAAATTGGATTAGACAATTCTGGGTAAAACTTTGATTGCCTAACTTAGGAAAACAATTAATTGCAAGAAAGTACAAATAATGTAAATTACACTTTCATAAACATAAGATGACTTAAAATTATAGATCAAAATAATGCATAATTGAAACTATAAATATAGACAATCAATAAATTGGACTAGACAATTCTAGGTAAAACTTTGATTGACTAACTTTTAATTTCATTCCAATATATAAATACTATCATATCGATTATATCAGATTCACTCTAAACAAAATGTTTTTCTCAATAGGTTAAATGATTTTGTTTGCAAATTTTAATAATATATAAATACTATCATATCGATTATATCAGATTCACTCTAAACAAAATGTTTTTCTCAATAGGTTAAATGATTTTGTTTGCAAATAATATTAAAGGCCTGTATTCTTTTCTGCATAAAATTTAAATACGAATTTGATTATTATAATTTATAAAATACTAATAGTCTAAGAGCCAGTGAACTATTTGACTAACCTGTTTTCACAAAGCCAGAAATTTTTTTAATGATATTTTATTATCGGCCCATTAAGAAAATACCATTCTGGTAGTCATTCCGCGGTTGCGTCATCATCCCTTCAATTTGTGAAAATGTAAAAAAAAAAATTTTTATAACTTGCTCGCACAAGGCTCAAATTTTGAGGGTGTCTTCTTTTAACTGTTCAGAAAGCATATGTAAAAAGCCAGCCCATTCTGACGGTTGCAAGGGTCTGCCAGAAGAGTACATAATAGTCATGACGCGCAAGGGTGTGGGCGCATTGCCATACATAATTGACTAATACCCTTGTATTTGAATAATTTATACGCCATTTTAAAGGTCATTTTGAAAACATCGGTTATACCAAACTTCAACTTTGTATCTCACCTTATGGCCGAGATATCATTGAAAATATGCCAAAGTGGCCCCTTTTTCAAACTCAATTTTTGGCGTAACCATAAAAGATATCGAAAAAAAAATTACGTGATTCTACTCATATTGGCTTAAACCACATAATGTATAGTAATATATGCTAAATAATCCTTTATTATTAGCTAAAAAGGATAAAATAATTTTTCAATTAATGTTTTCGGATAGTGCGTTTTGTTCAATTACTTTATTATTAGCGTTATTTAAAAGCTTATTGTTTTCTCTTTTAGTACTGCAAATATGGTTTAAATCAAATTTGTGGAACACTTTGAAAAATTGAAGAAACCAGAACCAGTACACCCGCGCGTAACGCTAATAGTAGCCCGCATAGAATTCGTTCGGTCGGATGTGCGATGCGTTACGCGCGGGTGTACTGGTTCTGGTTTCTTCAATTTTTCAAAGTGTTTCACAAATTTGATTTAAACCATATTTGCAGTACTGAAAGAGAAAACAATAAGCTTTTAAATAACGCTAATAATAAAGTAATTGAACAAAACGCACTATCCGAAAACATTAATTGAAAAATTATTTTATCCTTTTTAGCTAATAATAAAGGATTATTTAGCATATATTACTATACATTATGTGGTTTAAGCCAATATGAGTAGAATCACGTAATTTTTTTTTCGATATCTTTTATGGTTACGCCAAAAATTGAGTTTGAAAAAGGGGCCACTTTGGCATATTTTCAATGATATCTCGGCCATAAGGTGAGATACAAAGTTGAAGTTTGGTATAACCGATGTTTTCAAAATGACCTTTAAAATGGCGTATAAATTATTCAAATACAAGGGTATTAGTCAATTATGTATGGCAATGCGCCCACACCCTTGCGCGTCATGACTATTATGTACTCTTCTGGCAGACCCTTGCAACCGTCAGAATGGGCTGGCTTTTTACATATGCTTTCTGAACAGTTAAAAGAAGACACCCTCAAAATTTGAGCCTTGTGCGAGCAAGTTATAAAAAAATTTTTTTTTACATTTTCACAAATTGAAGGGATGATGACGCAACCGCGGAATGACTGCCAGAATGGTATTTTCTTAATGGGCCGATAATAAATTATCATTAAAAAAATTTCTGGCTTTGTGAAAACAGGTTAGTCAAATAGTTCACTGGCTCTTCTACTATAAATATAGATTATTTGCCTTAGAGTAAACAGATAAAAAAACATAACGTAGTAAATAGATTAGAAAAATATTAAACTTTAATAATATATTACACTATATTAAATTTATAAATGAAAATCTCTGAAATTGACCATCCCTTAAATTGGTTTTAACTTCGGCTTTATATCATGATACTTGTGTGATTAAAGGATCCAATAGGATTGGAATTGGAAAATTATTCATGTTATTGTGTTAAACTGTTCAATATTTATTGTTGTCGAAATTAATACAATGAGTAAATATTGGTAGATATATACAAATTCCAAAATTTTAGGAATTCAATACCTTGACTAAAATTATTGACCTGCACCTCTGAATATCTAAAAGTAACATTTATGTATAAAGAATTTAAATGCGGTCTATTTCCGCGATTTTTTAACAAATAGGTATCTTTATAAATATCTAAATTTATTTCTATATGTTAGACGTATAAATTTTATACCTTTCTATATAATCGATCTACTTTACTACTATGGGTATGTCATTTCCTGTGAAAAACATTAGTGAAAGTTAACAAAAAGCTCTACTTGATATAGTGTTTTTGTCTTGATATTGTTATCTAACTATGCAATACGAATGATATAACGATGTATGGCAAAAATGGTTAATTAAAAGATTAATAATTAAGATTAAATTTCAAATTGACATAAATAACATTTAACATATTAATTTTGCTGTTTCAAATTAGTAGTATGCTGATGCAATCCTTGGTAAAAGATTAAAGAAGTATTCTTTTCTACAATTTGATTTATATTAAATTGCAAGTCGATATCTGGCTTTATATGGTGTAATTAGATGTTAGAAACGTCATAAAAACGATATCCCGTTTGGTTTCTAGTGTTATAGCAATAAAGTCTATATTTTCAAATATTTACAATTGATTACTGCATTAAATAATTTCATTTAATTTAAGACCTGTGTCTTTTCATCTGTGTTAAGCAAATCATAATATTTTGGGTTGGAGCTTATCTATTATATCAATTATTTACATTTAATAAGTGTAAAATTATACAAAGTTATTAAATTTCTTATTAAACAGAACGTTTTGAACCACCGAAGGGAAAATGTAAACCATAAATAATATCGGTCATCACACATATATAGTTAGATAACTTTTCATATACTATACGGAATTTTAATTTTAATAAGATAAAGCGGAGCTTGAAGGTCCGCGGATTAAAAGGTTCATCGCCGATAACTCAAAAACAAGTAAAGCTAAGAATTTTTCATTAACAATATTTGAAAATTCATCAAGGGAAAATGATAGCTAGTTGAGTCATCATCTCGATTCTTAAGACGTTGCTATTGAGAGATAAACGGCTATGTTTGAAAATCGATAAAAAAATATTTTCTCTACATGTTAGTTTTTTTGATAGTGAGCACTGCTGTTTAGTTTATGAGACCTTTATATAATCTTTAACTTTACGTTATTTAACTGCGTTAGTTAATTGTTAATTTTAAGTTAGATTCAACAGTTTTTTTATATAAACTCAATAAAAGCCTACACTTGGGTGGGGTAAAAAGGAACAACTGAACTTTTCTGTAAAAATCCCTGTAAAAATGTAGCCATAAAAATTATATTTTGCATTTGTTGAATAATGCAGCTATTATTTCGTGAATTTTCTTTGAAAAAAATATGACATTTGCTTCTGGACGTTCCATTTTACTCCGCCTATGGGATCAAAAGGACCGAGTGACAAATTTTTGAAAAAACAGCAAAAAAACACATCTAAAATGATGAACTAGCTGGATGTTTTACTGTGGGGACATAATTAGTCTAGTTTTTACAATATAATTGCTCTAAGTCAAATTCGACCTTTGTGTCCATTTTGTATATATATATATATATATATATATATATATATATATGTGTGTGTGTGTGTGTGTGTGTGTGTGTGTGTATGTGTGTTTGAATGCACTTTGATAGAAACGTATCTATATCCGTATAATTCATCTGCAACAAATAGGTTTAAATAATCAAATCGAAAACTATCCATAAATCTCTATAACAAAAATATATTTTATAATATAGAAAAAATGCCCTTGACATTTGCAAAGCGGTATATAATTTGATACTACAAATTATATGTGTATAAGTAAATTTAATAAGCACTTATAAAAAGTTAACGACTTTTTAACAATGGACCATTAGCTTAATATTTCTAATAGTCATATCATATATGACATTCGTATCGAAATGATTCCCTACTTCTAGTATCTATTTAAAATGCACATTATGAAATAATATCATTTTGGACTTTTAAGTAATTTCTTTATTCCCAATCAGTTTCTTTTTCAATTTTACCCTTGAGTGGCATAATTATATTCAGAATGTTTGCAATAATTTTCATCAGAGCTCTGTCGAATATAAAGAACAGTAATTAAAATATCTACTTAGAAACCTAAAAAAACAGTCCTTATGAAACAATTGAGCAACCGCAATGAAAAAATGTACTAATAGAATTACGGTGCCAGAAGTGATATTTATAAATACATTTTAAAATATTTTAGTATTTTAAAATTTTGGTTTGGCGTCTTTAAAATAAAAGGTATATGAATAGAAAAATTATAAAATACATAAATAGAAACAAAGAAATAAACAAAGAGATTTGTTGATTTAATATTTAAATTAAAATGTATGTTTTATTTTAATTCAAATATTGATACAAGTAGTAGAAAGTAGAAACCCATGTACATATATAATATTAAGCGTCTTCCAAATGAGTTACTAATACTAATTTTCAATGTACCACCTCAAAAAATAAACCTCCCTTAGCCTTAATTAAATCACTCACTGTAGTAATTTCTATACATTTTGTAAAATATAATATTAACTTTATTTTAATATTTTTATCATAGCTTGTAAAGTATTATTTTGATGGCTATTTATAATATCAATAAAAAATATTTATAAGCTAAAAATAAATAAAATGCATATCATTAATCACACAACTTTATTCACAAATTGCATGTATAAAGTAAATGTTTTATATTACAAACAATTTATATTGTCGTAATAATTAATGTTGAACATGCGATTATTCATAACTGCTAATAAAAGCAGAACTGTTTTATGTAAAACTCATTTTCATCGCTTCATTACGATAATTGCAGTCGGTATATTTATTACAGAAATAAATAAAAACTCTCAGTTTCAATATCACGCAATTGAAATTAAGATGTAATTATTTGAAATATAAAAGGGCATAGAGATCTATAAAAAAATCTAATCATCTTAGCAACTTGAACAGGGTTACCCTTGGCATATTTCTAAACTCAATAATCAGCTCACGTCGCACAAATAGACATTGCAGACCAAAACCTATCCTAAAACTACGTGAAGCATTGATTTGAAATCACGCATCGGCAAAGCCAATGTCATCTATTCAACATTGTATTCATTCATAAGATGATACACCTATATAAACCCAATCCGCAAAAACAATGGCATCAGTAAAATCAAACGTCTTGCAACACATATAACTAGCAAATTAAATCAGCAAAATCATCATGTATAAAATATTGGTTTTGGTTGTACTCGTAGGACTGGTGGCCAGCGAGGCACCACTCAAACGAAATTTTTCCAGAAGACTTGCACAACGACAGGAACTAGCACCAACTCCAGCACCAGAATATGGAGCTCCTGAAGCCACCACAAAGAGCCAAGGTTACCAATATCCTCCTCCTGAAAAACCTTTTGAAGACGGTGAGAGCTCAGGAGATTCCCAGACAGACTCAGGTTATTTGCCTCCAGAAGAAACCACTACAGGCGCAAACCAAGAAGATGGTTATCAATATCCAACACCAGAAAAACCTTTTGAAGATGGACAAGAGGCTGAGACTCCATCTACCGAATCTGAGGGTCAAGTTGAAAATTTCAGAGTGCAAGGATTAAGGACTGCTCGATTCGAAAAATTGAGTCAATCTCAAGAACCTATTTTAACGATAGTGCCATCTGTTGAACTCGTTAACATTTTCTGAACGTTTGTTGAAACAAACGTTAAAAAACTGTTTTCACTGATTTTTCCAAAAATGGAATAATGCTAAGTGAAAAATAATTTCTGGTGATATCAAGATACATTACTATTATGTAAGTACCTGAAACATTATTTGTATGTTTATTACTAACTACATTTTTATACAGTATCATAACACAATTTATCGTAACCAAAAATATACGTTTTGAAAAAAATATATGTAATAGAAATAAATGTTGTATATAGTCAATTTATCTAATAAAATTTGAATTAAATGAAAATATTTGGTTAAATAATTATGTATAAATAAAATCTAAAATATAAAACATACATATTAAACTTTGAGTTATTTCATATATTTTTCAGCATTTTTTAACTAAGCCCTGTGGTAAGTTATAGTAATCGTAAAAAAATCGAAAATGAAATTTCTTATATATCTTTACGTTTCAGAGGTTCCTGAATTCCTTAGAAAAAATGGATGTATGTATGTGTATGTGAGTGTGCATGTGTGCGTGTGCAGATACTAATTTTTGTCAACGATTTCGCAAACACGGATTAACCGATTTGAACAATTCAAAAAAACATTCGATTCCTACTGATAAGGATACGTGCTGAATAGTTTTTGGCAAAGGCAGGTCTAGCCGTTTTCGGAGATACGGAGCAAAAAGTGCCAATAAGGGTATTTCAGTTTTTGAGACAATGGAGCATCCGATTTAAATAACTCAAAACATTTTACTTGTATTGACGAAATGAAAAACTGGCAAAATTTTTGTAAAGAGAGGTCCAACGTCTCCGGAGATCTAATAAAAGAAGTAACTAGTCAGGCGCATGGCATCGTGCCTTAAGGCAAATTGCTGGAACTTACCAAATATTACTATACTATACGCGTACCAAATATTACTATTTTTTTAAAAACGATTAATATTAACGACTTTGGGCAATAATATTGTGAAAACCTAATCAATTATAAGTATAAGGAAATCATTGAGTACATAATTTATATCCACTAATAACATAAATTGATTTTGGTATTAATTTTATTAATATAGGTATTTATATAGTAATTAATTATTTATTATGATATTGAATATGAAATGATAAATATTTATTATGATATTGAATATGAAATATTGATATTATGATATGAAACTTATTATAATATAAGACTAAATTTGGGATATGATAATCTTACTATTATCATACTATTATATTATACTATACTATTATATATCATAGATAATTTAACTATTATCTATTATACCGTGAGATACCTATGCCATCAATTTCTCTATCCATACAATATTACAGCTAGAATATTATTTGCTAACTTATTATATATGTGTGTGTATGATTTTGGTATTAATTTTATTAATACCTACGCTTATTTATTACGATATGAAACTTATTATAATATCTTACTATTATCATACTATTATATTATACTATACTATTATATATCATAGATAATTTAACTATTATCTATAATTTAACTATTATATACCGTGAGATACCTATGCCATCAATTTCTCTATCCATATAATATTACAGCTAGATTATTATTTGCTAACTAACTTATTATATATATATATATATATATATATATATATTTCTATATATATTAATGTGTTATATTTCTACCTTACGCCCTATGTATTGTCTCTATCTTTCTATTGCCTATACCGGGGATTGAACCCGGTCCCTCTGCGTGACAGTCACGCATCTTAACCACTACTCTATCGGGTCCCCCCACTGAAAATATATTATGGAACACACTGTTCTTTCTTTGGTTCATTTTCTGATTAATTGAGTAACTAATCTCAGGTGACGCGACAACACACGAAAAAAGACGGTTGATTGTAGCGTTGAGGTGGTCGAGTGGTTAAGGTCGTAGCCTGTCACGCGGCGGACCGGGGTTCGATTCCCGGTAAGGGTGAAAATAGTATGTAAGCGAAATTGTAGGCGTAGGTTATAAATGTTAGGCGGTTTAAATGTAAGTGTAAGGATTGAGCGTATATGGTTGTGATGGTAAAGGAACGTACGGTATAGTAGTTATAAGGCGTATAACCACGTAAAATGCAATGTTTAGGTATGGTTTAGGTATTGGTGATACACATACGCGAATAGAAATTTATGATATTAAAGGTTATCGTATAAGAATTGCGAATGTTATACAGATTTAATTTATAAATATTCTTTCTTCTATACAAATATTTAGTTTGCTGGTTAGTTTTCTGACAAAAGCAGGACAAAAGTGCAAGAAATGTCGATTTAGTTTTTGAGTCAACGGAGCATCTGGTTTAAATGATTCAAAAAACATTTTACATTTATTTACTAAAGGAAGAAGTGATTAAATTTTTGGGCAGGTCCAATAAAAAAAGTAAAATATTCTCTGTTAAAAATATTAAATATCGGTATGAAAAGTTCTAGCAATTTGCCTTAAGGCACGCCATGCACCTCTAGTTTAGTCTTATATTATAAGAACAAAAAGTTCAAAACCATCGGAATCGAAAGGTGAAAGTTTTTTAGGTAAATTTGGTTATCAATAAACTTTATTTATACTAAAATAATTATTAACTAGTGGGGTGGGTGGCATCGTGCCTTAAGGCAAATTGCTGGAATTTCCCGTACCGTAACGAAATGTTCGAGGAATACTGAATGTTTTCAAATAGATTATTATAAATATTGTAACATTGTCTAATATTTATAAGAATTATATAAACTGAATTGTAAAGTTGAAATTATTTGTAAAGTATATTAGAACTATAGTCAGAATTAAAATTAAATCTGAATTATTTTCGATATACAAAAAATTAAAGAAAAAAAAAAGTTAAAACAATTTTTTTTCCCAAAATCAATTATTTTGTTAAGACAAGCAAAAAGTTCTTTGAATCAATTAAATCGGACGCTTAGTTCTCTCAAAAACTGCCATTTTTTGTACATTTAGCTTCGTATCTTCGAAATGGCTGGGCCTGCTCATGCGAAAAACTAATAACCACTTCTCCCAATCATTACTAATTGAATGTTTTTTTAGATCATTCAAATCGGATGCTCCGTTCTCTCAAAAACTCGATTTCTATTTTCTGCACTCTTTGCTCTTTATCTCCGTAACTGCTGGACCTGCCTTTGTCAAAACCTAATCAGCACATCTCCTTATCGATAGGAATCGAATGTTTTTTGAACCATTCAAATCGGTTGATCCGTACGCCCGAAAACGTGGACGAAAAATTGTATCCATACATACATACACACACACATCCATTTTTTCTGAGGTATGCCAAAATGTTCAGAAACCTTCAAAACGTCGAGAAATGTAAAAATTTTCAATTCCGATTTTCGGCCCATTACAATAACTTACCCTACGGGAAGTTAAAAAATAATGTCATTTGGCGGTCAAAAATGAACATAAGACATATGTACATCTTATCTGATATTTTATAAATATTATAATAGATACAAATTTTGTGTACATTTATAGGTATAGGTACGCAGTGCTTACGCGCTTTGATATTTCGACTCCAAATCAGCTACGCAGCGCGATTGCTTAAAAAAAATGTTTAAAATTTTCAAAATAATCAACATACGAAAAAAAAATTTTTCAAAAAAGTCATTTTTTTCAAAAATTTCAGGATTTTTCACAAATTTAATTTTTGCATTTTTTTTTTAATTTAATTTTCGGTACGGGAAGTTCAGGCAATTTGCAAGGCATGATACCGTGCAGTTATTATTAAATTATTTTTATGAAAAAATTATAGTTTCTTTGAAAAAGGCAGTTTGATTCAAGAATTTATATAGATGTAAATTTCGCCAAAAACATTTAAATATAATTAATTTTTTATATATATTTGAACAAAAATCAGACTTACATGTTCGTTCCATTGTGCTGGAATTCTTTAGAATTTATATTCTAGTGTTATTAGGAGTCAACTAAATAGTTTACTATTTTCTTTTATAATTTTGTGATGTATATTTCAAAAATGCCCTTAACGACTAGTTTCACTTGCTATTATATTGAATCAATCGTTTTCAATAAATACTGATATCCTACCGCATGATATCAATTTTTTCTTGAAGGTTTGCAAAGTCCATTTCTTTTCTTACGGAGCCACGGAAAAACTTAGATAATACAATATAACTGACTTGTTTTGAGTATCATATCTTATATTGAACAAGTTCATCCATATTTCATTTATATTCAGATCAAAGAGATTTCATTATAAATTGCGTAACTGGTGCAGCATTATCAAAGCTTCTTACAATGTGTGATTGCGTAACAAAATAATTAACAAACGTTTGCTGTAAAATCGATATCAAGAGATTAAAAGAATAACAAGTTCTTGTTACCGAAATCACCTTTGAAAATGAAAGTAAAAGACAAGAGATTCAATACTGCGAAACACACATCAAAAAATTATAATCAACTGATAGTACGAGCGTGAGTGGTGCATTTTCAAAAATAAGTGAAACGAGATGAATCAATAGAAATGATGATATAAATTTAATTTTTTTTATTAAAAAAAACGTTTATTTTGATTAATTTTTTATATCAATCAATGTTTCTGAAGTTTATGCTTTCTCGACGTTTCAAGTAATTCTGATTCGTTTCACACAAAAATTGGAAAAATATATGTATGTGTGTAGATTTATGTGTATGCGAGACAAAATTTAACTTTTGGTCGAAATTTTTGCATAAAGTACTGTACTAATTTCAATCGAATAAGTTAATAGATTTTCGTTTATAACCAAGTATCTAAGTTATACAATATTTTTTTCGTCTTTAATATTGGTCCTTTTTAGAAAAGCTTAAATTTTTTTAGAAACTCTGCAAACCAATATACAGGATTTACAGGACGTCATGTTTTGAAGATGTTCTAAATAAAGTCATAATATCAATTCTCACTACATCAAGAAATTAAATTACTTAACATTCCTCATTGTATTTGTTTTTTTTTATTATTATATTTAAAATTGTCAATTCATTTGAATTTAATATTACAAAATTCAATAAATATAATGCAGTGATAAATCTATGTAAAAATTGATTAGTGTGCGAGATGATTGGCCGAGACATTTTTTTAGAACTTGCAGAAAAGTGCAAAATTTTTAGTCCACGTTTGTACAAATAATTTTAAATCAATCTTGAGCTTTTATTAACCATTTGAAAAATATTTCTTTTGAATAGTTTTTATTAAGTCAAGCCATTTGAAAAGTCATTTCTTCTTCATTTATTTTGACGATTTTGATTAACGATGTAAGATAGAGTTTGTCGTATTAACAATCTAAAATATTATTATTTCATTTTGCATTTTTATATTATTAAATATAATATATTTGCATAAAATTTTAGAATAATGTGACGTCAAAAAATTAAAATTTTATCATAATATATTTGAATATCAGTTCTTTTTAAAGTCATTTATATGAGAGAAAAGTTCACGTGAGTAAAATGATGCTTAGCTTTAATCAATTTGAAACCATTTTCTTGGATTACCTGAAATACATGATCGGTATCAAAAAAATTTAAAAAAAATTTGATTGAATATTTAAACATGCTTTTTGCATGCCATAATATTAAAATATTAAATATTTGATTCTAAACCTCTTATAGGGATACAAAATTTACTTTAACAGATTTTAATTCAAATTTAACCGCTTGTGCTGAATTTTAATTCAAATTTCTGTGCTAAATATATATAGGGTAGGGCGTGCCAGAAAGATCCAATTTAACTTTGAGCAATTACATTGTGAAAACTGAAACAATTTTACCACAACAAATAACACATATCAAACAAATAACTATGTGACTATGTTCAAAAAAGCCCCAGCTAATTCTAGAATTCATTCTAGAAATGTTTTTTTGCTGGTTTACAAACATTTGTAACATGGTCTTTTTTTCGGGGTAAATTGGGACGGCCAGAAGGCAAACAGGTCTTGTTTTAATTTTTAATACCAAATGATAGCTACTTTATTCAACCAAAGCAATATATAAATTTCATGGATGCATTCTTTACAGAAACAACACTAATTTACCTTGATCTGGTATTTTGTCAGAAATATTCATCAGCAGAGACTGTTCTTGTGCATTTCTAATTTTATTTATTTTTAATATTTCGTATGTGAAATCGCTCATTTTAATTTAATTTACTTCCTTATTTTCTATTTTTTATTTTTTACACCTTTGATTTTGGTTTAGAAGGTGCCTTTTACCCTAGGTGTAAACCAAAGGTTATATAAAAAATTATAAACGTTATATAAAAAAACTGTTGAATTTAACTTAAAATTAACGATACATCTCACAAAACAATTAAATAATGTATACTTAAAAATAATATTAAAGTCTGGAAAACTAAGCAAACAGAACTTAGTTTCCCAGACCTTAGTGCACACATCTTTTTCCCTTTTCTTTTAAATATTGATGTTAAAAAATTAGTAATTTTACTGATTTTTTATATATCGGTGGTGGACCTTTTTATCCCCAAACCTTTAAACCCCGCTCTACCCTATTTTAAATAAAATCATAGAAGGAAGAAATAGACATAAAGATCACATAAGTGAAGAATGTGTAATCAAAATTTAAATCTACTATTTAACAGAAAACAAGCTAACAACGGAGTCGACTAAAATACTGTGTTTCTAAAAAAATAATTTAATTTCAGAATAACAATCGTATATCATTTTGGCAAAATATTCCACTAGATAATCCACTACATAAATCCAGCATCGTAATTGAAACCAAAAGGTAAAAACTTGTTCTTGATTGACCGAAGCCCTAACAGATTATAGCATAGATGCAGTCTATATATTATTTTATGGGCAGAATCATCAGACTTCCATAACTTACGTAACATAACGAGGCTACATGTATTATATTAGTATTCTGATGGCTACTGGCTTTAATAATATAGAATAAGCTTTATAAAAAATCTCAACTGAACTATGTATTCATATCATATCATCATACACACTGTATTTAAACCGCTTCGTGCTTATTAGGTGTAATCGCACATATACGGGCATGTCAACAATAAGGACTTATTCGAGAAAATCATCACGTGTGGAAAAAATTACTAGCAACTAGTGGTGTATGACATCATGCCTTAAGGCAAATTGCTGGAAATTCCCGTACCAAAAATTAATTTATTAAAAAAAAAATTGATTTTTGAGAATTTTTTTATTTTTGAGAAAAAAAACTTTTGAAAAAAAAAAATCTTTTATATTTTGAAACTTTTTGAAAATATTGAACTTTCGAAGCAATTGTGCTGCGTGGCTATATTATAGAAGAAATATCAAAGTTTGTAAACGCTGCGTCGCAATCTAACGAATAAACATTGGTACGGAACCCACAGAAACCTAAAAAAAAAATGTTCATTAAAATTGTTTATTAAAATCTCTGTAAAATATCTTGATGTACATATGTCTAATGATCATTTTTGATTCACAAATGACATATATTTTTCCTTTTTCATTAAATCTTAGAAAGTCTAGACCTGCCTACCCAAAAATTTTATCAGAAGTTCATTTTGTCCATACAAGTAAAATGTTTTTTGAATTATCAATCGGACGCTCCGTTTTCTCTAAAACTGAATTAATAATATTGTCACTTTTTACCCCGTATCTTCAAAACGGCTGCATGTGCTTTGGCCAAAAACTAATCAGATATTCTTTCTGGAGTTAATAATATATTATTCATTTGTACAGCTATCAGAACTTAAGGATTTTCAGGAGGTAACCCAAAGGTTGACCTATCTCTATTTGATGAATTTACTATTATAAATCTCTAGTACTGGTTAATGTTTATTGATGCAGCAAAGCTGCAGAAGAGCTATTTCAACTTGTACATGTATCTATCTATATTTTCAAATAAAAACTGAATTCACTACTACTTGACGTCAGACTGTCCAAGTCAGGTATCTAACATGAAACCTCTGATTGAAATCCTATAGCTCTAATCCACGGGATCAAATGACTACAACCCTTTATTAATTTCTGTTTATTATTTTCAGTTGTGCAACGAAGATAATAATTATTATTTAAGACATATATGCCTTGTACATCATTGATAATAAACATTCTTTATTTTATTTTTCTCCAGTAATTAGAACATAACCTTTCTATGAGCTTGTGATAAGCTTAACAGCGTTGCTTTTCAGACCGAAAGGTCGAATTATTTTATATTTGATATATTTTAATTTTAGGAATTTTTTAAATTCTGATCATATATTTTTTATTTGTTGCGGCAATGCAGGAGAAATGATATTATTACTTGAAAACATATTAATATCTATATTTTTACGAAAATTTCTGATACTATTGCTGCATGTTATAAAGCTACAATGCCAAAACTCTTTCTACTAAGCCACTCATTGATAATAAAAATCACTAGTAGATAGATAAGTTTTTTTATAAAAAAATATCAGATAAATAAAATCAAACAGGGTGAAGTTTTAATCCGCATGAAAACAGTAGTTAACTTCAAAACAGAGAACAATTAGCATTCAAGTTAGAAAAAATTAATAATATTAATCATAATTGAAAAATTTAGAATGTAACAAAAAGAGTGTCTGATCTATATAAGTTTCTAAAAATATCTGACTATTTTGAGTATTCTTCAAAAAAATTGATAATAAATATTTAATTAATAAATTGTACCTACTGATGGAAAGACAATGGAAAATTATTTCGGATAAACATTTCAATCAAAAATATTTGCATAAAAAAGAATTTATAAAAAATGAAATCTTATATTTATTTACTTGGGTAAACAAATAGAAAAATAAATGCATGTACGAATCTATTATAAACTTGTATATAAGTACATATATGTGAGGGGGCGCCTATTAATCACGTGAGAGAGTTTTTAAAGATTTTTGGACTCCCCCTCCCCATTGGTGATACGTGGTGATACTCAAAATTACACCTCCTCCTCCACCAAACATCACGTGTATTTGTAGTTGCGTGAAAAAACAAAATTTTTTGATATTTTTTTGAAAATGTTTGAATTTTTAAAAAAAAATCACTTAGAAAATAAATACACGTGATATATTACCATACTCCTCCCTCCCTCACGTGATATTTTGTGATTTTTTGTCAAACCCCCCTTCCCCCTAAAAATAACACGTGGTTAATGGACGCCCCTCTGATATAAAAAACCAAAACTGAAAAACGTGTTCGGCAAAACTTAAAATGTATAACATTGATCTAGTTCGGTAGTGAAATTCGATGAAGAACAGGCAGGAGAGACTGGGTGCGGTTGTGCCACTATTTTTTTTTTTTTTGATCAGCCATAAATTTGCTAATTTACCAGTTGGGAGAAAAGTAAATTAAATGGTAATTTGAACAATTGACTACGTGGAATTACTGAAATTCAGTCCTAAAATACAATGAATTAGGTATAAAATTAAATCATACAAGCGAGCAAGTCAGGGCGGTTGTATTGTAACAGGCATAAAAATAGGTTTAAAAACAATAGGTTTAAATTAAACATCAAAATACACAATTAATTAAACAAAGCGTATGAACAAAATATAACAATATATAACAAACCATAATTTTGTAATCAAAGTTAACAAGAAATCTGTATGAAACCTTGTTTATCTCGCATAGAAATTTTCTTTCGTATTTTGATAGTCTGAATGCAATAATGGAAACAAACATACTACATCTTTCCCCTTTGGATCAAATAGCTCTTCTACAGCTTTGCTGCATCAATGAACATTAACCAGTATTACAGATTTATAATAATAAATTCATCAAATAGAAATAGGTCAACCGTTGGGTTGCCTACTGG
The DNA here is from genome assembly GCF_003426905.1 of Ctenocephalides felis. Taxonomy (NCBI): domain Eukaryota; kingdom Metazoa; phylum Arthropoda; class Insecta; order Siphonaptera; family Pulicidae; genus Ctenocephalides; species Ctenocephalides felis. The sequence continues at coordinate 13,982,218 of NW_020539725.1, read as the reverse complement.
AATGCCTACCTTAAGTTCTGATAGCTGTACAAATGAATAAATATATTATTAACTCCAGAAAAAAAATCTGATTAGTTTTTGGCCAAAGCACATGCAGCCATTTTGAAGATTCGAGGCAAAAGGTGACAAAACTATTAATTCAGTTTTAGAGAAAACGGAGCGTCTGATTGATAATTCAAAAAACATTTTACTTGTATGAAAAAAATCTGAATAATGTAGTTGTTATGGCCACTGCCACTACCGTACCCTAGCACAACTGTACTCCCTAATATGATCAGCATCTTAAAAAGACCGCCGAAAAAAATAAACATATGCTTTAATAAATAAGTGATTATTAAATTTAGGTGAATGAGCCTAGAGAGTATTATAGAGTTCGCTTAATGAACAAATTAAAATTTTTGTAACGAAATTGAGAAATCATGTCTCATACTCAGAAGAATCGCTTATAGACATAAAGTAGCACATTTTAAAGTGAAATACGTCTCCATGATAATTAATTATCTTCAATCATCCATCTACCCACTGCCAATCACCACATCAGTACAGTACACTTACCGTATTGAAAGAACAATAATTTCTAAACTGAATTATATAAGCGGCTGATAATTTTCGGTTTGAAATAGGCTAATAACTCAGCACTGAAACAGGCAATGGAATATACATACATCTATAACTAAAATGGTCGAATGAATGGGAATATAATGGTTAGGTTAGGCATTGCAACAATATTATATGAACACGATGACAATAGGTCGACGACCCGTTAGCGCTTTGTTGTATATCGCCATTGTATCATTGTAAATTTGCTTGATTTAAATAGCCTGCATTATAGTTTAGAAGGAGATCTGGCATATCATAATATGCATTATTTACCAAGAAGAATAAATAGATATTAGAATTTTTTTATTGTTTCAATAGCAATCAGAACTCTTACTTTGCATGTTCTATAAGCTGTTTGTTGAAGACTTATGACCTAACGTATTTTTATGAGAGGCAACCCATCGGTTTACCATTCTTCTATGTGTGGAGTTTATATTAGCTCTTACGTCTAATAGTTATCATATGATTGAAATGATGCATCTTTGTCTACGAAGGACGATTTCCACTTGAAATTATATTGTGATCTATATAACCCCAAGTGGAAATTTGACATCAAAGTTGCCTGATGTCAGACTTGGCGGTAGCGGAAATCGAACCAGCGAACCTGGGACTAGTTCCTGCTAGCCCACGTTCCAACCGATATCGCCACCGCTGGCCCTTAAAATATTTCAAAAATAAAATTGTTACCTAGACCTAGACTAATGGGCCAATTCTCGAATAAAATAGCTAAATTATCTTACAAGTCTTGACGATCTTCCTAATTTCAGAGTCGTTCAGCTTTTTGAAACATCAGTCTCTACTAGAAGTTTGGAAAAGAAGACCTCGAAAAATACTAACTCTGCGTCATCTTTGGAGACATGAGCTGAATTGGAGAATAGCTCATTGGAGTGATAATTATTGACTTACAAAAATTTAGCACAATAATAGCATGTGTATTCTTTAATGAATAGCACTAAATAGCTCCTATTAACTTATTCACTCTGATTGCTATTAAAAATATGATAAAAATATAAATAAAAAAAATGTTACCGATCTCTTATGCAGAGTAGTCGCATGAATTAGTAGTCACAAAACTGTCAAAAAACTATGTCTATGCATTCTTACTAAAGTTTTTCACAATCTCAACTACAAAAACCTAACCTCCAAAAGGCACAATTACTAAAATATAACATTAGTCTGACTTCAAGCATGTGCTATTTTAAGTGCAAACATTTATTGTAAAACTTAAGAAAAAGAAACTTTAATATAGGAATCATATCCAAGAATTGGCCTATAATTGAATTACTATATCTTACGCAGAATTTAACATGCATTATCTATTTGCAACTGCAGATTGCCAGGAAATTGATTTTTCTAGAACTGCCATCTGCCAAAATTAATGTGACAGAATTTATATTGAATAAATAAATTTTTATCAAATTTTAATTGCTTTTTAGCAATAATTATGCTGGAATTACATTTTACTTATGGAGAGGAAATTTAATATAAATATATATCAGCATTTAAATGCAAGTTTCATTATATTCATATTATTTAAACTGTCAATCGTGAAACTTAATATTTTTTCAAAGTCAAATAGCAATAAGTTTTTTCCTTATTTTTTTCCTAGTTTATACATGATCACATTTTTTCTGAAATTCTATCACACTCAAATGTTATTGGACAAACACAAAATTATGTGTTAAACACCAACTAATATTAAGAAGTCAATATGTGCTTCTTTAATTTCTTTTTTTATTAATTATTAGTTATGATGTTCTTTTGTACAAGTTTAGTGTTTAATAAATTTTATATATTTTTTGTGTATTTCCTGATTTGATTACTGAAATATGACACACATTAAGTGTCGAAACGTTCAATAGAATAAAAAAAATTTTAATCTTTTTTTTAATTCGACGTTTGGGCTGCAAAATACTTCAAATATATATATATATATATATATGCATGTATATATATAGAATGTCCCAGACCTTAATGTCCTAAAAAAAATTAGAAGAATAATTATCACATGTAGTTTGGAAATTATGAGTATGAAAGTGCAACCTGGAGCTTGGGTTTATTGATTGTGAGTAAAATGCATTAGCAAAATCATTTTTTTAAAATGATAAATCGTTGGTGATTTGTAATAAGTCTAACCCTGTATCCCATTAAATATAAATAAAATATATAATTCACTTTGAATAAGAGATGAAGTTTTTAAACTAAGCGTTTATGAACAATCATTATAGCTCGAGCAGTCGAGCCTTATTTATATATTTTCCTATTTCAAAAGTTTGGATTAATAAGAATATATCAGCTCACCCACTAACAATACTTTAGTGATTTCTGTGTGTATATAAATTAATGTATACATATTGTTTATGACGATCAGAGCTCGTCTTGATGAGCGTGGGCCACTTTAAGAATTCGGTTGAATGAAATGAGCTTCGGGGTATTAAATAAAATGTTTAAACGATTTAATATTGTTTTAATTAAAATAAGTATTTAACTGAATAAAGTAAAAATAAACTGAATGTACATAAAAGGTAATACATGCATACGCATATACACATTCATATATTTGAATGTATTAATTATGAATCTAATAATATAGTGTAACATATTTTTTTATTTTTTTAATCCTGACTGTTCTTCCAAATTCAGTGGAAATTTTACTTATCCTGATATTGTAAATAAAAATAACTATAATCCTCATTACGAAGATTCGTTTAACACAAAACTATGTAACAAAAACAGTTTTATTACATTTTTGTAAATAAGTATTAGAATGTAACTAAAAGAACTATTTTTTCAGGAGAATATGTTTGGGATCTGTAGTCTAAAGTCTAACTGAAGATATAATGAATGACTATGGTTGAATCGTATGTAATTTTAAATATTATTTTTTTAAATTTTTATTGATGTTTGTCATTTTATTAGTAGAGCAAGAAGTTTTTTTTTGCGAGTATTTAATATATTTGTCGTTCCGGGAATAGAATCTGGATGAAAGCCAGGTATACCTGCCACTACTAAATCTTATAGCTTAGTTATGTTTTATTTACTGGCCTAGAATTTTAATTAGCATTTTGCTAAGTAAAATATATCTTCATAAATATTCCAAATATTTTATAACAATTTCGATCCTTAAGTCCATATATAATTAATTTTCCGTAGGGTAGGTTATAGTAATTGCAAAAAAAATCGAAAATAAAACTTTTTTATTTATCTTTACGTTTCAAAGCCTTCTGAATATTTTGGCATACCTTAGAAAAAATGGATGTTTATACGAATCAATTGATTTAAATGATTCAAAAAAGCACTCGATTGCTATCGACGGGGAGATATGCTGATTAGCCTCTGGCAAAGGCAGATCCAGATGTTTTAAAGATACGGGTTAAAAAGTGGCAAGAATGACAGTTTTGAGAGAACGAATGATTCAAAAAACATATCACTTGTATTGACATAATGGAAAACTGGTTCATTTGTGTAAAAGCAGGTACAGCGGTTTTGGGAATCCAATAAAAAATATGTTAAAAAATGTCAATTGGCAGTCAAAAATGATCATTAGATAAATCATGGACCACTCGTTTCTAATAGACCTTGTATTGGAGGAGATAATGATTATAGGAAAATAGATAATAGAGATAAAGCCCTATACAACATACAATTACAACTCTTTATATGGGTTGACCAATTTTGTGTATAGTTAATATATTCCATACTAGTCCACGCATATTACTAATATGATATTAGACTAATATGATATTATTAGTCTGTATTATTAGACTTTAATATGACATTAGACACCAGTATTACAGTTTTAGTTACAATACAAGCAAATTTCAAAATTTGATCTGTTCTAACTCACTAGGATATTTATAGATTGATTTTGATAATCCAAAGTGTTTTATATGAAAATTTGAATTTACATTCACTATTTTTGAAAAAATATATTATGGAAGCGCCGGGTATCGATCCCGGTACCTCTCACATGCTAAGCGAGCGCTCTACCACTTGAGCTACGCCCCCGGTATCAAGAATGTTTTGGTTCGACTTTAACAGAGCAAGAACTTTATAACGACCTGGTTTAATAAAAGTGGAGCAATCACCTTAATACCTCGAGGCATCGGATTTCAATTATTGCCAAATACACATTATACAGAACGCGTTCGTGTGCCTCGATAGCAAGGAGACATCATTTTGCGTTTGCACATCAAATAATCTTATTTCTTATTAGTTTGTATGATTTTTTGTGCCACACCGATCAAAACTAGTTGTTCTATAAGATGTGAACGATGCTTAAGTCTATTATTTTATGCTATTAGAAGGAAATACAATGATGGTCATTACTGACTGAGATTTATATTTTATGTACTTCTGAACGTTAACCCAACGATTGTTCTATCTAATAGTGATACGGCAATGTCCCAAAAGCTACTTGGTCTATGTTTTTAAGTGAAGACTGATATTACTACTGCTTGATATCGGTCACGAAGCCAAGATCGAACTACGAACACTCAATGAGTCATTAGCTCGTGTAAACTAGCTAATAATGTTGTTCGCCGCCTTCTCCTGGTAGAGCAGACAATACAATCCCTTTTTCTTTCTGTAGCATTTAGAATATGCCACTGATTAGTCAGTATATTTGTTCATTTTTGTGCTGCCAAAACGGTTTGTTTTTTTCTATTATATTGTCTAATAATTCATTTGTAAAATATAAAGTAAAATAATCTATTGGATGTCTTATATTGCTTGGTATTTGTAGTCGGGGTGTTTGTTGATGTATGTCAAACTCGATTATTGAAGGAGAATCGGCACATTCGCTAATGTCTTTCCGCTCTTCATTTGATTTGTTGAACTTCTTTTTGTTGGTTGGATAATATCATCATCACATTCATCACTATCTTCGGTGCGAAAAGTAATTTCGTAAAATTTGTCTGTATGAATGTCTATTTGAAACTCATCTTTACTACTGCTTAATTCACAAAATTTACCAGTCATTTTGCCATATTTAAAAGCGCTCGGTCGTTTTAAATATTAAGAAAAAGATTATATAGCAAAGAAAAAGGCTAAATATACTACTAAAATAACATGCACTATTTGATAACAACACTGTTTATCACTGCTATATGTAATTTATTCAACTTTTCGATGTAAACTGAGCATAAACATACACTTGTATGGTATGTAATGAAGGAGCAGCCCATTCCCAAATACTTGTGATTTTTAAAATTCAACCACTTTTCGTTAAACTGTCATATTGTAAGCTATTAATATTGTATAAATGTGTTTAGACAAAAAATCTATCGCCATGCTAAATTTCAATAGACATGCAAAAAAATAACATGAAATTACGAAAAAATGCTCTAACGATCTTTATCAAAAACTGAAAATACAATCAGCAAGATTTCAAAAATTTATATCAACTTTAAATAGCTATTTAGGATTTTACAAATCTGATGAACGCGAGTCCTTATGTAGTTTCATGAAATTTCTTGAAAAAACTTCGACAAAAGGTGAAATTTTAGTTCACATACACAGACACATTTCCATGTCAAACGATTCAGAATGACTTGAAACGTCGGAAAAATATACAATTAGGAAGTCGTGTTTACGCCAAGAATAAGCTCTCCTTCGGGAAGCTAATAAAAAATTTGTAGCAAAAATATTTTATAATTAAAGTCTAGTTTAGAAATAAAAGCAGAACCAAGCCACCATCGATGGTGGCTAATCTAAAATAAGACTTACTGAAGATCTATATTTTAGAATATCATCATCCAAACCACAAACATTCTAAATTCGCTTCTTTTATTGGTCTTATGTAATATATTCCTCGATAAATACATATTTTGTAGAACCTGTTCAGTTTCAAAAAACTTTTATGGCCTTAAATATTGCTAATAAATTTTAACTGCATGTTAGATATAAATTAACAATATTGCGGCAACCAAATGATTTTTTTCTAAATTAGAGCATAGACTTTTGATAGAAACTTTGCTTAATACTTAACATAGATTTGAGAAATCAGAATGAATGCATAATTTGCAATAAGATCCAGTAAATCAGATATGCGTTACGCAATAGCAGGCAGGTAGATCCGTTGTTCAAAAATACAAATCAGATAACGGTATCGTTATCGTTAAAAACGAAAGTATTTTTTGATGCAAACGAAAAACAATAGTCTCGTCATTATACCAGTTTTCAAATTGACCGGAAATTCTAATCCTATAAAAATTTACAGCACTAATTGAATGAATGAAAGTAACGCAACTAATTCATGAAGCGTTGCATGTTTTATGGTCGACGCGCTTATTATATTATAACCAGTTCAAGTAATTTTTATTATTAGATGCAGTAAAAGTACCTACTTGATCGTTTAGGTCATTTAAAAATGTAGATACGGAATGTAATAAAATTAGTTAAATCTGCTCCTTGCTAGATTCATCAATCAGTTCTATTTATATTAATATTAATTTTATTATAACTCTTACGAAGGAGAAGTATATGTTTTCACTAGAAAATTTTGCTAATTCTATGTTATCTCGACGTTTCAAATCATTCTGAATACTGAAAAGCCAAAATTGGTAAAAATATATAGGTGTGTGTATATGAGTTGAATTTTTTACTTTTCGTCGACGCTTTCTCAGAAACGGCTGCACCGATTTCAAAAATTTAAAACTCCATAAACCTCGTGTAGATTAGTTTTGCGCAATAATCTACAAAGTCCTTTGTTTTTTAACTATCAAACATTAACAGCGTAACTTTTTGTCCATGTCCTTAATCGATATTAAAAGTTCAAAAACCGTTCGAAAGATATTAGTTTTAAAAGCTGATTAGTTTTTGGTTAGGTCAATATTTAAAACTAATGCATAAAAATAATGATCGATTATTCTTATTCATTGCTCGAGAAAAGTACGTTTATTCGTGTATCTAATTTGGTTAATTATATTTCTATCAAAATATAAAGCAATATACTGCAAATGATTTTAGAGATTTTAGAATAGAAACCCGTCCAGATTATCTTCTAAAAACTTCTAAATCTATCTTCTAGAATCTTTTAAAGTACATAATCAATCATAAAAAATCGTCCAATATTATTTTAAACAACACAAATATTTTTATAATTTTTGTGTTCTGTTGAAAATGTACATCAAATTCACTAATATTACACTAATTTACTTTAGATTTTATTCATAAAAAGTGAATAAAATGACAATTTAATTAGAAGAGGTAAGAGCCCCGATTCTTCGTATATAATTATTGAAACTTTTCATGGAACTCTTAAGGAGAGTTATTAATTTTATAGAATATCTTAAAATATTATAGGCCTATGACTCTTACGCTTAGTTACTTGTTTTATTATATTTATTTTATCGTATTTTTATATCTTATTGTTTTCTCATTCTTCCAAAGTGTATGATAAAAATGATTTATTTTAGAGAATCATAAAGTATTATAAATTATAATATTACTTGAAGGAACATTGAATGTTACTCATATTATAAATTTAAATTAAACATGAAAGTTTATTGTTAATTATTTTGCCTTCTATTTAATTAAAATATCATAGAAAATTTTATATCAAAGAAATTTATATTTTAAAATTTCTAGTATATCTATATTAAAAAAAATATAATTTTAGAAAAATATCATAAAAAATTAAACGTATGATAACGTAAAGTATAAAGGTAATATATATATATATATATATATATATTATATATATATATATATATATATATATAAAGACAGGTTTTACGCGATGATTTAATAATTATGTTCACATTTGACTAGTTCATTTATTTGTGCATCATATAATTTTTAATAACTAGATTATCATAATTTACGTGCATTATGAATACCTCTTTAAAGCAATGTCTATGGTTTGAATTTTTACTATATTTTATTTTATAAACTAATAAAATTAAATTTATTAGTTTAAATTTGTAATTGGTAGAGTTACTCGTATTTAAAAGAAAAATATTTTAACTTAAAATTACCAAAAAGCATATTTTGGTAATATTGTTATTTTTTATGTTAAAACGCATTGATTTCCACCTTTTTCTAAATTCCATTGTACCAGATTATATTATTTTAAATTCTAACAATCAAATCACTTAATTGCATAAAGCTAATTGCATTTGATAATAGTGAAAATATTAATATTAATAAAATAGTAATTTTCGGAAATTCGGATAGTAATTTTAACAAAACAACTAATTATCGGATCATAGTCATTCAAATTTAATTTTTTATGCAAATTTGCCATACGGGATGTATATTAAAAATATAATTTATTTATATTTCAAAAGAAAAATTTGGTTTAACTAGTAGTCAAGCAGCAAAAAAGGAACGTTTTGTACCGCTGTGTTGTTTTACTTCATTTCAGTAGCATCATTAATTATTTTTAACTTCCCGTAGGGTAAGTTATTGTAATCGTCCAAAAATCGAAATCAAAAATTTTTACATTTCTCGACGTTTTGAAGGTTTCTGAACATTTTGGCATACTTCAGAAAAAATGGATGTGTGTGTGTGTGTGTGTGTGTGTGTGTGTTTTGTATGTCCGCGTTTTTTCGTCCACGTTTTCGGGCGCACGGATCAACCGATTTGAATGGTTTAAAAAACATTCGATTCCTATTGATAGAGAGATGTGCTGATTAGTTTTTGGCAAAGGCAGGTCCAGCCGTTACGGAGATATGGAGCAAAGAGTGCAAAAAATAGAAAGCGAGTTTTTGAGAGAACGGATCAACCGATTTGAATGGTTTAAAAAACATTCGATTCCTATTGATAGGGAGATGTGCTGATTAGTTTTTGGCAAAGGTAGGCCCAGAGGTTTCGGAGATACAGAGCTAAATTTTAAAAAAATGTCTGTTTTTGAGAGAACTAAGCGTCCGATTTAAATGATTCAAAGAACTTTCTGCTTTTTTCAACAAAATAATTGATTTTGGAAAAAAAAAATTTTTGTTTCTAATTTTTTTTTCAAAAAATTTTTTTGTAATTTTGGATTAAAAATTCAAAAAATCACCCAAGCTAAGCACAGTCTAAGCGCCACTCTGGTACAAATGTTTACCCATGTGCGTTTAGACTGCTTGTGTATTGGAGCACTTTTCCAATTTTGTGAAAATTATTGAAAAATGTGAAAATGCCGCCAAGCTGAGCACAGTATAAGTAAAAATTTCGCACAGAATTATTTGCAAATGCGTTTAGACTGTGACTATGGGGAGCACTTTTTCAATTTTGTGTAAATTTGGCAACTATTTTTTTTTTGGAATTTGATTCGAAATGAAATGACGTTTGTTAATGTTCTGGAGATGATAAATTGATTTATTTATAATTAACTTTCCATAGGGTAAGTAATCGCAAAAAAATCGAAAATAAAATTTTTTATATATCTTCACGTTTCAGAGGTTTCTGAATATGTTGGCATACCTTGGAGAAAATTGATGTATGTGTGTGTGTGTGCGTGCATGTGTGTGTGTTCGGATACAAATTTTCGTCGACGATTTCGGGAACACGTATGAAGCAATTTGAATATTTCAAAAAACATTCGATTCGTATTGATAAGGAGACGTGCTGATTAGTTTTTGTCAAAGGCAGGTCTAGCCGTTCCGAAGATATGGGGCAAAAAGAGCCAAAAACGGTAACTCAGTTTTCAAGAGAACGGAGCGTCCGATTTGTATAGTTCAAAAAACATTTTACTTGTATTAACAGGATGAAGATTTGATCAAATTTTCATGAAGATAGGTCTAGCGGTTTCGGAGATCTAGTAAAAAAAAAACTAAAAAAAATAACATTTGGCGGTCAACAATAATCATTAAGCATTAGACATATGCATATCAAATTATCAGATATTTTATTGAGATTTTAACAATAAGTATAAGTTTTGTTTACATTCCTATGGGTTCCGTACCAATGTTTTTCCGTTAGACAGCGACGCGGCGCTTACGCGCTTTATATTTTGTCTCTATGCAGTCAAAGCAGTACGATTGCTTTGAAAAAAAGTTCAGATCTTCCAAAATATGTCAAAATGAAGATAACATTTTTTCCAAAAAAAAATTTTTATAAAAAAAATTGTTTAAAAATTTAAAAAAAAAAAAAAAAAATTAAAAAAAAAGTAATTTTTTGTCCAATTTAAAATTTCTAAAAATTCTTATTTTTTCGAAGTAAAATTTTTTCAAAAATGTTAATAAAAAAATAATAATTTTTGGCACGGGAAGTTCCAGCAATTTGCCTTAAGGCACGATGCTTTAATTGCCTTAAGACAGAATTCCACTTACAGCTAGTTACAATATTATGTTGATTATCAGCGAGCCAATATATCATTACCCATCCATATAATATATTCAACTAGTAACAAAATATCTTCGAAGATTCATTCGTACTCTAATATGCATCATCCATCAATCATAAAATCTTTGTGGCAGATACCTGAAGCACTGATTACAAGTATCAATAGATCGTTATGTTCGACAAAACTGTACATAAATAAAACATGTTTATGATATCATTTCGAGATTTACAGGGCAGCATTTTCAATTTGTTTAGTTCAAAAGTTTTTTATTTTTGAAAAGCAATTAGAATTTAATAGTTCTATAAGCTGTTGTGCTAATTTTGACTTAATATTAGTATATTTGTCATGATGGTTATTTGTCGATATTATTATATGACGATTATAATCGGGCGAATATTTTTATTGGTGCAGCAATGTCGGGTGAGAGCTATTTTGATCTATGTCAGATTGTGTTGAAAGCAGTCTATGTCCCACATCAGCATTTCTAATAATTATGCCCCCATATTTGAATCGCGCCAAACTAATCAACGTGATACCTTAGAGTTTTTAAAATTATTTTCCTCATCAAACCAACAACTCTGATGCGATAGAGAAGGTTCAGCGAAAATTTCTGAAATACCTTTACTATAAAACATATAAAATTTACCCTGAACGTGGCTTTGACTTCCCTTGCCTCACGTCGATTTATCTGTACAATTATGTTCTTATTTAAACTTTTCAATAATTCTATAGACTGTCCTCTTATTCTTAATCAACTATCCTTTAATGTTCCAAGGCTATCTACGCGTTCACAATTATTTTTCAATTATCCGATATACTACTCCTAAATCTAATTCTCTCTTAAATTCGCCTATTCTACTTATGTCTTCTAACTTTAACTTAATTAATAATGAAATAGATATTCACAACACTTCACCTAATCAAATAATCTCCATCTGCACAAGTTAACCTTTTTATTTTCTTTTCAAATATCTCATTATTTTATCTTATTCTGTTTATAAATAATATTGTTACATTCTGCATTATATATAATTTTATGTAAGCATTTTATGTTAATGATTTATTATTGCAAATTAATATCAATTTATTTGCAAATTAATATCATAAAATCACACACAACACACGAAACATGACCTTCGACCCGAACAAAAAAGCACTTTGGCATGATCACAACAACCGACCCGAACCGACCCAAACTCTACGAGTGCTTCCCGATAACTAACTAAATTTGCAATATTTTTAAGCATCTATTGGCCTTTTCTAGGAGTTAGCAATGTTGCCACATTTGATAACAAATCCCAAGTACGTGGTCATAGAAGGTACCTAATTTATGGATCAAAATCAAGTGATTTCAGTCAAATATTACTACACGATTTTCAAAAATAGCCAATTTGAATATTCTGCTCAACGATTTATGGTTTAGGTGTCATATGGAATATTATAACATCAAATGGAAGTTTTTTAAGATTCATTTTTAGTAAACATTTTAACATACTGACAAATAATTTAAATATTTTTCATATAATTAAACTCTAGTTCTTCTAATCTAATTACATCGAGTGGCGTCAAAAATTTTCAAATCGGTCGAGCCGTTTTCTTTCTTTATCAATCATTCACGGAAAGAAATTGACTGACACACACATACGATCAAGCAAGTCGGATCTTTCGCAAAAACAAGCTTCTTTAGAAAATTAAAAAAAAACTTAATTTGTTTTGTTTTCTTAATAATAAATTATTGAGCTGTTTGATAATTTTTGGTTGCTTTTTTTAAAATTGGCCATCTAATAATCCAAAGTAAATGGCTGGAATTCGTATTGTGTCCATTATTACTCTGCATATTTTCGGCAGAATATTTTAAATACACATGACAATTATTATTTGTATGATTTGCTAATATTTTTACAGTTAATATGTAACTATAACAATCCAAATTAAATTAAAAGATTCAAATAATCTCGCTCATTAAACTTGTGTGAATAAAAAACATACAACATTCTGAATGTAAAATACATCGAACTGATTGTAAGTGAAATGCGTTGACAAATTTTGTGTTTAGGTTTTCATTTTTTAACTCGTTTTTCTAGTATGAAATTAAAAAGAATTTTACTATTTTGCAATGCATGAACTTTTAATGAAACTTTAGTAAGTACATTTTCTCAAAGAACGACTTTTTAAAGCCGATTGATTTTGAAAATTTTAAATTCATAGCTTAAGAAATAGTCCTAATTCTAAAAAAACAGAAGAAATTTTTTCATTATTTTTGAGTGTAGTTCTAGAAATATTATTAAAGGTCACGGTTCCATAGTTTAAATAAATAAAAATGATGAAAATGTCACAACTCATAACTTTCAAATCGCATCGAAAAAAATGTTTTCTAATTTTTTTCATGATGATTACAATCGATACAATCACCCCGTTTCGGCTTGACGTTGAGCTCTGGGACACTCTGTTTAAGAAAACATTGTCAAACTTGTGGTGAATGGCAATCTGCTAGAACTTTTCGTACCATAAAACTCAACTTTTTTTGAAATTCTTTGAAAATTTTGATTTTTTTCAAAGCAATTGTACTGCATGATTATTTTAGAGAGAAAATATCTAACGGATAAACATTGCTACGGATTCTATATAAATGTAAACAAAATTTATACTTATTATTAAAATTTCTATACAATATCTAATAATGTGATGTGCAGATGTCTGTTAATCATTTTCGACCGCCAAATAGCATTTTTTTACTTTTTCACTCGATCTCCGAAGCCATTAGACCTGCCTTCTTAAAGATTTAAACAGTTTTTTATTTTGTCAATACAAGTAAACTGCTGACACTTTTTGGTCCGTATATTCGAAACGGCTGGAATTACCTTTGTAAAAACTAATTAGCACGTCTTCTTATCAATAGGAATCAAATGTTTTTTAAATCATTCAAATCGGTTGATCCGTGAAATCGTCGACGAAAATTTGTATCCGAACATACACACACACATATACATCCATTTTGTCTAAGGTATGCTAAAATGCTCAGAAACGTTTCATTTTTTCGCGATTACTGTAACTTACCCTGCGGGAAGTTATTTAGAGTAATTTTTTCCATATCTAATGCACCCCTGTTTCCGCACACAAACTAACGCAATTCTAGTGCATTTTCTGAGGTATCTTAAAAATATTAGTCGTATTATCAAAAACTTTCACGAATTTCATAACGGTTTAACAATTCTTTTAGGGAAAATCGTTTCCTTCATGATCACAAATTTAAATTAAAAAACACTATTCTTAGTAAAATAATAAATATTAAATTACATTCGACAAGAATGGTAACTTTTTATAATAATGAATTCCGAGCTTTAAGAATAATTAACGGTACATTAGTCGAATTACCGGCGTACGCTATGAAGAAATACTTTTTTAGTGGAAAAGTTGGTGGGCGATCGGATTATAAAAATTTGACGGTTTGGGTAAATATAAAAAATAATTAAAGTCATATTAAAATAAATTACCTATATAGTTAATAGTTTATTCCGTGTAGAAAGACAGCCAAACAGATGATCCCATCAATGTATTTTTAATTGACCTGTGGATGGTTTTGTCAGAAATACTTGTTGTGAAGTAAGTATTTTATAAAATAATATCAATATTAGGCGTAGGTATAAAAGCTCCATCGTAATCTTTAAAAATAAATTCAACAATTAATTACGAAGAAACGGTGTGTCTGATCTTTACCAAAAACTGATCAGCACTAATCTTAAGTGATGTCTTTCGAACAGTTTTTGATTATTTTAATCGTTTTCAAAATGGATTTTCTGGTGAAAATATAAAATTATGCGAAAATTATAAAAACAAAAAAGAGTTTAAATATTAAATTAGTTTTTTAGCTTTGAAATAGTATTAAAATACTTCTGTTTTCAGTGTTTTCATCTTATTGTTAGTACCGAAATAAAACAAAACTCAAAATAATATATTCTTAACTTTATTTTTTAATTAAATTTTTTTTGTTTGAATAAAAAAACTAGTGTTGCGTGGCATCGTTCCTTAAGACAATATACTCGAACTTCTTGTACCAAAAATATTTTTTTAAAAAAGCTTTTTTAAAAATTTTTTCGAACACTAAGATTTTTAAGAATTCTGAAATTTTTGAACATTTTTGAGACTCCGTTCTCTTAAAATTGCTTTTGCCAAAAACTAATCAGCACGTCTCCCCATCAATACGAATCGAATGTTTTTTGAACCATTCAAATCGGATGATACGTGCTTTCGAAATAGTGGACAAAAAATTGTATCCAAAAATACACACATACATACTACATATACATACACATACCCACAAACAAACACACACATACATGTATTTTTTCTAAGGTTCAGAAACCTTTGAGACGCTAAGATATATTAAATTAAATTAGATTAAATTAATTAAATTAAATTTTCATTTTTGATTTTTTGCTATTACTATACGGATATAATTTACTATACGGAAAGTTAATAATTGGCTACATTTACATCATCATTTTTTACACAATTTAGTTATTAATGATAAATATTTCTATAAAGATTCAATATGAAAATTAATTTTGTAAAAACTTTAATAATGTAGATGATAAAGTCAATCCATATTGCAATGAGAATTTAGTAACTTTTAATTATTTTAGTGAAACTAATATTTTCATTGCATATATGTATATAAAATATGAAATATGATTATAAATATATGTCCCAAAAACTTGTTGATAACGTCGAAATTTTTATTGAAAATGTTTGAATAGTTTTTACTTGTTCAGAATAAATGCGCCTAAAAGTATCAAAAGAACGAAAGTTTGAATGCGAAAGTACTGGACAAGATTTTATTAATTTGTCGTGCTTTAACAATTAGAATAAAAAAATTATAATAATAGAAACCGAATGATGTAAATTTCAGAAATCAATCAACCCAGAATACATTTTTAATTTTGATGGTTAAGACTAAAAACCACAAAAAATAGCTGAAAAACTGTGGCACACATGCATATTTCCACATTATATTTTTTATTTATTTATAATATTTTTAATCAAATGAAAAAATCAAATGATGAATAAAATATAAAGTTTTTTATTGAAGTTTTTTTTAATATGCTGTGCTTTAACTAGTTGAATAATATTATGTATTTACTAAATACTAAAAATTTGAAAATTCAAGACAATAAGTCTAGATCAAAGAAACCATCTTATCGAATAAACAGTTTAAATTATTAACTTTTTAATAGAATTTGATGGAAAGTACTAACACCCCCTGTACAGAAATATTGATTTCATACTATTTTAAGCTTGCAATATCATATTTAATTCTTACTATATTTTATGAAATTGTGAAATTTTAGTTACACATACATGACGTATAATTCCGACTTATTGGATCAATGGAAATATACGGAACGAAAAATGATTTTTAGTGGAGATGTCTTTATGATCCCTTGGAGAGGCATTACTTATCCTGGTGCTAAAGTTCTAGTACCGGCCGTTCAAACATGGTATAATTTATTTTGTTCATACAAATTTCTTATCATGCATGAACTGAGAGAAAAATTAAAACAAAAATTGTATTTAAAATAAATTTGCTTTCCGGCTCATCTCTACGGAGCAGATTAATTTGAGCGATTTTATAAAGAGCAGACGTTGAAGCATAGAAGATATAAAAATTTAAAATCATCATTAATATAAATATGCACTTTAAATAGTAAAAACAGTAAAAATATTGTAATCAATATTTCAATAATTTGAAATTAATTTCACATCCGTAAAAGCATATATTTTTATCAAGATTTTTTTTTTATTTATTTATATAAATATACATTATTTTCATATCTCAGACAGGCAGAAGTGCCTGGTATGAGAGATTATGAAAACAGTTTTCATATTTTATATATACATTTAAGTAAGTTTATATTTTATATATACAAGTTAATTATTTTATATATATACATTTAAGTAAGTTTATAACGCCAAAGATTTCATGGAGCATCAAATACTAAATTTAAAATGATATTTTTGTCACAAAGACTTATGTTTCGTTCTTTCTTAAAAATATTTATTTCAGCTTGACTTAAATATGAAAAATATATCTACAGTCTTGAAAAAATATTGCTATCATTTTTTACAAATATGTCAACAATCATGAATTTGCATTCAGTAAATAATTAACAAATTCAAAATAAAATTTATTATACTGGTTTTACTTTAAATTAACTATGTGATAAGTCAATCCATTACATAAATTTTGAAGTATCTAATTTTCACAGGTATTCTCTGTACATCAAAAGACCGGTTCGTTTGGAAAATTCAAAATTTTATTTGGAAATAATGCCTGCTTTTGCATGGGTATATAATTTAACTATTATTGTATCAATAATGATAGCAGTTTGTATTTTTTATGCATTAAGGAAAAAAGTGTTATTGGACAAAAGATTTAAGCATATGTCTGATAGTTTGTTCCATATGGCAGTTGCTTTCACAAATCAAGGTAATTAGAAGAAAAATAATTTTATCAATTCTTGAAGTGCTCCTAATGGCCATAATTCTCCAATATCTTTAGTAAAAATTAGATATTTACTAATAGAGCAAGTTTTGGAACTATTTGAACAGAGTGTAGACTGAAAATTTTAGAGCTTGTAATACCATAAGTTATGGATTTTTTAGCACAAGTATGGTTACAATCTGAAAAAAACAGTCAGGTCGTAAAAAAGATCTTACGCCATAAATGTTGACAATTATCTTAAATTAGTTTATCAGTTCTTTGAGTTCAAGCCAAATCAACTTGTTCTCTTAAATTTGACTATAGACTTTCATGAACAAAGTTCTCAATGTTGCACCATCATTTAATATTACTTTTTCCTTTCCAGGTGTTACAAAAATTCCAACTGCTAGTTCTTTCCGAATCCTTACGTTATGTATATTAATTTTTGGCTTTTTAATTTGGGTATTTTATTCATCTGTACTAGTGGCCTATTTATCTGTAAGTTTAACACCAATGCCTTTCAAAAATTTGGAAGATGTACCAACCAAAAATACACATCAGATTTGCGTACCAGCATATACATTGGCTACAAAATTTATGGTCGTTTTTAATGAAAGCAGGGTAAGTGAAAATAACTCATTTTACCATATATATTTTGCATGAAGTAATGAGATGCAATAGAACTGATTAATTAGGTTAGATATATAAACAGTAACAGACAATTCATTGAGATTTACAGCTTAGATGTAAAATTCTAAAAGGATTTTGAAAAATTCAAACATCAGTGAAATTAGCACTGATTGTTCGTCCAAATTACTAGTAATAAACACTCTTTTCTATTGATCAACGAAATTATTTTCAATATCTGAAAGATAATGCAACTTAGCTTATAAACAGAAAGTTACTTACAGACTCAATGGCACAAACTGCATCCAAAGTGGCAAGGTCACGTTAATGGCACTGGTTGTCCTGATGTAGAGTCAGAATTTATGGAAGCTGCTTGCCACCACAAAGTTGTAGTTTTGGTCACTGAAAAGCATAAGGATCAAAGGTCAGATTTTTTTTTATTAAATTTATTGACGTAAATAGCATGGCATATGGATAGAAGAACAAAAAAATAATATGTGTGAGTAGAATAAATATATTGTGAAAGACAAATAGTGACATATAGAGATGGATATTGTAGAGAGTGTAATTAGAGACAATAAACGAGTAATGACAGATGAGGCGTGTTAATAAAGACAAACGAAGTTAGCACAATTATAAAATTAAAATTAAAAGTAGAAATTATATTATTAATACATATATTTGCAATATAATATTATTTTTTAACACGTTGAAGATTGCATGACATCGGTGAGTCAACAATATCTAGACCGATTATACATGAATGGAAATGGTTTATATTAAAATTACGTACAGCAATTTATTCGCTACTCATAAGCTTATTTTAAATTAAATTATTCTATTTTTTAAAATTATACAAAATTGATTTTAAAAAGTTGACGATTAGACTGATTAGAGCATATCGAAAATACTAAATAATATGTAAAAGATTACACAATTGTCATCACTATCATCATATTAAATACCATCAGCATCATATATAATTTTAATTTTAATTTTAATTTTAATAAGTGAGGGCATAACCGTATTCTATGTTAAATTACAATTCGAATTGAGTGTATTGTGTGAGAATTTTCGTTGCCATTTCACACCGCAGTGCGCTAATGGGTTGATTTCAATTGAAAACAAAGTTTTGAAATATAATTCTGATAAATAATTTTATTAATCACTACATTCACTAATTAATGCAATTTATAATTTTGTATAAAATAACTCATTATTCATTTTACTTTAGAAATTTTAGAAATAAAATAAGAAAACTAGTGTAGTGAATGGCATCGTGCTTTAAGACAAATTGCTGGAACTTGCCGTACCGTAATTAAATATCTTGGTACAAAATCCAAAAAAATTCAGACAAAATGTGCACACATTATTAAAATCTCTATAAAATATCCAATAATTTGATGTACATATGTCCAATAAACATTTTGACCGACAAATGGCATTTTTTTAACTTATTTTAATTGAGTGTCTATAACCGGTGGACCTGCCTTCACAGAAATTTAATCAGAGATTCATCTTGTCAATACAAGTAAAATGTTTTTTGAATTATTAAAATCGGACGCTCCGTTCTCTTAAAAACTGAGTTACCGTTTTCGGCACTTTTTGCCCCGTATCTTCGGAACGGCTAGACCGGTTTTAGCCAAAAACTAATCAGCACGTCTCCTTATCAATACGAATCGAATGTTTTTTGAATTATTTAAATCGGTTGATCGGTGTTCCCGAAATCGTCGACGAAAATTTGCATCCGCACACACACACACAAACACACATACACACACACACACAAACATCCATCTTTTCTAAGGTATACCAAAATATTCAGAAACCTTTGAAACGTAACGATATATAAAAATTTTCATTTTCGATTTTTTTGCGATTACTAACTTACCCTACGGGAAGTTAATAAAAAATTTTTTTCATAGATTTGGAAATTGTGAAGTAATTCCACTTCAAAGAAACATTCTTAAGGGCAATATAATTATGACGGTGGGAGTTAATTTTAAATATTTCAAAGAAATAAATAGCGCGTAAGTAAAACTGGTTTGTAAAATAAATCATTGATATTTTTATCTTAAACTAATTTATTTTTTATGGTAGGTTGATAAAGCTGTGGAATTTTGGAATAATTCGCTATTTACATTTGCAAACTTTCAAACCGTTAAGCCGATCAGAACCTGATTTAGTTCCACCAGTTTCACTGAACCACATTTCTGGATTGCTGACATTTTATGGCATTTGCATCCTTATATCTTGTTTGATAGTTTGCATAGAAATATGGATTAATCAGCATGATGTGAAAAAGATGGAAACATTGCCTTATATAAATTAAGACCGCTTGGAAAAACAATTTTTTAGATAGTTTGTGAAAACGATCACTAAGCATTCAAAAATTCTTTAAATTTTCAACAATATTTTGAACTAACATTTCAGGGAAGATATATAAAATGAATCATAAGAAATCATTAATCGTCAATTTCTATAAATTATTTATACATATCTTAATGTTTTTTCAAAATTGCTTATTCTTAAATTATGATAGTTTTGAGAAGTTTTCATATAATTCCATAATATGATTTTTTGAGCAAATTTGAAAATTTGATTCAAAATAATAAATATCAATTAATATTTTTTTGGTAATAATGAATAATATGTTAAACTTGAAAAACGTTATTTTATGGAACAGAATCCTAAATTGTATAAGAAATCAAAATTATAGAAATAATCAATCAATCGAGATCGTTAGTAAATAATATTTATACTAATTGTTATCATTCTAGGTGAAGATCTTCACAACTATAGTATTAGTTGTATGTTATTAAAATAGTCTTGTTGTATTTTATATAAAAATATACTCTATGGTATTGATCTCTAGAATATAGATTACTACTAGATTAGACAAAAAGAAAGTATTTACATTTTTAAACATGTATAAAATTTTATACTTGTTTAAAAATTTAAATTTTTTTCAAGCTTGAGCTTTATTTGAAAAAGTTGTTGGAGGTATAGATGTAAAATATCTTTTATTTCAATAAAAATTTGAATGTTGTCCTTATCAATGAATTTGATTTTCAATATTTTTAACTTGTTCGATTTCATTATAATCAATGTGATATCATCCATTTTCACTTGAAAATGAAGATCATAGCTAGAAATGGCATCTAATGAATTACATTCTAAAACAATGACGTAGTTGAAAAGAAGTATAATCACAGCAGCTTATAGAACTCTTCTTTTAGATTCTGCTTTTGATCTACCTGCCTATGTATCTACTTTTCTATCTGTTTACTTATTTACCTGTATGCTTATGTACCAGTTCACCTGCCTACCTCTTCATCCGTCTACTTGTTCATTTATCTATCTGTTCACCTTCCTACTTGTCTACGTGTTTACCGTTCTGTCTGTTTACCTGTCCACCTGTTTACCTGTATTTGTGTACCTTACCTGTCTACATATACCCGTATTTGTAAGATGACCATACGTCCTGATTTGGTCGGGACATTCCCGAATTTCCACCTAGTGTCCCGGATTTTTCTAAAAGCAATATTTGTCCCGGATTTAGATTTTTTGTCTCGGAATGCCCCGGTTTTTTGGAATACTAATAGGTAAATTTGAAAAGTTATGAAAATAAACAAACAAAAGCTATTTTTTTTCAAAATAATTCTTGAAGAAACAAGGCTCAAAAGCAAGTAAAACATGAATATAAGATTATTATATATAATTGAATAATAAAGTTCTTACTAAATGAAAAAAAAATGATTCATATTTATATTTAGTGTATCCTTAAATAGCATTTGTTATTTTAAAGCCAAATCTTCCCTGCCCCCAATTCCCCCAAGAATTCAATATCTTTTGAATCAATGTAATAAAATGCTTCGTTCTCACAAAAACTTGATTTCTATTTCTTGTACTCTATACCCCGTATATCCAAAAAATCTGGGCCTGTCTTTGCCAAAAACTATTCAGCACATCTCCCCTTTCACTTGTAATTATAATGCACCGTAAAAAGTCTTGAATTATGTATAATCATTCAGAATATGATCGATTTATTTACTATATAATGGAAATGCTGCCAGTAGGCAGCTCATTTTAGCACTTGCTATCAGAAAAGTTTTAAAGAACTTTGGAAAAGCATCCATAAACTCTTGTTATGAGCAAGTGACATTATATCAGAGTCCAATTAGGAAAATAATATCTAGGTACTAAGAAGGTGATCTAGCAGATAATAATTGATATTGC
The DNA here is from genome assembly GCF_003426905.1 of Ctenocephalides felis. Classification (NCBI taxonomy): domain Eukaryota; kingdom Metazoa; phylum Arthropoda; class Insecta; order Siphonaptera; family Pulicidae; genus Ctenocephalides; species Ctenocephalides felis. The sequence continues at coordinate 13,960,001 of NW_020539725.1, read as the reverse complement.
ATCTCGTTCTGTGCCGTCGATTCACATTGAACGGATTTATCTTTGTCTAGCGTCGCGTGACTGTTTAGCCCCGGGCTGGTCGCTAGTCGCTATTACGGCAGAGACTAATCGCTACGACCAGGCCGAAGTTATGACGCTACTTAGGGCTTAAGGTGTGCACATTATGAGGCATATTATAGATCAAAAATATGTTATCAAGTGAAAATAGATGTTTTCGGCATCGCTTATAATGTGATCAGTATTAAATAAATTTTAACAATAAAAATCTATCTAATATAGACTTTGCTAAATTTATCTTGGGCAACCGTTGGGTTGCATTACAAAAGGCAAAGGAAGGTTTAGCTCAAAAGCTCATAGTACTGTTAAGTTCTGTTTACTGTTGAAAAAAAAATAGAAGATATACGAATTGGTATTGAACATTGAACAAAAAAATGTTAATTAGAACATCAGAAAAAGTGTAATATTATCGATCCAAATTGTAATATTTTTTAGTATGTACAACTAAAGTCAACCTATTGCAGAGATCTCAAAACAAACTCCTATTAACTAGTAGGTCCTATTAGGTAAAACTTACATCCAGAAAATATGTAATATTATTGGGACATTTCTCTTAAATGTAAAATTGGGTTTATAATGAAACTCTTGTTGACTTATTTGTTTCACTAATTTATTCACTTAAGCTTTAAATGGACATAACTTATTTTGTTCTAAATTTAACTGGTTTCGCGAGTTACGCGAGTACTTTCTTATTACCTTTCTTATTGACGCTCAAACTTGTACTGGAAATAATACCTAATATTTTTGGGTAAATGTGTTTTATTGCACTGTATGAAGCGAACAGCTTTGTGCTTGTGCGTTGTTGCATTTTTTGTAGATTGAAGCAGCAATTCGCTTCAATTATCGATCCAAATTGTTTATACTTTTAGTACAACCAATATATCCTTTCTGCGAAGGTCTCAAAAGAAACTCAATTTAACTATTATTATGGTTGGTCCTATTAATTAGAACTTACATCCAGAAAAGGTGTAATATTCGGCAAAAATCTTAAAAGACACTCCTTATAAGGTCTCTAAAGGCTCCCCTAAAAAATGTTCTATTAGATAGAACTTGCACCCAGAATGTAATAATTTTCTATTGCAACCAAAGTTCATCTTCTGCAGATATATCAAAAGAAACATCAATTAGCTAGTGCGTCCTATTAAAAAAAATCCTAAACCTATTAAATAAGTTCATACCTTAAGTATTCGAAAAACGAATGATAATTAGCAAATCTTCTTCTTATAACTGGTGATTCTTAGTATGCTAAGGACAAAAACTATCACCTGGCAGGTTTCAGTCCTGCACTTCATTATTCACCAGAAATTTTAAGATGCAAACAACGTCAAATTAATCTTGTTTCTGTAAGCTTCATATTTTTAAATGATTTTATTTATTAATTAAGATTAGATTTATTAATTAGATTCAAAAATTAAATTGCTAGGCGGTTTCAACCTGCACAAGTACCTGCCAGGCGATCCAAAAAGTTCACTTTAATGAGCAAGATGTATATGCATTAAATTACACTTTGTCTTTTAAGATTTTTTTCTAAAACAAAAGAGATGCGTTCAGGCATTCCAGTCTAGGCCTTTTGTCTGAATATGTCGCGTTCAGTATCGCCTCGGTACAATGCCGGCTTATCTCTTGCTTCTTATCCCCACGGAAACTGCCATTTCGCATTACTTTGCGGTGGGAAGATCTAGAATGCTACGATACTTTCTCTTAGTTATACTTGCTTTCAGCAATGTGAATATATCGTATTCTAATATTGTCTAGGCTTGTCTCCTAATCAGTGTCATTCGGTGTCCGAAGATCGTAAGTCTATTAAAAATTAGGTAAAAAATGAGTCTATGGTGCACTTTTGGATATCCCATAAAATTAGAATTTATATATGTGTTTGTCTGAGCGATTTTATAAGAAAACACCGGTATTCAAAAGGTTTAGTAGCTCTTGGTCTAAAGAAATTGTTTGCTTTATTTTGCTAATCTTAAAGAAGTTCTAGAACGCCAGACTATTGATATAAAGAATTTAATTATACAAATTGTTTGAACTTATCGATATAGTTTTCCAAAAATTTGAACTTCTCAAAGGTAAAGTAATTTGAAGTAGAAAAGAAGACACGCAGATTATTGGTAGACGATGGCAAATTTGTCTTTGTCTACTCTCTCTCTCTCTCTAGAAAACTAATTATAAGTAAGTTTAAACAATACTTATCTCTTATATCTTTTTCTACAGAAATCTATTTCTTTCATTTGCAAATCTTAAAAAAGTTATAGAATACCATACAATTGATATAAAGTATATACTTATAAATATTGTATGTACTTATCGATAGAGTTTTTCGAAATCTTAACTTTCACAGAAGATACGTAGATTATTGGCAAACTATTGCAAATTAAATTGTCTAGTCTTTCTCTAAAACATTATGTAAAGTTATTAACAATACTTATCTTCTATTATATATATAAAAATAAGTCGGGTTTTCCTTCCTGACGAAATAACTCGAGAACGCACGAACCGATTTCGACAATTTTGCATTCGTTGGAAAGGTCTCGGGCTCCGCAAGGTTTGTAGCTAAGAAAATTAGTTGTGCATGGCATCGTGCCTTAATGCAAGCTGCAGGAACTGCACGCACCGTAATTAAAAACTCGAGTAATGACATTAGTGAAAATTATCAAAATTATGCTTGGTTAACACTAATCATACCAAGACTTAATATATACCTAATTCTACCATAGCGGGTCAAATGACCCGACTCTATGTTTCATGCTTGAATGTATGAAATATGGATGTTAGGAAGAAAATAAAAATAAAAATTAAATTTATTATAATTAAACAAAAAAGTATGTTGAGCATTTCTATTACAAAAGCAAAAATAAAAAATTTTAATTCATAGTTAATCGTATCATTGTACATTTTCCGCAAACATATTTTTTACATTTAGAGCAAATTTTGTTGGTTTTATTTTCTTTACAGTATTCTATTTGACATCTTATACGTTTAACGATATTTTCGTATTTTTTTCTTGTTTTGGTTGTTCACGGACTTCTCGAAAATCGGCGTCAAGTTCTTCTGCTTGCTTGAGTAAAAAATCTTGTCGCGAGATATTTTCTCCTGTCGTTTGCTTGTACAAAATCCAGGCATTTATGCTAGCTAAATCAAGGATATTGAAAAAAACTAGGAGAGGCCATCTGCAAGACTTGGTTTTTGTAGTAAATTTTCTCGCCATTTGATCGGTCATGTCTACACCAAATTTGGTTTTATTGTAATATGAAACAGTTTCAGGTAAACGTTTATCATTGTTTTCTTCATCGTGGGTATCTGTTGAATCAAACTCATTTTCATTTTCAACCAGTATATCTTCATTTTCAGAAAATTCATCTTCACTAATTTCTGAAAACTCTTCGCCAATATTATTTATATCTTCTAAGAACTTGTAATGTCTTGTTTGCTTCGACATTTTTCCGGGTAAAAAATAACCTGTATTACTATAGCTATCAAAATAAAATATAAGCTAGGTACTTACCAAGACTTTCAATTTCTGTCACTTTTTCTAACAATAAAAAGCTATTTTCAATCTAAAATTTTTGATATTTTCTTGAAATTATTCTGAGCTATTTTCGTTGAACTACTTTACGCAACAGTGTTTAGAAGAATGTGCAACTTACTGACTACAAATATGACTCGACAATCTCATAAACCAAAAAATTCTCTCCGGGTCAAATGACCCATTGTGGTAGATATCGGTATACAAGAAGGATAACTCAGAATAAACAAAACAAAACAAGAAAAAAAAATTGTTTATAACTGTACTTTAATTACTTAAAAAAAGTCATGAAGTCAAATGTGCAAACGCAATGAAATTATACGTGCATTTAAATGCAAAAGTTCAAAATGGGTCATTTGACCCGTCATGGTATGTTTAGTGTTAAGTCAACGAGCAATTCTTACCGCAAAGAATAATAATGTACACGCACTGAATTTCACCATTCAATCAAAAATTGCTGGCGATTTGGTGACATACCAATGATTCCGACTGGTCTTCCGTTTGACTTCAAACGATTGCAATTTCCAGTTCGCCTTGCGTTTGCAATAACAAGTCGCAAGGCAAATCGCTTAGTTTTTGCGGGATAAATTTCAAATAGATTATTTAGAAAATCATTGTTTTCACCGGGGAGTTATACGTTGTCTGTTCGCGAGTTGGAAAACCATCCGCTTTGTTTGTGGTTTACCAAAGAGTGGTTTACCAAAGAGCACTTCAATGAAACGGATAATTTGCAGATTCACTTTCATTTACTTAGAGAAGTTCAACTAAAAAACACTTCATTTTTGTAATCGAAATAAATTCATTACTGTTGTGTAATAAAATCAATTTTTTTCTTTTCAAATGTAAAACAAACAAAAATTTTCTTCAACTTTCTCACGAAACCATCTGGTGGCAAAACGAAGTTCGTCGGGTTTGCTAGTATTTTATATAAAAATATTATCCGCAGCAAGGTTTATTTACCAAAACATAGTAAATAGAAAAAAATGTCCAACAAATTAGGAATTTTTGTTTTTGAAAATATAACAAATGGTAGCTAGAATTTCTAGCCTAGAAAAATAGTTTTTTGCCAGTGAAAAATGCAAAATGCCAAACCCAGAAAATATGTATCTATACAATAAATTTTCATAAGTTCTTCTAATTATCGTTCGCCAACGAGCCAACCTGTCATCAAGTCTTAGAAAACGATCTTGGGATGTTCTCCGGACTCCGGAGTCGATTGCAGTGCGTGTGAATGTAAACCTGTCCCATAAGATAAGCCGTCGAGAATCGAGATGGTTCTAGTCATCTAGTCGTACACTGAATACTACGTGTACATACTACACGTCGATCGGAAATAATAAATAAATAAAGCGAGTAGTGGTCCGGCCTCCGGTCTGGGAAAAGAGAACTACAACATCTCCGACGGAAGTCGAACGGACACAGGATATAGGTTTGCCCGTTTACCTTATACCACTACCGGGTTACTTCTCGCAGTTTACTGTAAAACGTTCGCACTTCTGCATCCGCACATGGACATGTGCATGTATGCAGGACGATTTGATACAAGATACAAGCACTAATTGGAGGAAGAAAAATACTCAAACTAGTGGTGCATGGCGTCGTGCCTTAGGAAAATTACTGAAACTTTCCCTACCAAAAATTAAAATTTTTAATAAAACTTTAAAATATTTTGAAAACTTTGAAGAATAATATGATTTTTGAGAAATTTGAAATTTTTGAAAAACTAGCTGTAAGTGGAATTCTGTCTTAAAGCAATTAAGGCATCGTGCCATAAGGCAAATTGCTGGAACTTCCCGTACCGCAATTCAAAATTCGAGTAATTAAAAATAACCAATAATAATCAATAAAAGTTGATCAATCGATTCGAAACTTTTAATAAAATTTCGAACCATATTAAATCATTCTATCTTAAATCATTTATTTTGAAATATTTTGGAAATTCTGAACTTTTTTTCAAAGCGATCGTACTGCTTTAACTGTACAGAGATGAAATATCGAAGCGTGTAAGCGCCGCGTCGCCGTCTAACGCGTAAACATTGGTACGGAACCCATAAAAATGTAAACAAAATTCATACTTATTGTTAAAATCTCTAATAAATATCTGATTATTTGATGTGCATATGTCTAATGATCATTTTTGATCGCAAAATGGCATTTTTTTACTTTTTTTACTAGACCTGCCTTCATAAAAATTTGATCAGTTCTTCATCTTGTCAATACAAGTAAAATGTTTTTTGAATTATTCAAATCGGACGCTCCGTTTTCTTAAAAACTGAGTTATTGTTTTTGGCACTTTTTGCCCCATATCTTCGGAACGGCTAGACCTGCCTTCACCAAAAAACAAATCGAAATGTTTTTTGAATTATTCAAATAGCTTCATCCGTGTTCCCGAAATCGTCGACGAAAATTTGTATCCGCACATACACGCACATACACACACACATACACACACACATACACACACACATACACACACACATACACACTATGCCAAAATGTTCAGAAACCTCTGAAACGTGAAGATATATAAAAAATTTCTTTTTCGATTTTTTTGCGATTACTATAACTTGCCCTACGGGAAGTTAAAAAAGATTTATTTAAGAAAATTTGGAGTTTTTTTTAGATTCTGAACTTTCACAAGATAATTGCGCTGTGTAGCTGTTTTTTTTTATTAACTTCCCGTAGGGTAAGTTATAGTAGTCGCAAAAAAAACAAAAATGGAAATTTTATATATCTTTACGTTTTAAGTTTCTGAACATTTTGGCATACCTTAGAAAAAATTGATGTATGTGTGTGTGTGCGGATACAAATTTTCGTCGACGATTTCGGGAACACCGATCAACCGATTTGAATAACTCAAACAACATTCGATTCGTATTAATAAAGAGACGTGCTGATTAGTTTTGGCGAAAGCAGGTTTAGCCGTTCCGAAGACACAAAAAAGTGCCAAAAACAGTAACTCAGTTTTTAAGAGAACAGAGTGTCCGATTTTAATTATTCAAAAAAGATTTTACTTGTATTAACAAGATGAAGAACTGATTAAATTTTTGGGAAGGCAGATCCAGCGGTTATGGACTCTAAATAAAAATAAGTTAAAAAAATGTCATTTTGCGGTCAAAAATGTTTATTGGACATGTGTTTATCAAATTATCAGATGTTTTATAGAGATTTTAATAATGTCTACAAATTTTGTGTAATTTTTATTTGGGTTCCGTACCAAGATTTATAATTACGGTACGGAAAGTTTCAGCAATTTGCCTTAAGGCACGATGCCATGCACCCCAATATAGTTTAGCATTATATTCATTACCATGTGTCAGTCAGACAGGGCTGCCTGGTATAAGAGTTAATGGATAAGTTTTAGAGACAAAATATCAAAGCGCGTAAGCGCCGCGACGTAGCTGACCAACGGATGAACATTAGTACGGAACATATAAAATATAAACAAAATTTTTATTGATTATTAAAATCTTTATAAAATACCTGACGTTTTATTGTGAATATATTATACTTAATTATCTATGAATATGTCTAATGATCATTTTTGACCACCGCCGAATGACATTTTTTTTACTTTTTTATGGGATCTCCAAAACCGCCAGAATTAGTTCTTCGTTTCGTCAATATAAATATAATGTTTTTTGAATCATTCAATACGGTTGCTCCATTGTCTCAATAGCTGAATTACCATTTTTGGCACTTTTTGCCCGTATCTTCGAAACGGCTGGACCTGGAGATTTTGTAGTTTTTTTTTATTATCCTGGATTTTAGCAGTTTGACGTCCATTTTGGGTTTATATTCTTTATAGCAGTAAGAAGTACATATATATAGTAAATAAATCAAATAATAAATAAATAATTAATAAAATAGCTAACAGTTAATTAAATTATATTAAATCTGCAAAATATTGACTTGGGCCTTATTATAATATTATTATACCGATGGCTTGTAAAATAAATAAATGAATAAATAAATAAATATGTTTCCTCGACATTATAATTGGAAACTTGTCGTGTATGGCATCGTGCCTTAAGGCAAATTGCTGGAACTTCCCGGACCGTAACGAAATGCTAAAGGAATATTAAATGTTTTCAAATAGATTATTATTAATATTGTAGCATTGTCTAATATTTATAAGAATTATATAAACTAAATTGCAAAGTTGAAATTATTTCTTTAAAGTATATTAAAATTAATGCATAGTTCTTATGCTAAGGCGTTGATTAAAAATCAGCTATAAACATCGAGAATACTGGAAGGTTCGTGCGAAATATGCCTGATTGATCTGAATGATATGTGATTTATTTGAGAGGTGCGATACCATTTATAAAATATAATACATAAAATATTTTTTAATTTCCCGTAGTTTAGTTCTATAAAATTTCGCCAGTAAATTCGTCTTGCTAATTATACGTTTTCTCGAATTTTCAAGTCACTATGAATCGTCTAACACCAAATTGGAAAAAAGTTGTGTATGTGTATATAAGATTTTTTTATTTTTCTTATTTGACTTAAATCTGTAATCTGATATTTCACAAACAAATAAGCCAAGAGTGCTTACAAATATATATATATATATATATATATATATATATATATATATATATATATATATTAGGTTGTCAAATATCTCCCTTCCGCTTTTTGCTCTTGGTTTATAATACAAAAAGGCGGAAGGGAGATATTTGACAACCTTAAAAAAAAAAAAGATTTTTATTTCATTTTATTATTCCAACTTTTCTTTGAAACGACTGCACCGTTTTGATTATTTGCTCATCAGGCAATCAATGACTGCACCTGAGGTGATTAGAATTTTTGTTCATGCTTTCCAAATCAAATGTTTCTTCACAATTAAATGTTAGAATTTCTTTTTTAATTTTTTTACGTTTTTAATAAAACTTAACACGTAACTATAAAGTTCGTGGTATAAAAGAACATACCAAAATATTATAATATTATAAAAAATTGTTGAAAAAAAATTAAAATAATGAAATGAATGTTCAGAATAATGAAGCATATGTTGGCGCACTTTATTCAAAACAATTGATAATATTATATTAATTAATTATTATAAATAATAATTAATATTACATGTTTGTTTCAAAGATTTCAGTTGAAAATCTTATTGACTAGTTTTTAATAAAAGCAAAAGTAATTCCTTTTCCTCCTACTATTTTATTAATTTGTCCTCCTACTGAGTAGCACGAACTCTATGCTACTTTTTTGGTAACAGTTGAAAACTTTATCGAACTAAATCTCAATACTTAATAAGTCGATTATTTACTCCGAGAAGTCCATGCATCTTGGTATTTTAAAAAAATTTCATTCAACTTCTGACTTTTTAATCCAGAATTTAGATGAAAAAATGAAAATTCGCAATGATAGAGCTTATGATCAAAGTGAACATCCTTAAAATAAAAAGACTCACAGAAAGTGATGATAAAAATTATTTATAATATGGAAAACACTATTTTTAATAGTACTTGGATAAATTTTATTAAAATCATTAATTATAAATTATCAGTAAACATTATATTTATAACAGATGTTTTTAGTTCTTATGAACTTATTAATTTTAATTATCACAATTCATTTTTTTACAGCAAATTTAAATACTTATGTAAAAATATAATAAAAAGATTTAATATTAAAATGTTTACATCAGATTTTTAAAAAATCTAAATATAAATATGAGCAGTAGTTTATAAAAAATTATAAATAAGTATAAATTAATTTCTGATATCTCAACAGAAATTTTATATAATAATCTCAATATGCAATGCAGTAGTATCAAATATTCACAAAATTGATACAACAATAAAATATATATTTTTTGAAGAATATAATGTACAATTTACTCACGAACTATTTTGATCTTCACTAAATTTTTTCCAAAACGAAATAAGTTTATTATTCATGCCTGAAATTGCTTCATGCAGTGCTGTTATTGCATCCATATTTCTTTGCCTCTCCTTTTTGACGAAGTCGAGTTTTTCTTTCCTTATTTTCATACAATTTTCTTTTAATTCTATCAATTGCATTTTAGATTCATTCATTTTTACTGTAAGCTCATTTAGCAATATTTTCTGAGCATTTAATTTATAATATCTATTTTCAACTTCTTTACTAGTACTTTCCAGTTCTTTTTGCTTTAATTCCAACCGTTGATATATTTCGGAAATATTTTCTTCTAAGGCATTTATGTTTTGCATCACTGACTGATCTTCCAGCAAAAGTGTTCTGGTTTCTTGTTTCATATTTTCAATAAAGTCTTTTCTTTGCTGCTTTTTGTTCAAATGATCTTTGTATGAGTCATCACTTTTTGATAATTCTTCTTGTAGTGCTTCAGAACATGTTTGCAAAATACTAATTTTTTCTAATAACGTTTGTTTAAGTTTTGTCAGATCATCAGTAACTTCAAGTGTTATTTGGAGAGATTCCTTATTAAAATCTAGATTAAGAAGTGTTAGATGCTCATATAACTTGCACATAAAAGATTTGTACGTAACCAAAACTTTATTCAACTCTGAATCCAATTGTAATAATTTTAAATCATATTCATAATTGTGTTCAGTATGTTTTTGCCGAAGTTCTTTATTATTATTTAGTTTTTCTATGTTTGCTACTACTTGAGATTTAATTATAGATTTTTGATGCTTGTTCATTGGTTGATCTCGTACTTGTGCTTGTAATGTTTTTTTCTCTTCAAGCAAGGTGTTATTTTTTTCAAGAATCTTATCTTTCTGTAATTTTAATTTTGCTAATTTATCAGACAATATCTGCCTTTTCTCTTCTAATTCAATAAGATGTTGATGTTGCTGCATAAAGGATTCTCTTCCTTTTCTTAAATCTTCATACTGTTGCCGCTTTTCATCCAGTATTGCTCTGAAGTTGTGAATTTGAGCTCTTTTTTGAACCAATTGTGCCTCCATATCATTTAAATTCTCGAGTAACGATGGACAACTAAGTTCAGTAACACATTTATCAACTAAAATCTCAACTTCGGAATCATTACCCTCATTAAAGAGCTCATACATTTTGTAAATATAATCCATTTTGCAGAGCATTTGCTGATTTTGCTGATCATTTGGTAAATAGCATGTGTTCGCTTCGAATAATTCTTCACATATTAATCTAAACCATGTTAGCAGTGCTAAAGCATGAGGCCACGAATGTCTGGTCATAGGTGCTAGTAAAATAGATTTCGATAATTGACCATTGTATTTGAATAATTTCATCATTTTCATCATTTCATCAATATAATTGGTCGGTGTGATTTTAATTCTATTTGCTGTCAGTAATGATGTGAAATGCTGAAGATAATTAACGAAATGAGAGATAGTCATTTGTCTTAATCCACCATTTGGCATAGGTAATTCATTGTCAACCAAGTATTTTTGCAAAGCAGTTGTTTGTTCACTAATTTTCAATGCCTTTTCCTGATTTGGACGAATTGTACTTGGTGGCCTAGATTGTGATGGATGACGTACTGGTGTACGACAGGGTGTAGAGCAAAGGCTCAGAGCACTACGACTCCTACGTAATGGAAATGCTGATTGCTGTGGAACTGGAAGCACAGGTACTGCTTTGATTTTTGTGCACGATTTTGGTTCAGTGGACATAGATCGTTTTCTATTTCCATCATTGACAGGTATTTTACTTCTCCTAGTTCACAAAAAATAAAATCAGGGCAATGTAGATACAGAAATTTACATTTATAAATACCTTGAATTCCGGGAGGAAGAGCCTTCATCGGTTCTCAGTTCAGACAGGCGTACAGGTATATTTGCCATGGCAGGACTTTCGACTAAATACAGTGCACATAATACAACTAATCACATATTCGAATGTGGACATTCGGCACAAAACATTCAAATAAATTACTTTAATGACAATATTAAGAGCACACGAAAAGATCGTTGAAAAGCGTTGAGCTTCTTGACAGTTGCATAGAGATAACTTCCTAACCTAAATAGACAGACACTACGAACGTTTTCTGCGCTCATACCACACTATTCATACAAATTAGCTAGATGGCGCACAGAATAACGTTACGAATGATGAATGAAATCATAGATAAGTAAACATAAAAGTATGAAATATCATATTAACGTTGTAAAAAATTCAAAATCCAAAATGAATTAAAATTCAAACTAGTTGGTTTGGTATTTAGCCTTGAGGCAAGTTACATGAACTTACCAATATGTGTAAATAATCGACTTAATTAAAAAAAATGTGTAAATAATATACTTCATCAATCCTACTTAAAAAAAAAACGATAATAATTTTAGCAAAGTTTGACGAATTTTTGAAATTAAACTACTTGTCGTAAGGCCGTAATATTACAGTAAGTTCTATAAGACCATGATGTATATCGCCAAAAAAAGTTCCATGAAAATCGGCTTAAATTTTTTTTTCAACAGTTAATTACAAGAAAACGGCTCGGTAGATTTTCACCTAAAATTAATCAGTACCATTCCCAACTAATATCTTTCGAACAGTTTTTGATTTTTTAAAATCGGTTCGGTAGGATGAGCTTAAATGTGGACGAAAATTTAACACTTTTTTTCAACAATTAATTACAAGAAAATGGCTCGGTAGATTTTCACCTAAAACTAATCAGTATTATTCCCAACTAATATCTTTCGAACAGTTTTTGATTTTTTAAAATCGGTTCGGTAGGATGAGCTTAAATGTGGACGAAAAGTTTAACACTTTTTTTCAAATTGCAAAGAAACGGCTTGGCAGTTATCGTAGGGCCGTAATATTTTAGTATGATATAGAAGACTATGGTATCTACCGTCAAAAAAATAATCATAAAAATCGTCGAAATTTTTTTTTAAAAAACTTTATTACAAGAAAACGGCCCGGCCGATCTCTACCAAAAACTAATCAGCACGATTCCCAACCAATATCTTTCGAACGATTTTTGAATTTTCAAAATCGATTCATAACTGCGGGCTAAAACATGGACGAAAGACTTTTCACTTCTCTGCTATTTACGAAGAAACGGTTTGGTCTGTCGTCGCACAAAACTGACAAACAATAGTCCTCATCGAGATACATCGAATGGCTTTTAAATTTTTGAAATCGGTCCAGCCGTTTTTGAGAAAACGGCGATTTACGGCAAAAAATCTGTTGGTGCACACGCACACACACACACATACTTTTTCCAAATTTGGTCTCATTCGATTCAGAATGGCTTGAAACGTCGAGAAAACATAAAATTAGCGAATCGGATTTTTTGATGAAAACATAAACTTCTCCTTCGGGAAGTTAATACTTTATATTGACGACATAAAATTATTAAAAAATATATAAATCTTTTATATTTTATACGTTGTTTAATATAATTGTTTTTATACAATTATTGTTTTTATTCGTCGTATCGAATTTTTAATTATGACTAATGTATATACTTATATACAAAATATAGATAAATTTTGATTTAATTTCATTTCATTTAATAAATATTTCCATATACAGTGCCGCCTTAAGCTTGCTCGTCGCTCTTGCAAAGCGAACTTATATGGGTTATCTTCAAAACATGTCGCACACCCAATACAGGCAACTTTTTTTATTTCGTTGACCTGTGTAATTTGTAATGATCTTTCAGACCACCTTATTTTATAAATGTAATCAATATCTCACGCCTTCGATACAAGTAAAAAGTTGGTTGAATCATTTGAATCGGATAAGAAAATTGGATTTAAAAAATTATCACCTGAGGATAGCTTAATTTAAAGCACCTTGTATTACAAATATATGAACTAGTTGTCCAAAAAATTTTATCTAAAAATAATCGAGTTGATCACAAAAGTGGAATTTTTTTAACTCGTCGTTATGACTGCTTGACCAACAGTTTTCATTCAATTATTCAAATCGATTTCCAAAAAAAAACATGTTAAATTTAGTTTCAATTTTCAGTGAAACGTGAATGAATAATTATGTTTGAAACTATTACGATTGCTCGCCAATTTTTTTAAAAGAGTAATATATTTTGGTTTCCAACTTCAAACAGATCTAGACGTTGAAATTAAAGATGACTTGGAAAAGATGGAATTATAAATTTACTATGAAAACATTATTAGTCACACTTTTCTCTAGATATAAACGAATTTTTATGTTGAATATTTTAAGAAAACCATTTTTTATATAATTCTTCAAAACTTTACTATTGCGAATTGTAATTGTAATTGTACAAAACATTCTTTACTCTAATTAAATAAACTAACTATTTTGAAAGATATAGTGTGTAATATTAAGTCTCACCTTCTTCAATATTATTTCCAATATTAGAATTTATTATTAACTATATATTTGTTACTTATCACTTTTTATATAAATTTGCTGTATATATGTATATACATATTTTTACATATAATATTTAGCATTAATATAACATAAATATAGTATAAAAAGAGTTATAGGATATAAAAGTTTCTGAATAAAATATATATATTAACATTATGGACGGAATTTCATCTTATTTTAGCTTATATATATACATGATACTACATTTAATAGACGAATACGTTGATTGTGGCATTTTTTATCATAAATAAGTTATTTATGACAAAAAATGCCACAATCAACGTATTCAATACTTTATTATAATGGTTATTTAAAATAACCATTATAAAAAAGTATTGAATATCAGAGGCAAATTAAAAAATAAAAATAAAATAATATTCTCTTATTCTTGTAGTTACAATGAGCTGCCTGATTGATAAACTTTTTCTTAAACTGATTGCAATATTATTTTTAAAGTTAAAAGCTAATATTGAATTAATGATATCATTGTCATATGATTCTGCATTACTGTTGATAAATAAATTCCACAATTAGAATAGCATTTTTCGAAAGTAATGTTATTGTTACCTCTGAAAAATATTTTTTTTGTGCGAAATTAAATAATTAAAACGTTAAAATTTCATAATTAAACGTAATTAAATAATCAAAACTAATTAAGAAACTTGTTTACAAGGAACATCACAAATAATAGAAGAATAGAGACCGTAAGTGTAGATGATTTATTACATCGATGATCCAGGAAACAAAAGCACCACGTTGTAGAATCATAATAGTTTCTGAGAAGAAAAATTAGTACATTAACGCATTAAAAATAAATTTATCATAGAAACTACATGAAGGTAAAATTAAAGAATTTTAAACAACCTATAGATGAAGTATAAAGAAATATTATCAAAATATTTAATTTATAATAAAAAAGCATGCAAAAAATATTCATAAAAAAAATTTAGATCATGGCACAAATTTCTAGTTGAAACCATGTAAAACAACCAGTCTGTGATATAGTAGAAATAAAAAATAATAAATATTTATGAATATAAAATATGACACACTTTGTTTTTTAGAAATCTACTAACCTTTTTATATCTAGTTCCTTAATAGAATTGTTGACATAATTTGCTAATTTTTCATCAATAACTGAAGGACGACAACCTTCATAATTATCTGCTGGAATATCTGTTCGGAATGCTTTTAAGGCACTGAGACAATCTCGGGTAATAGTCTCAGTAGCTAAAATAGAATAATCATTTATATATTAGTATTAATTATACACTTCAAATATTTATACATTATTTACCGATATATGTATATATGCATACATATATATATATATATATATATATATATATGTATATATAAGTAATATTTAATATTAAGGTATTATATAATATGTAATACTTTCATATATTAATTTACAGCTCTATTTAATTGCATTCATAAAAATGATTGATTCATGATAGTTTATTTATTTAATATTAATTTATTGACCATTTATAAATGTGAAATGTCTAGTCAGTTTTACTATCTCTTGCAAATTCAAATTTTGCATTGATTTATATATCCTACACATCAGTCGTGTTTTTGAGAAACTATATACATACAGTAAAACCACGCTAAGCCAGTTTCTTATGAATCCCACAAAAATCATGACTTAAGTGAGATATATATATATATATATAAATATATATATATATATATATAAACTATAAAAAACATATTCTACAGTCGACTTTATAAAAAAACTTGTCTCAATATATCTTGCTTACAGTGGTTTGATATTTTTGAATTTTGAAGCATTTTCTTGCAGAATATAAATAACAAAGAACCACGTAAGCACTAAAGTCATTTCTCAATAACGAAAACAGGTTGATAATTATTTTTCACAAAAAGATAATCAGTATCATACCTCCTTTTCTTTCAGTAAGTTTAACGCAAATATCATTATCCTCAGGACATTGTTGACCCAAGTAACCAATTCCTCGCCAATTAAATGGCGATCCACATCCTGGCGTAGCACTTGTGCAACGATAACAGTAAATAGCTAAGCCTTAATAGAAATTGTATATGTTAACGCCCAAATATTTTGAGGTTAGATATAGCAAACATAGTCAATATAAAATTTAATTCAATTTACCTTCTGAAAGTAAATTCAAAACAAGAAAACATAAAATCAATAATTTAATCATTGCAGAATTTATATACTTAATATTGTATGTATAAGTTTATTAAAATTAGTTTAATTATTTTTCAGATGTCACGAAGACGCACGAATTTAAAAACAATTATGAAGTTAGTTACTGAATCAGCAGGGTTACCCAAAATCAAAATTTTAATGAGAGGGGTCAAAGAGGTCATTGAAACATTGTGGCACACTGGGCAACACCATATTGGAATAAAGTTATTTAAATATGGCCTTAACATTCAAATAAAATTAATTAATCCATGCATGTCCTAGACAATATTAGAATATTATATATTCATGGCTATATTGTTCTATATTTTCAATAAGAAATGTTATTCCAAACATTTCCGACTAATTAAGAATTCCTAAATATAAAAATTATAATATGCATACAGGGCCGGACCTAGGATCCACAGCACCTGCATGCCATTTTTTTCTAGCGCTCCTCGCCTATTGTTTTAACTATTTTAACAGTTTATCATTAAAATTTATAAACATTTATGTTAATTTTTTCATATACTTTTTATAAGTGTGGATTTAGTATTCAAAAAATTAGATACATTAATGTATCTACATTTTACTTATTTATTTTGGAGATTTTATATAAAACCCATCGCATATGCAATTTATTCTATTGTGCAAATCATGCCAAAAGAGCAAAAAAATTTCTAGCAACCCGCGAATCGCCTCGATCTTCTAAATAAATACAAACTCAATGCATTTTATGCGATTTTAGATTATAATTATAAAATCTTTTCTTTAAAATTTACAGAAGTCTGCAAAACTTTTCGTCCAAGTTTTAGCCAAAAATCCTGAATCAATTTCAAACATTCAAAAACTGTTTGAAAGATATCAATTTGGAATCGATCTCGTTTTTGCTACATGTGTATACGGATGTGTTTACCTTTGCTTCAAGATTTATCACTCTGAGCTAAAATATTTAGAATTCTTATCTTTTATTGTAATTTCTAATTCATAGTAAGCGAAATTTTTATTTTTTTAACACATTTTTATTGACTATGATAGAAATATCTTAAAATATATCGTTGAGCAAACTATTTAGTAGTACAAATGAGCATAAAGCACTCCCGTAGCAAAAAGTTTACTTGTTAAAATTTTTATTTGACGATGTTGATGAAACTTTCTACGATAACAGTTTGCGGTCTTAAGACACGTCTCAAAATATTGTGAACCTAGGACAAGTAGTTTTATTGCAAAGATCCATCATAGTTTGATATATAGGGCTCGACAAAGTTTCAAAATTGTATTGTCAAAATTTTAAAAGTTGCTAAATCTCAACTCGTGTTATTTACGTCGATTATTTATGCATATCGAAAAGTTTTTGTAACTTAAGTTAAAACAATTGTTTTAAGGCAAAACGCTTTAGTAGTTTTAACAATTGGACTGAAGCTTGTATAAACTAACAAAACAAAACTAAACTGAAGTAAAACAACTATTAAACATAGCAGATTTATATTATATTTATTCACTTCATAATAATTTGAAAATATTTCACTAAATGCTTAATTGTAGTATAATTCATAGTGAAACAAACTATATTAGATATAGCTGTAAATATATTGTTCACACATTGTTTCAAATAAATAATATATTTATTTTAATAGATTTGTTATTACAAATTAACTAAACGACTGTACCGCTCTGCGTAGTCGTCGGACTGGGGTGCATTTGTGTTTGCAAATTCTGAAACATATAAATATAAATATTATATTAAATTATGGAAATATATAATACAGCAAAATTAAAAGACAGTTTTAAAATACAAATCAAAATTTCTTCTTTGATAAATCTATACTATAAAAACAAATTTCAAACAATTTAAATAGCACAGCATCACATTCAAAATACCCCAACTTACGAGTGACCTGATATACGAGTGTTTCGAAATACGAGCCGCTAAGAAGCGATTCGTTGCTACGACATACAAACAAAATTCGAGATACGAGTTTTGACCGAGTAACAAAAATGTTAATGAGCAAATGAAAATATGAAAAATTTAGTCACTTTTAAATGATTTTTCTCGCACATAAATATTTTGGCTGTTTTATTAAGATTAGTTTAACGTTTAAAATTTCAATTATACATTAATAGTGATGATACATTTATATACGTTGAGTTCACGATTTTTGCTTTTTGTACACTTACAAAATATAATGTACTTTTATAAATATGGATCTAAAGAAAAGACTCATGTCTCTTGAATTTAAGCGTAAAATTTTTGAAAAATATGAGGATTGTGAGGATGTACGAGCATAGCAAATTATAAATAAGTACATTTAATAAAGAATACAACTACAATGAAAGGCCTTATAATAATTTATAAGAAGCTTTTTTCTTAATTTAATGTAGGCACTTTCTGAGCTCCAAAAGTTTGTGGATAAAAATTCAAGCATGGGAGTTATTCAACAATCATGAATGAATAGCAAAACAATAATCAAATTAATAAATAGTAAATTTATTTTTAATATTCAAAAACCTATAAAATCCAGTGCTGAAACGGATTAATGAGATACGAGCGATTCGACTTACGAGCGATGTTACGGAAATAATTGAAATCGTATGTCGGGTTGCCACAAAAAGTAACTAAAAAATATGGCAAAAATACAACAATCATAAAATGTTTTGAACAATGATTGTTATGTGAAATATATATTTTTAATATTTACACAGTTCACAAAGATATGCTTGTTATTTGATTTGAAAAATATGATAATGATTTATAACTTATGTGAATTATTATACTAGAGCCTATTGCAACAATACTACTTTGACTTATAAATATATCAAAATGTTAGATTCTACAAATGTTAATTTATGTTATACTAACCGTGTAACCAGGTCGTGCCCAAGTATATACATAACCATCTTGGCAAGCAGTAAGAAAACAATCTTCTCTGAAGATTAGTGCGGTCAATCTTTCATGAGAAATTTTTTTACAAATTAGAGGCTCCAAAACAGGGCATTCATCAAACCTAGGACATGCGGCTGTACCTATCAAACGCATGGGATCATTAGGTCCTAAACTTGATTTGTTATATCGTGTCGAACTTAAAGCACTAGCACTATTATTGCCTAAAACATTATAATATCTATGAGGTTCTGAAGAATTTGAACCAACATTATTTTGTATGATCTTAGAAGATAAACTAAAATTTCTTTTATGCACTCCAGAATTATTTTCATTGTTACTTTTCCTATCACCAAAACTAAAGTTTGTCAATCGCTGAGTTAACGAGTTCATAGTCATTGACGCCCCTGATGAATTACCACTAGTTTCAGTTTTCTGAGTGGAGTTAGATTTACTCACATCATTACTTAACGGTAAACTAAAGTTTCCCACTGTTATGTTTAAAACATTATTCACATTTTTAGTATTTTTGTTATTAACTACATTACTACTAGATTTACTATTGCTAGACACTTCAAATGTTTTTAGACTAGTGTTTGTTGTTTGTTTTGATATATGTGAATTACCAACTGCATTTAAACTGTCTTTATTAGAAGAAGGTCCAGGAGTCACTTTTTTATTATCACCATCACAATTCATATCACCATTCCCTGTATGCATCATTTCATTACTACTTAAACGATTTCTTATTCCTACGGGTTGTCGTAAGACATCTTCTGTAATGTCCCACAAACATAACTGGGTATCTTGACTAACAGATCCTAATCTATAACAAGTAGCTTGTTTTGCATCATTGCTCAAGCTATTTGCACATGAATTTCTCCCACTGCTTCCAGAGTTTCTCCGATTTGAATTACATCCCTCCGGCCCAGTGGCGTCTTGGTAATGGTTACTATTTTCATTCTGTGCTTCATCATCAGAAAAATCAGGCCCATCCCATTGTGAATATGATGTGGTGTAAGGGTCAAAAGCTACCACTGAAACCCACGACCTGTGGCCTTGGCCTCTTGCTACAACCCTTTGTTCTTGTACTGACCAAATTGTTACTAAATCATCTTCGCCACCTACAACTATATATTTTCCATCAGGTGACCAACAAACACAAAGAAAACCGCCAAAATAAGATCTTGCTATCCCGATAAGTTCCATAGTATCATAATGGAACACACGTAGAAAACCATCTTGAGACACTACAGCTAAATTTGTACCACAGGGAGAGAAGCAAAATTCATTCACACAACATGGCTCAGTTCCTATCGTCCATCGATAGATTGGATTTCTTGTGGATTTTGTTTTGCACGTATGTATAGTATAGCCTTCTCCGCTTTTAAATGTTTGATAATGGGGGGCAGATGGGGAACATGATAATTCTTCATTATAAAGGTACAAATAACCAGACGCATGAGCTGCTAGAAAAAGACTCGGAGATCCTGGTACCCAGCGTAAACAAGTAACTTTTGTTTTATCAATTAACCTCTGCAATAAAAAAAAATCTGTTAATATAAAAAGTATTATTTATTATCAAATAATTTTTTATTTTCTGGCTATATCATATAAATAATCCTTCATTTATAATTAAATTCAATATTTTAAATTGATTCAAATATAACACATTTTATAGAATACAATTAGACCAAAAATGAAGAAAAAAAAACACTCATAGTTACAAAAATTATCAAATGTGTGTAGTAAACACGCTCATCGATTATTACTGAATATTGTATTTTACTGACCTCTTCATTATATAATCTGCCTGGTTCTCTTCGTCCAGGTTGAACAAGTTGAATTTGCCCAGTACTAAAACCTACTAAAAGTGGAGCACCTTCAGGTGCAGCGACAGCAGTATTGAAATCATGACAGCTTGGACTTGTTCCTTTATATAATTTTTTATCTACAGGTTTGTGTAAATCTGATGCCTGAAATTAAAATTAAAATTATATTTTAATTTTAATACACTAATTAATTTCAAGAAATTAAAATTAAAAATAATTAAATATTCTAAAGGTCCATTTATGCATTAATGTATAATATTTTTAACACTTATTTTTATATAAAAGTAAATAAAGCAAATAGTAAACAAACAACAATTCAAACAAACATTCAATATTTTTCTACATTACTTTCTCATTTTAATTAGCCTTTTATCAGCCTAAACATGTACTCTACTTATACTAGATATTTTATTTATCAAATATATTATATAAAATTATTAATAAATTAATATATTACCCAAATTTCTGTACTAAAAATAACACTTTAGAAGTTATGACTTCAATACAAATATATTAGAAACAATATATCTTAATTTATTTTGTGAACTAAAATGTTTGCATCATAAAAATCGAATTTGAAACGAATTCTGTCTTGAATATTAAATTAATTTATGACAAATGTTATTTAGTTGTTAATGTTTTGACGTACCTTTTTGACACCTTTGTAGGGGTAGACATACAATTCTTTACCAAAATTAAAACAAATTCTGTCACCGCCATTTATCGTATCACTGCCAGTGGGCTCCTGTGGTAATGACACTAAAGAAACTTTAACTTGAGATGATCCTTGATTATTACTATAACCGACACGATTTGGCCTGGAATATTCTGCAGAAGTCATAACACGATATGTTCCTTCGCGTGTTGCAAATTGTGTTTTTAAATCATCTTTCCCATTAGAGTCTAATTGCACAGCCATTTCTAGAGGTTTATTATTATTATTAAATTTCCACACTCAAGGAGGGACTAGTTACATGAATTATAACTTTAAATTAGTTCCCAGTGTTGCCCCCATTGTCAATGTTAACCTAAAACTTTAATCTCCATGTCTAACATCTCACTAATCAATTACTGAATGATAATTATGATTAATTACACTAATATGATTATAATTGGTCAACATTTTACCGCGCTTTTAAAAAAATCAGATTAAATCAAATATTCGAAGTTAGCACTACTTTATAGTTCACGAAACCATTTCGCAACTTTTTGTGATTGACGTACATGGTTGCCACCATAAGCGAAGGTAATCAGATTTACGATAAATAAATGTTAATGGCGCCAAAGTTAAACTTTTTGAGTGTGATATGCGAACAGAATAACTAACCAAAATATAATTAATTTTGATCAAAATACATAATTTTATTTGCTTTACTTTGGTGTATGAATCATCACATATTTTAATAGTAAAACCATGTATATATTTTTTTAATCAAACTAATTCGGCATTCTAATAGAACTTATCATTGGAAGTTAGCTAAACATATATAAACTTTAAAAAAGAACCATATATATATATATATATATATATATATATATATATATATATATATAAGATTTAGACTTTTTTGTTTGACTTTGAGACATATATACAGTAGTACCTCATTTATCCCGCCCGCGATTTTAAGGAAGTTTTAACTTCTTGAAAAACATTTTTGTTGATATCTTTGTATGTATTTGCAATATTTAATGAATACACAGCATTATTTTTCATACATTTGATTATCCAGATTTTTGATTATCCAAATGCCTATTGACAACAATTAGTCCGGTTAATCGAGGCTCTACAGTATATATATATATATATATATATATATATATATATATATATATATATATATATATATATATATATATGAGTGAGTTCTTGAGGGCGATACATCAAACAAAGAAACTAGAAATATATATATATATATATATATATATATAAAATAAGAGGCTTTAATTTCAATTTAATTAAGTGTTAATTTCAATACTTAAGTAATACTACCATTTCTACTTTCTACTTTCAATACTAACATTTCTGAAAAGAACACATCTCATGTTTACACTTTGCTTAGATTGTAAAAATGAGTAATTAAATAATTTTTCGAAAATCGAATAAATTTCTTCTTTTTACCAAACTTATTATTACTTACATCTATTAAATCACATGCAATGGTACAATAGAAATGGTATTACTAGAGAAAACCAAGGATACACCAGAAATTTCATAGAAAGCTTTGGAAAACCAATGTGAAAAATATAAATATTCATAAATAAAGCTAAAAAAAATAATTAGATGTTTAATGTGTGTATGTGTATGTATTTCAAAAGTAAAATAAACAATAACTCTAAATGTGATATTTTGAATCATCGTAGGGTAAATTTATAATATCCGGCATATGTATATATTTATAAACTTATTATATTTAATAATTAAAATTCTGATGTATTGATTATAATAATATTTATTTAAAAAGTAATAATTTTATTTCTAAACATATTTTCTTATCTCATAATATGTTTTTACATTAGTAATGCATATTATCAATCACAGTTTTTTAATTACCTTCTTAATAGAATATACTGCAACTAAAGGCAAAAATGTATAAATCGTATATTTGAACCAATTTCGTTTTGGTTTATGTACTTTTGTATCGCTACTTATAAACAAAACAGGTTCTTCTGTTGCTGCTGTTACCTGAAAGAAAAAAAATACACAGAGGCTTACAAATATTTTAATTGTAAAATTCTCATGCTTTAACAGGGATTCATATTCTATTATTTGTAAATGATGAATATTCACGGTATTAAAAGTTTCATTGAAACAAGTGTATTTAATATAAGTTTTATAGCATCTTGAAATGAAACAAGTTTCACAGGCTGGATTTTCGGTTACTATCCGGTGTTCGGCATATTCGGCACCTTTTTTGATATTTGGCCGTATATCAAATAGTTAAAACGAAAGGCGCCGCTCAGCGAAAGTACTGCTTAGATTTTAGAACAATATAACACACTTTATTTAATAATTACAGAAGTTTCGAGACCATGGTATGCCTTATCTTCAGTGTAATTTCAAAACAGTAAAAATTATATACCAATACATTATTTAATATTATATTTCTTCATTTAATTACACCAAAATATACAATGGAAGTATTCAGTATTTGGTCGAATAGTGTAAATGGTGCCTAATATCCCAAACAGCAAAAAGTAACAAAGATTTGCAAGCCAAGACATAAAACTTTAATAAGCATGTAGTGCGTTAGTAATAGAACAACCGCGGATAGTGATCAAAATAAACCTGTCGAATATTTAGTATTTGGTATTTTGCCGATTATAGTATTCGTTGCAAGCCTATTATTCAACTATTCAAAAACACCATTCATAAATGAAAAAAAAACTTATATTTGATAACAATATAATTATTTTATATTGTTAACAAAATTCAAAAAAAAAAAGTTCACTATAAATATTATAATGAATGACTTAATATATTACCTTACTTAATACATCCTGAACAATTTTTAATTGTCTCTTCAAATCCATTAGACTTGCTTGACATTTTTCAATTGCTTTAGCCACTTGCAATTTATTACTTTCATATGTTCCTTTCTCAAATTTACTATTTTCATTTAATGCTTTAAGTGATACATTAATGAGTGCAATATGTTTATAGTGAGCTGTTATTTGGATCAAGAAATTGAAAATACTGCAACAGAAATCACATTGTTATTTAATAATTCAATACATTTATTACTTGAAATAGACTTACTCAAAATCCTCGCCTGGAATAGGTCTCATTATGGAATTTTTGAGCCAAGGTTTTATATGAAATAATTTCAAATTCTGCATTATAATCTAAATTAAATATTGAAAACTTTTATTTATTACAAAATTCATTTCCCATAATAATAATATAGACCATACCCTTCTTTCATAAGGTAGTAAGAATTTTAATTCTTTTAACTTTTGCTCATTAAGTAGAAGAAATTCTGATAAAGAAATTCTTTTGTGAATTATGTCTGGCACATGATGTTCCAACTCCATGCCAGTAAGGATTGCATCCAAATCAGCATAATAAGGTGGCCTACAAAATCAAATAGACTATATTCTTCTGTAATTTTTCAATATTGCATTATATACAAGAAGTATCAAATTCTAATTGTTCAATGAGATTAGAAGTTGTCTAACATATTAAAGTAAAACGTCTCATATAATTGCATTTTATATTATTAATACAAATAAATGATTACTAACTCTTCTGCTCCACACCATTTAACGCCTGGTACCAAATTCTTCCATCCTACATTTTCAATCAAATTTCTAGCTTCTACCCAGTATGGATTTGGTTTTCTACCTCCAGCACAACTATCTAGTAGATCCATGATCTCTACAAGACCTTTCGAAGATGCTAGTTGATAACATGTAGTACCTCTAATGTCCTCAGCATTGACATCACAATTTTTTTCAATAAGCAAAGAACAAACTTGGTAGTGGTTTTCGTTAATAGCCCAGAATAAAGCCTGTGTAGCAAGCAGATCTTTTTTAGCTGGTGAATTGTTTTTACGTATACGAATGTCCAACCAAAACAGATTTTGAAACAAATTTTGTAAAACATAAAATAAGTTTTTGTGAATATCTTTTATCATTCATAAAATAAAGGGCTCATATATCAAAATAAAACAAAGGGGTAAATAAATAAAAACAAGGAACTTACATGATTAAAAAAAATATGATATTGTCTTTAAATATAATATAAAATTCTGAAATTAGCAACATAATATTACTGTAACAAATTAATCTCAAGATATAAAATTAATTTTAATTATCACAGACTATAACTTTACTTTTAATTAAATTTATAAAAACTTCAATTCAAAATGTAGTTTTTTGCAGGATCTTTTATTTGAAAACAAGAAAAAATAAGTGAATCTAAAAAAACGCAAAGGATAATTTTTTTATCAACAAACCGCAATCAAGAAATAATATACAGTATAATTTAACAAGTTTTTCTAAAATATGAAAATATAAGAAAAATCATCTTACATTATGTCCTTGATTATCTGCTTGATTAACTTTTATTTTATGTGTAAGTAATTCCTCAACCACAGAAACATAACCCACTTGGCTTGCTAACATTAAGGCCGTAACTCCATGTGCATCAGTAAAATTAATATTAGCTCCATTTTCTATTAATAATTTAACCAAAGCTAAAACATTCTCTTCAGTATTATTTGTTGTTGAGCAGGCTGCCATTAATGGAGTGAATAATGCTGAAAGATAATTATATTTAGAGCATTACTGTAACAAACAATAATATATAAAAAACTATATATAAAATTTATGTAGAAAAACAATAATTATTGAGAAAAAAATTCTGTATGTTCTGATTATTTCTATTCCCAATTTATATGTTTGAAATAATTTATAATTTTGTAAGAAAGCTAAAAATTTAAAACTTTACGAGGTTAAATTTTAAATGTGAAGAAATTAAATTTTCATCCATTGAAATTTTACAATTAAAATCACATATTTTGGCAATATTAGTCTCAAAGCTGGTAAAATAAGTAATGAGGATAATAAATCAGTCTCAAAACTAATAAAATTTTCTAGAATGGAAGTCCCGTATTAAATTGAAATTTCATTTTTAAAATATACACTCATCTTCAAGACAAAACCAGGACACACACATATACATACTTCTTTCAATTCTTGAGTTAAATGTTTCGGAATTACATAAAAAGTTAAAAAAAAAAACAATATCAAGAAATTTTTTTTTCCGCTAAAATAAACTTTTCTTCACAAAATTTTCATTGCTAGTTTTTGATACATATGCTCAAGCTGGACGACATTGTACAGAACACAATTGGTTTCAAAAGCTAAGAACAAAACATGAATAACAAGAGAAACAAAAGTACCAACAACTTACATTCTAAGACTTATCTATATTCTAAAATGATTTTTGAAAGCATTATAGTATACCAATATGAGAATTAACAGAAACTCCTTTCTGAATCAGAAATTTGACAACGGGAATATTAACATCACTACAGGCATGCATCATTGCTGTCCAGTTTCCCTGTAGGGGAGTCTCCAATGTGACACCTAAATCTGGAATAAAAAATATGATCAATATCTCAGTAATTTGTTTTTAAATGTTGATGAAAAATTTACCATTATTTAAAGACTTCTGAATAGCACACAAATCACCATCTTTAACAGCAGCATATAATTCATTAATTAGCGTCGTGTGAGGATCCACCGGAGGTGGTTCATAATATGAATGTTGCCTTGGCTACCATAAAAATAAAAGTATTGAAGCATTGGCAACTTTTAGTAGAAATCGAAGCTATTTAATATATATGTATATATATATATATATATATATATATATATTAAATTAATAATATTAAATAACCTTCAGCATAACAATGCTTTCCAAAAATCGAGTATATTACATTTTGAAACCAATATATTTAAAAGCAAATTTAGTGAATGTTGTCTTATATTGTTAAACAATAAAGCAATCAACAAGAGACTTGACAGCTATTGGATCTGTAATGACTACAAGATATTCCTCGACCGTTTTTCAAACAATATTATTACTGAATAAAGCATGTCCCTTTTCTACTACTTTTCCAAACATTTTTTAAAAAATCTTTGTAAACACAATTCATTCAGCGCTTAGACTTCAACAACTATGTACAAAAATTTAGTTTTTCAACTAAGTACTGATAGCTTGGTGTTACAATTGTGTTAATTAGTGTAGTGTAGTGTTAAATTGTTTTTGTATGTAAGTTCTTATCTTTTTAGTTTTCCACTGAATGACGGTCTCGATGAAGACTGAAACGTATGGATTAATAAAGCTGATTCCCTAATTGCTTTAGTTTTTTTTTATTTGGTGATATTGCCTGACTCAACACACTCGTTTTAATATATAACACCAAATTTACATACTCCAACATATAAATATATATATATATATATATATATTAGAAAATTATTTAATATATATTTGTCAGTGTTATGTCAGTTATTGAATTATATTGTTTTTAGCTTTATATAATAGAGCTTTCTCTATTCAAAGAAGTTTTGGACTATCATAGACAAGTTGAAAATATTTTATCTATTATACAAAACAATGGGCCGGCCATTTATACTTGTTTATCTATGGGGCCGGCCATAATAAAGTAATATATTTTAAATTAATTATTTTTTAAATTATCCGTTACCAATGAGGATCCAAAGCTGAAACCTTCATCGCTTTCTTCATCATCACTCATACCAGCTGCGGCAATCATATTGTTACGTTTTCTAAATAGATTATTTATATATAAAAGTACGGTTTACTTGACCGCTTATCAAAACGTTGAAGTTTATAAACATTTGCACGTGCCGAAAAACGCCAGCGTCAAGTTTATTAGTATTGCCATGCGGCCATGCGATCGTATTTCTTAAGGATATTATTCTTGTGTTGGTAGAAATGTAAATTCCTCTACGACATTCACGTCGACGTTCTAGTTAATCGTCCATTTTATCCTCTCCTCCGTTGCAGAGTGCGTGCATTGGCTGTACAATCGCCAAATTGTGGTTGATATAAGAAGAATTACAATTCTTCGCCATGACGTAAGTTCTAATTTATTATTATTAATATCAGGAACAAGAATCGACTTTCCTACATATATATGAAATATAGTTCGAAATAGTAATTTTTAGCACACGTGGTTTTACGGATCTGTTATTTTGTGTTCTGTCTTCTTGATTGTTTTAGTGCAATATTCCAACAAACGAATATATTATTTTTAATCATAAACTTTGTAATTTATATTGCTAAAATATTTTATTTCTCTTAACCTCAAAATATGTTCTTAGGTCGAAGGTTTCCCGTGACACTCTATACGAGTGTGTCAATGCTGTATTGGATTATTCAAAGGAAAAGAAAAAGAAGTTCTTGGAAACTGTTGAAATCCAAATCGGTTTGAAGAACTACGATCCCCAGAAGGACAAGCGTTTCAGCGGCACCGTAAAGTATGTTTACCTGACATGAATTTAATTTGAGGTTTTTAAAGTCAAGTTATACTGGTAACCTCAAGTTTTATTCTGATAAATCAGGAAGCCAAAGTTATCTTTGGCGGACCTGCACCCAGGGTCTTAAATAAATTGGGGAGGCATTTGCCGAACCTTTTAGCTTTCTATTCAAAGTCGACTACTTGCTGCCATGAACTACTTAGTAGTAGGTAAGCCAAGTAACAGTCATAATTTAGAAAGTAAAGCAATGAGGCAAATGCCTTTTGAACCTGGCGGGAATTAAGTTTCACCGATATAAATATGAACTATCAATTTAACTTTCCTTTGTTTGTTAGATTGAAGCACATTCCACGACCAAAAATGCAAGTATGTATTTTGGGAGATCAACAGCATTGTGATGAAGCTAAGGCCAACAATGTCCCATGGATGGATGCCGAAGCTCTGAAAAAACTTAACAAGAACAAAAAGCTTGTGAAGAAACTAGCTAAAAAATATGATGCTTTCTTAGCTTCTGAATCTTTAATCAAGCAGGTAAATTGGATTGGATTTTCTATTACATTTAATTCAATTTTAATAGCTATACTAAGTTTATTTGCTTGAAAATTGTTATACTTTTTTCTCAGTACTTAGAATGCATTTTCAAGCCAGCTTAATAGCTTTATATGTTATTGCAGCACGGAAGACAAATGCAAAACTAAATCGCTCTAATGCTTTTATACTTTTATATATTTTATGTAAAGGTCAAAGTATATGTGCACAATTCATACTAATTTAAATAAATTAGTTTATATGATAAAGGTTTATGGAGTTTTACATTATTACTGTATTTTTAGATCCCCCGTTTGTTGGGTCCAGGTTTGAACAAGGCAGGTAAATTCCCTGGTCTCTTGTCTCATCAGGAATCCATGGTGCAGAAGATTGATGAAGTTAAAGGAACTATCAAATTCCAGATGAAGAAGGTAATACTAAAAACATTCTCAATTTTTGCAAAATCAAGCCAGCTGTGTAACTTTATTTTGTTTCTTCAGCACGGAAGATTTTTGCTATAGAAACTGATTGTATAACTCCCACTTCATTCATGTTGGTGCTGTGGTTGTAAAACTCTCATACACAATATTAATTTAATACAATTATTTATATCATTTCATTATAAATAAGTCGAATAAATTAAAATACTTATAAATTTTATTTTCTTTTTTCAGGTGTTGTGTTTATCTGTAGCTGTTGGTCATGTTGATATGTCTCCTGACGAGTTGGTCCAAAACGTTCACTTGTCAATTAACTTCTTGGTGTCACTTTTGAAGAAGCATTGGCAGAATGTTAGGTCTCTACATGTTAAGTCTACTATGGGACCACCACAAAGATTATATTAATACAATAATAATGTATATTGTATAATACATAATTTAATACAAACAATATTCTTTCAATAAATTTTAACTGTTTCATAAAAATTATTAGAAATATATGAATATTTCTGTGATATAACCATACATGAATAAGTATAAATATACCTTATTCATATAAGTACACCATTTTTAATTAACTAAAATTGAAACAAAAATATTTACATAATGCTTAACATGCAAAGTAAAAAATATTTAATATAATAGTAATAATTAAGAGGATTATAACTTTATTTCAACTACAGTTATGAATTATAAGTTGCTACTCTGGGCACTATGTGGGTGGGTGGGTACTGGGTAGTAGTGGCCTAGACAATATAATAATAGTAATAAATGTGAGTAGTGGCTCACATAATGTTTTGTTGGTGATTTGATGTAATAAATAACTAATTTAATATAAATTATTTTGCTGTAGATTTAAAATATAAATAACGTAAAAGTAATTAATTATCTATAATCTCTAATATTGAAGTTTTCAAATAAACTTTCTTCAAATACTTTTTATTTTATGTTGGTAGGAATGTACAGATATGTTGTTTATAACTTTGTTCAGTTCAAATTTTACTCATGCAGAAGTTGAATTTTAAAATCGTGTCCTCAAGGGTGAATCAGTGAATCAAGTTATATACATCATTCGGTGTCAGGATGTAATGTCGCAAACGAATTATATATATTTCACGCTTTAGAAATCGATTTAACACCTCATTAGGTTACGCTTACGCGTGTGGAATCCACCTGCATTGGTTCACAAAATTAACTCTTACTTCTTGACAAAATAAATTTATGGTTTATAAAAAATGAGTGGTGATACCGGTCAATATAATCAAGACACAGGTCTGGCATCCCCAGAAAGTGAAGCATCTAGCAGGACTACAAGTAGAAGGCCGACACAATCTGGATCAAATTTGACTTCTGATAAGCCCAGGCCTCCATGGAAAAACACTACTCCAACCCCAAAACTGCTGGAAGCGACAAGAAAAGTTTTGAAGGTAATGGTTGATGGAACTATTCAGTTAATTAAGAGAATATATAGTTTTAGGCTCTTTTTAACTACCATAATATACTATGTTACAGTCGACTGTAAAACATGATCAAGTTTTGTCAAATTTTCATAATGATACAAAGTTAATTGCAATGGCAATGAACTACATAAGTAGAAATTTTTAGCTTAGTTATGACCAATTCATAGAACAGAGCTCATGTCTAGTTTAGGTGCTTGTGCAATATTGTCATTATTAAAAATGATCTTGAGCAGGCATTTCTGCTTTTATACTACCCAATTGACAAGTGATTAATTTGGTTTAAAATGATAATGAGCAATCATATATACATCTATAAAATAGCTAATATATTTTCAAAATTATAATACAGGCATCAAAAAAAGGAAAAACCAATTCCCTCAGCACACAAACAGAACCTGAACCCTGTAGAAGAGTGAAGGATGTTTGCGTTCAGACTTATGGGGTAATTAAACTTTTATTATTGCATGATAACAACATTTCTTTTGCATATATTAAGCTGTAACAAATTGCCACGATAAATCAAATATTTATAGTTTTTAATGAACTGTCTCTTGTCCTCTTCCTTGACTGCAATGATGAATTCCAGTATAACTCTACTTCAATCTAGATTTATACTTACGATGTTAATTAGTTCCTTGACATTGATATTAGCCTTTAGCATAGTTTATAAACAATAATAATGAATATAAACAAAGAGAATTTATTTTGGTCTTTTATTGTCCAACAATCGTTTTCGAATAGAATAGAATGTCTAATATGTTACTCAATACCGTGGAATTCATTCAGATTTTAATACTTAATTATCTATCAAGTGATTTGTTGGACTGAATGAACATTTGAAGTACTTTTTCTTTTATTATATAAACTATATTATATTCATAAATGTTCTTTAATGTTTATTGAAGTTATAGCAGGGATAAAAAATCATATATAAATCATTTAATTTCTTATTGCTTATGATTACTATATTCATATTCATATTATGATTATTATATTCATATTTATGCTCAAGTTTATTATTACCCAGTTTTATTACTTCATACTAATATTATGTTATAATTTTTAGATGCCACCAATTGTGAGAAAACTTATACAGCCAAAATACTACCGAAAACAAATTTATCCAGTATATTATGATGTCAATTATGAATTTGACACAAGGACTCAAAATATCATTTGTGATCTTTTAAAAGAAGTAACAGATCTTTTGAAAAGTTTTGATAAAGTTGCAACAATGTTTTATCATTCATCTAAAGATGATTGTATTTCTGAAACAAATTGTAGTATTTCAACACCGATAAATTTGGAAGAAAAGCTTATGGAGTCTTGTAGACAATTAAGCGAGTGTATTAAGAGATCCGAAACAGCTTCAGAAATTTGAAGAAAATGTTTATTGGTTACAAAGTAAGCCCTTTTTATTTTATTTTATCTAAATGTTAAGGACTTTTTTTTTCTAAATAGCTTTAGGTGCAATTCTCTTTGCTGTTACCTAGATTGCAAAAATCATGTTTTAGTAATAATATCCTAAGATCAATGAGTCAAACTCAAGCGATGAAATAATTTTTAGAGCAATATACCATGGTAAATTAAAATTGCACAAGAAAAATATTATTGCAATATTATATAAATATTATTGCAAAAAAGTTACTTCATTAGAAATGGAAAAAAGAAATAAAAATTGTGCTTCATTAATTCATTATGATCATTAATTAGATGGCATTTAGAACATTTTTTGAAATGTTTCATGACACAATTAATATAAAATGACAGCACAAATATGTATTTGTTACGTAATGTAAAATTAGGATCAGATTGTTTAAATCATATCTCTATCAAGTATTAGAGAACAGCGTTTAAAACTATATACCTTAAATTGTAAAAAATGTATATTCATAACAAAAGCAATAAAAGCCCATATCTAATATATTAATAATTTATTATATATATTATCCACACAAACATAACACTGATCGAGTTCTATGAAAGTTAAATAAAATACAATGATCATTTAAAAATTAATACTATATTTTTTAATTCGAACAATAAATACTTTTTGAAAATAATATATTTAATACAATAATATCATGTAAATGTTTTGTAGATGATTATAAATATCAATTATCCAAATATCTTAATTAAATAAATTAAATGTATTTTGTTTAGACTTTTGTGCAAAAATATTAAAATATAAATAATTTAGATGTCATATGTAAAATAAATTAAGACACGGCCTTCAAATTCTGACAATTCATATCATTGTAAAAAAACTGGTATTCACACGGTACAAAAAATATATTTTGAAATATTTATCATAAACAAATTTCCTTGGTTTTTGAATCTATTAGACATTATGCTTTCATCATTAGGCCAGTTCTACACAACTTATTGAATTTAATAAAAAAACATGAGATGATTTACAAATTGTCAAATTTTGAACAACGCATTAATACACAAATGTTAAATTAAAAATTTAATGGTGAGCTATGGGGATCATCTTTTCTCCTGCAGCTAAGGCTGGTAAAGGTGTGTCAACAGTAAGGACTCCGTCTTTGCTGAGGGAGCTCTTGATGGCTTCGGGGTTAGTGCCTTTTGGTAATAAGAATTCACGGT
This sequence comes from Ctenocephalides felis, assembly GCF_003426905.1. NCBI lineage: Eukaryota > Metazoa > Arthropoda > Insecta > Siphonaptera > Pulicidae > Ctenocephalides > Ctenocephalides felis. The sequence goes on along the minus strand of NW_020539725.1, from coordinate 13,926,170 downwards.
TGTACTCGCGGTATACGCTCTTGGTGTCAGATTTTTCTTCGTGTTTGGCATGGACCTGCAAATGAATTAAAATTAAAAATATCTTTTTACTATCTACATATATTATATTTAAATATATATAAACTTTTCGATGATGTTAATAATGGACAGTAAGATAATATCATCAATGGACATAATATTTGAAAAAATATGAATTAAATGCATATGTTTGCTATGATGCCAAAAACAGTAAACTTTTAATATTTGTTATAGTGGCTGACCAAGTTTTAAATTTTGAAATAAAAATTAAGATGCAAATTATCATTGCGCAACTATTTCGAAGACAAAATATATGCTAAAGCACGGAAAAGTATTGATTATCATATTTTTAATTTAAAGAATAAGGCCTTGCATCACTTTATATAATGCAAGAGGCAATTGATATCTTACCAATAGTTTATTGTCGACTGTCTTGACAACAATTTCTTCTGGTGCATATTGACTAACATCAAACCTCAATTTCAGAACTTTGCCATCGGCGTCCTCACGGATCAATGGTGAATTGAGGTCGTCCAACCACGTGCTGACTTGTCTGCCTGGTGCGCCCAAGTTTGAGCTGGACAGCCTTTGGTCAGTGGAAGTTTGTTGTGTTGTGCTGAAAAATAAATGGAAATAAGGTTAGTAACATAGCTAACATTTACGGGGAAAAACATATAAACTATTGCTGTAAAAATAATGTATCGTGTTGCATTAATAGCGGCATTTATTATTTACATATACAAACTATGTATAATTGTCTGAGCGGAAATCTAGTTACTTAAATCTATCTCTCATTCTTGCTATATATCAAATATCATGCATTTTCTAAAATCAAGTTCAGGAATAATTTCCATATCAAACATAACATTGAAAATTGACTAAAACTAAACTAGACTAAGAATTATGCTAAACTATAATTTTGAAACTTTACAATAAGTTAATGTATCGCACATAAAACCTAATTCTAAAAATAAAATTGTTAGTCACGTTAATCCAATGAACCATTGTTATAAAATGCTGTATAAAACGCGGAAACCTTGACGCTATGAATGACACCAGCTTGATTAATACTTTTATTTTAATTCGCTAAAGGTGTTTTTTCTTTGATTAAATCTCGAGATTTGATTTATCTTTGATATTTATAGAAAACATTTACGAAGTGTTGTGTGGAATAAAATTATTGGTGTACTCAGCTTTATAAATATATTAACTTCCCAAAGGAGAAGGAGACTATCATGTTTTCTCGGCGTTTTGAAATAAGTAGGTGTGTACGTGAGCGAATTTTTGACCTTCCTTGGACGTTTTCTCAAACTTGCTGAACCGATTTTAAAAATTTAAAAGCAGCTCGACGTAACTCGACCAGGACTTGGGTTTGTCAATTTGGTGTGACGATCTGCTAAGCCATTTCTTTGTAATAAGTAGAAAAGTTTAAAAAATTATTTTGACCACTTTACTAAAATATTATAAGCCTACGATAAGCATTTGAATTATAAAAATTCACGAAAATTTGCAATTGTGTCCAGCGGATAAGCGCTTCTAATCAGAATCTATGCCTTTCGTGCTATATGTAGGTTTCCTGTTTCGTACATAGCTACTGATTACAGTTGGCGTTATCTGAAGATCTCAATTTCTTTATCTTTCAATCATTGTATGACATAATAGCAAGAAAGTGTTATGGTATAAATCTGCTATTATATTATTATATTATTATAAATATGGTATTATATTTTCTAGGGTATAAATGATACAAAATATACAAAAATATTTAGGGACATAATTTAGTTAGAAACTTTTTTTAATGATATACGTATGTCAGAACTTAGCTGACTTTTTAAACGACGTGGCTTTAGAAATGGCAACCCAAACGGTTCTCCTATCTCTATGTGATGAATTTATTACTACAAATTCTGTAATACTGATGAACTTTTAATGATGCTGGGTCTATTTTCACTTGGAAACATATTGCTGCTAGAACCTTTTTAAGAACTAGAAAAAACTAGATTTTTATATCACAACTAGCAGCTGTTGTCTATTTTTAGAAAGGGCAAATTGTTTTACACTAAATTTACGACAATGTTTATCTACAGTTTCCTCCTATTAACAAAAATAATAAATCCATCGTGTTTCGTTTCTTTTTTTCCTCGTACGGTTGTACGAATGTTCTGTTCTATTTTTGAAACCAACTGCTTGGTAACATCCTATCCTCGTGGGGTAATTTTAGTGAGTGTCAAATGTCTCGTAAGACACGTAAAATAAAAATTCTGGAACAAGGGAAGGAAACGATGTCACAGAAATAACATACGAGATTCAAACTGTGGCATTAAAATGAGATAAAAATAGATGTAATATTAATATGACCGATCTTTTTATCGTAAACGTATGTTTAAATGTTAATTACGTTGCTTCAGATTGGGTATATGCATGCGGACAATTCAGGAGTAGTTTTTTTGAATAAGATTTCATATCACGTGTTCGTCTAAAAAATTCGTTAAACCATTGAATTTTCCTTGGTACTTTATTTTTAGATAGTGGAATATGAGTAGTCTTCCGGTAATGCTTTCATCGGAATGCAGTCCTGATTACGTCTTCTCTTTGGCCGAACACAATTTATTTATAGCTCTACTTTGCGAGTAGTCTTTCGAGTTGATGATACTTCTTTGATAGTATTTGCTAGTACAACTGCTCTAGTCTTTAGCTACAGTATTGAAAATCTGAGAGATCTGGCTTTTAAAAAGTATTTTGGTAACGGAGTATATATGTGTCATCAAATAATAAACATTTAGCACCGCATTCATGTAAATGATTATTTTCCGCTCATTTCAACAAAATCTATTTTCTAAGAGTTTTTTTTCTCTCTCTTTATATTTATTAAGTATCTTAGAAGTTTATGTTTTTGCCAGAAAATTTAACTTGCTAATTTTATGTTTCCTCGACGTCTCAAGTCAATCTTAATCGTTTGGAACCAAGATTGCAAAAAGTATTTGCATCTGCTGTCGAGTTCTTTAGCTTTTGCAGAAAAGTGCAAAATTTTTCGTGCACGAAAAATCCCTGAATTGATTTTGGAAATTTAAAAACCGCCCGAAAGATCGGTTTGGAATCTTTTGTTCTTAAAAAGGTTTGGATTTGTGCGTATTAGTTTTTGGCAATGATCGAATCTTCCTAATTAAAGTTAAAATATCTTGCTGCGTTTTTAATGAAATTTACAATGCCGATACAGAGGTAATGGTAAAATTGGTTCATCATGGATTTACTTAAAATATTATAGCCTTACGAAAAGTACTTGAATAATATAAAAATTCATTAAAGTTTTGTATAATGGGCATCGCTTTTAGGATATGCAGGTTTATTTTTGTGCACTATAATTAATTTAATTACTGATGTTTCAAATTTGTATGAAACATATCAAATGGAAATCGCATTGATTCGTTTTCAAAACAGCTAAAATTTTATCTAAATTAGCTAAATCATTTCTTATTGAGCCTTAGGGCAAAATGCAACTCACACCTAGTTCATTTAATCTCTAACTTGTAATGAAATAAAGGTTTATTTTATGAGCTATTAGATTTTATACCATTTCTCTTTATCATATCCCGTTTATGCACTACAAAAATGGTAGTGAATATTTATATTAATATTAAATTTAATTATTAAAATGCATGCAAGAATTACCTATTTAACTTACCTGTTACAGTTTTGTTAATAAAGTTAATTAACCTTATTTCACTAATTGAAATGTTAGCTAATTAGCAACTAAAATGCAAAAGCAATTTAGTTTTGATTAGCACAAGGCATGCAGACACGTGGGATAAAGTATAATCGTGTTCGATAATGATATATGTTAATTCTCGATTGTACATTTATCGTCGGTTCATGGTGAATTAATCGAATTCGTAAACCATATGTGGTGTGATATTATTACACACTCGTTATTTATGGAAACGTGTTTTCAATTAATTTTATTTTACAGAAAGTAATAATGAATAATGAAATATGCTCTTTTCTTAATACAGGATTTTTTTTACCATCTATAAATCGTAATTTGTTTTTATAACTTGATCAAAAAATATTTAAGCCTGTAATCAACCTTTAAAAATATTAGTTGGAAGCTAGGTAAACGTATTAATATCGAATATTCTATTATACTCGCAAATCTAAAAATGCTTTCGAATTCAAGGTGTTGAATCCCAATTCACAATGGTTTATTTTTTTTGACGATTTTTGAGATTTATTTCTTTTTCATGAACTGCATAATATCTAGATTCACTTTATCACAGAAAACATAAAGATAAGATTTATTTCAACGTGTGACATAATTTTTCTACATTTATAAACAAGAGATAACTTTAAGGTGCCCGTGAAACTGATAATTGAGTTGTTGTGTAATTATTAATCAATTAATAATCAGAATATTGCTGATGGTACAAATCATGCAATTGAGTTCAAGCGACTAATTTATTAACAATAGTAAATTGGGAATGATCACAAATCGTTTTGAAATAGATGTTCATGCCAGATTAGTATCAAGGATCAATTTAAAATTTGATCATTAAAGGTAAACAAATAGGTAATTGTTTTTATTATAAAATATTACATAGATAGATGAGCAATAAATCAATGTTGTTTGTGCTACTTAAGATATATTTGATTAATTTTAATAACATTCTTCAAAGTTTTTGTAATCTTAACGAAAATTGAAAATGTTCTTTCACTTTTTTACTAATTGGATCTAATATTAGCGTTTATCAACACGTGGCAGTGTCTATCATAATCAAGTGATTTATTTTTAATTGGAAGCTTTATGATATTTTCGTGGCTTCATTAATTAGATCCAAAAATTTAGCAACAAATTTCACGCTTACACAATTAGGTCATTCGGAAAATCATTTTTTAATTTCAGTCTTCAATCTTTTATTTTTAAAATTGGCGTTTCATTTAATTTATTATTTGGAGTGAAAAGTTCTTTGTGCTTTTGTATTTATTTTTTCCACTTCTATGTGTCTAATAAAATGTGTTTGGAGAGCTTGCTTCATAGAAACAGATTTTGTTAATACATTTCTTTTCCACTTATTGGAACTTAGAGGTTTTTTTGTCGTATACGAGTATTTAATTGGTAGAATCAATTTAGTATGGATTGTGTATTAAAATTATATAAATTTTATTCAGAGTAAGGTACAAACAATTACTGGAATATTGGACTTGTATCCGTACAGATAGTCTAGATTAAATTTATTCGGAGGTACAGCTTTAATGAAATTTCTTCCCGAATAACCTAATACCATTTGCATACTCTTTGAACTTGTGGAAGCTCCCAGTGTAGGTAGAATTTAATAATGAAACACATATTGCTGTGCACAAACATATAAATGCGTACACGAATTTCGACCTGATGTCGATTAGCCCCAACATCGACCTAATTAAGCACAAAAACATAAAAAAGAACATTTATAATAAGCATCTATAGTTTTGGCCGCTCGTGCTTTTGTGTGGGTGTACACAAAGTTACCCAAAAATATCTGACCTGGTTTTAGTGATTGTTTTAGTCGAATGACTGCAACAAATTAGACGGTTCCGTATCAGATGAAGTTCACAACACCATCAAATTCACATCAATAGCGCAAAGGCATGAAATGGCAGAATCAATTCAAAGAAAGGATTATTAGTAAATATTATAGAGGATTAATAAGTAATTAATATAATTTCAAAGCTATCCAGCAAAGCTATTATGATAAGTTCTAATACAAGTCATCATAGTACATTTAGTATATTACTCCGAAATGAATAAAAATACATAACAATAGCATAAATATAAATATCAAATATTATATACTTTGAGTATTAGAAAATATTTTACTCATTCACAAGTGCAGGTGTTGTCTTTAAATATTTTAAGGTGAAGTCCTAAAAATCATTTGCTTTTGTCAAACATGTTCATACTTGCACATTGCACAAATATTTGCACAATTCATTAATTGTATTTTTTTGTTAAATTAATTAATTAATGAAATAAAGTCTAGTAAATCACACTTTTCGTACGATTCTAACTAGATTTATAGTGGTCATATTATTTATTATTACAAATAGTTAAAAATTTACACATATGCACTTGCGTTAGTAAAATATTAAAAAATATTTTTATTTATATACATATTAAATATTTTACATAAATTTATTAAACTTACAGCAATTTACTATTTACTTCTGAACATTCACACATATTGTTTAATTAAAATATTACTTAAATTTACTTCTGCAATAAAGTTATAATATTCTATTACTTAATTCCGGTTAAATGTAAAAAATAAATTTTATTTATATCAGTTCATAATCATACAATGCTATATTTTTTGTTTTCACACAATCATAAAATCGTATATTCAAGTTTGTAAAATATTTAAGGAGGAATACTATCAATGGTCATTTTGGAGTATCAAGAAATTGTTAAAGTGATAGGCACATTATATTTTAATTAGTGGTAAAATATAGGCAAGGACCATTTGAATTCAATATTGTGACATTGGAATTGTATGTATTTACTTCTAGATTTTAGTTTATTATTAGTTTTGCATTTTTGCCAAATGTCATACAATGGCCAACGATGTGTCTAATGAAGGTGATGCGTTAAAATTTGATGTTTACAATAATGCTTGGAGTATAATTTAATTTATATAACTTAATTATTTCGATAACAAATGCTATATTACGTTAGGCCAAATAGTATAGCTAAAATGATTTATTTTTCTGTAGGATTCGGTAATTTTTATAGCATTATTGGCTAATTTAATAACAGCTCATGATAGTCTATAAATATAATTATAATTATGAAGTTTTTGACACGACCTTGTCAGCTGTTGAAATTTTGAAAAGCGTTCAATTTTGCGAACAACAATTACTTCCATGGCGAACTTCCATATCGGATATGCGCAATTTTCTGGTTCAATTATTTTTCATGTAGCAGTTAATTCTTAAAATATGTTGAAGTTTATCTAGAAATTTCGTATTTGGAACTAAGAAAGAAAGAAATTTAACTCCAAAGAGTTACTTTCAGAGAATATCCTTTTCTTAAAATCAACATCTAGTCTAATGGCATGATTGTATACTAACACCTGATTAAATATCCATTAACGTTCAATATATATGTTTTGATATTAAAGATAGTTTTTTTTTTATATTGAAATTTAAGAAATTTAAGAGAAGTTCAAGCCACAAAACTCAATTACATATTTATAACCATTATTTAAGCCTTAATATTCATAACCATTATATTTAACCAGCATTATTCATAATCATTATTCGTACCAATGGGGCTCCTTCAAAAACAATATTCTCAAAAAATTAAATTATAATTAATAATATAATAAATATTGTGAAACTGCATATCATATCATATTGTGTTACCACTTTTCCCAATACTCTTAGGAATAAAATAAAAATAGGTAAAGGATGGCTAAAGGATAAATTTTAATTGATGATTCAATGACTATTATTTTTAAGCAATTAAATTTAAATTACATCAATTAAATATTCATTAATCCTCGAAAATTTTCCTTATATGATCTCTATACCGAAGATATTATTTCACCATACAATGACCAGCATTTCCTTAACTCGATTACCTTTAATTAGATCTTTGACATAGCGTGATAGTAATTTTATTTTAGGCCATATCGAAATTGAAATTAAGTGGTAAAAATATGTAGTCATGTGTTATGACTATTAAGTGGGTATAAAATATGATCTAAGTCAAAATATATCTATTGCTGATCAGTGATGACGCCTACTTCTGAGAACATGACATTTCAGACAATTTGATTAAGATCCCAAAATATACTGAATTAATTTGAATTATAATGTTGTCGATGAGACCACAACGGTTTTTATCGAATTATTTTTTGTTATCATCGTGTATTCAACACGTTTTTACATATATTTGCCATATGCCATCATTTATCAAGATTTTGTCTTACATTTATCAAGAAATGTTTTTGTGTAAAGGATGAAAATAGAAAATATTATTGATTGAAATGAAATAGTTAAAGAGAAGGTTCAAAGAACAGAGATCGTAAGCATTTTAGAACATTAATAGAAAGATATCTGCACCTTTAGTGTGGGCGAGAAACTCCTAAAATAATGTGCTGATTTTGCCGTACAACAGATCAATGTTATGGCAAGGCCATGTTACGCTCTTACTTCTATACATTATGCTACTGAATCATACTGAATACTGTCAAAATGTCATGTATTTGCTGTGCATTCAGGCGTTTTACACATAAACTGCAATGTCACTTGTATGTTATGAAGCTGAGTCAGAAAAACCCTGTTACCTAAGATTGTTTTTTGACATATGTGCGGTTTCTAAGTTAAGGTTCTATTTGACAACCTGAAAAAAACGCTTGACTGCACAGCAACCACATGGATTTTGTCAATATTTGGAACGAATTAGTATGGAAAGTTGTTCATACCATGGCCTTGCAATAACATTGATCTGTTGTGCGGCAGAATCGGTCCATAAGCTTATGAAATTCACAAGAACAGGGCTTGGTAAAAACAAAAAAACAATGAGTTTATTTTCTACTAATGCCGTTTCCTTGTAAACGATTCAAATTGAACAGTTTTGCATTAGTCTCAAGGATTTATTATACAAAGATTTGCATAACATTTAAAATTGGCTCGACGCCCGCCAGACTTTGGTATGACGACTGAATATTATTACTGCACATTCGAGAATGTTATGTGTACATTGTAACATGAGTGACTGACTATTTATAACCGATTGCTTAAACAATCCTACGCGCCAAATGCAAAACTTGTTTTCTGAATTCGCTAAATAATATCGTAAATGAACTTTATTCGCCGACGATATATGTTGAGTCAATAATACTTTTATTTGGTTGGGTAGATGGAGTGATATATATGAAACGATAAAGTCGTAGGCAGGTGAATGGACAAGGAGTCCATAAATTATTGTTTCAGACATGATATACATCAAAGATAAAAATTAGCCATTAGTCTAACAGTTATTGACTAATTCTTCTAAAAACTGATAAATTGAGATTGAGATTGTAGAGGGTGTCTCAGAACTCAACGTGAAGCCGAAACGGGGTGATAGTATTGATCGTAACTACTGAAATTTATCACATGCAGATTGAAAATTATGAGCTTTTATAAGTGCAACCTAGAGCTTTTAGTGAAAATGTGACCATTTTTGTTTATTGTAGTTAATTTTTATCAATATTGGCCATTTAAGCTTTGGATCCGTAATTGTAAATAACATTTCAAGGATCACACTCAAAAATAATGACACATTTACCATAAATTTTCTAGAATTAAGACTATTTGTTAAACTATGAATTTGGAATTTTCAAAATTGGTCGACTTTGAAAGGCCCTACTTTAAAAAAGTGTTCTAAAGTGTGTTGGCAAGTTCTATTAAAAGTTTGCACACTTTGATAAAAGATAGATAGATTACTTGAAACATTCAGGAAAACATGATCTATGTTGCTCGTTTCAGCGATACATTTTCTGTCGTTTCTACTAATATTTGCCTATAATATATTTTTTAAAAAGCAAAGCTCTTGATAGGGATCACTTTTATTAATTAGATATTGAGTGGACTGTAAATTATAAATATCCCATCACCATATGAAAGGTGAGTAAAACAACGATTTAGTTTACGATATATATTGATCTTCACTCTACAACTTTCTTCTCTCATTGCTTTTGCTAGTCCCTTAGTTATTATAACTTACAGAATTTTTTATATTCATACATTTAAACCCCCTACCCCGAAGGTTCCCGGATTAAATAGAAAAGGCCCTGGTCAAATCTTGACCAGCCCTTAAAGCTTAGTATTTATTTAATGCATTGAAATTATTTAAAATAATTTTGAATGCTTGAGCCTTTATCAAGGCTAAATAAATAAATCAGAATATTTCGTTCTAATAACATGAAAAATATTTTGATAAGAACGCACGTACGAGTATGTCACATAGTCCGGCTATGCGGAAATAAATTACATTATAAATATTACCAGTATCAAATTACCTTATACGCATTCCGCATTTAATCAATTAGCAATTGTTCTCTCTGAGACCAACATACAAACAAACAACTGTGAGAAACGGAATTTCTATTGTTGACTTTTATTATATAAGACAGATAATGTTTAGTTTAATTTAAATCTATGCAGTTATTTACTAAACAAATGGGAATATATATAACTAGAAATAACTGAGACTATTTAATATCATAATTGTAATTAATTTTAATTAATTGACGAATTTAAATATTGGACCATTATTTAAATTTATGAAAATTGAACTTTTTATTTTCAAGTTAGCAGTAACTTTTTGAGAACGTTTTTATATGGAAGCACAGGATTTTTTGAGGAAAGTGACCAAAATATGAGAAATTATAATAATATCAGAGTTAATAAATGAATTAAGGGACATCGTTTTTTATATCAGGATAATGATGCTATTATGGAAGGATGAAGGAGTATGTTGGAAGGATTTTCTAGAATTCCTTTTTTCTTTATTTTCATAAGTCAGTAGTACATAAATTTCACTTCTATTGCATCAATATTAATACAGTATTGTATTATGCATATGAAGTAAAAAATATGTTCCTACATCCTTAAAGTGCAATTTCACAGAGAAAATGAAAGTTAAAACATTATGGTATTCTATTTCCGAATTTTACGTTTTTGATATCAGGATGTGTAACAAGTTGCTCAAAAATAATGATGTTACTATGGAAAGATGAAGATGTAAGGATTTTTTAGAATTTCTCTATTCTCTATTTTTCATAAATCAGTAGTACATAAATTTCAATTTTATTGCATCAATATTGAATTATCCATATAAATTGATGTTGTTACACTTACACCCTTAAAGTGCAATTTCACAGAGAAAATAAAAGTTAAAAACATTATGGCATTCTATTTCCGAATTTTACAAAGATTGACCACAGAGACATATTTCCCTTTGTGCACAATTAAAGTCCACCCTAATCAGTAAACGTTAATTAAAGATTATATCTGCTCAATATATTACTGAGACCTTAGGGATGTGGCATTCCATTGTCGCAAATGTCATATGGATAGAGGGTAGAATTTTATTTCTGAATGGAACATTTATTTGCAAGTGATATGAAATATCAGCATTGTAGAAAATATTGGAAATATAAATTAATATATAGCAGAATCAACTTTTATCAAAACGATTCAAAAAAAAAAAAAACAAATTCAAAAACAGGCTCAGACATTTTACAGCACTATTCTTAAAAATTTTTAATTAATAACTTTATCAAACAAGATTAACGGGCATAAATATAAAACAAAAGGATTATGGAAATTCATAATTTTAAAAATCCTTCGTACTATCACTATGGATTTTTCATCATATTTTCAAATTTGAATGTACAATTTGACTGATTGACTTTTAGTGAAATTGGAACAAATGTTAATTTCAAAGGTAACAAGTGAATTCTTTCAATTTTAATATATTTAAAACGTGTTTTTTAATAGTTCTGGAATAAATCGACATCCCATATCTTCGAAACGTAGAATAAAATAAACAAAATATTAAATAAATATTTTTTTTGGGGTTTCAAGGAGACTTTTAGTCATAGAATTAGGATCAATATATTTAAAATTTTTACTTATCACTATACATTGGTGAGATTTTATTATATTTATATGTAGGTTTAAGTAGTCGGATAAAATACCAACTTATTGATAATGAACTTAATTATGATTCATTGTCACTTCAAATATTTTATTTATTGCCACAAAAAAAATATATTTATGTTCGAATTTCCATTTCTACGCTTAACAATGTAACATAATAGCATGCCTGACATAGCATCCCTCACAAGAGGGTGGTTCATTACACAATTGCTTGGAATGTTTATTGCGTTTCGGTCTCGACGGACTAAATTGGTATTTGTATATTTATTCGCCTCATAACATTGTAGTGCGTGAAACACATTTTAAACAGATAGTAAAAACTGTTTTTATGACTTCTGAGAATGAAATGCCATAATGTTGATATTTATTTTCAATTTTATCTTTGTAATTCATCTCTAGAAAAGTTTAAATGACTGCTGTCAATTTGGAAACAACTGTTATTGCAATAACTTTCCCATAACCCTATATGGGGTATGGCGGGGAATAAAGGTCCAATTTCAATTTAAGAAATTATATTGCGAATATATGACAACAAATAAAGAATATAAAACAAACTATTTGGCTATTCAGCAAAACTCCCAGGTAAATCATCATTGTAGAAATGTGCTTTTTTCCTATTTTTTAAAAAAATGTCACCTGGTCCTTATTTTTATCCAAATTTATTGGGCCAAACAGGTCCAATGTCTAATTTTTAATTTTAAATGGATTTTACGAAATAATAGCTACATTATAATAATTTTCTGAGTACTTTTTTTACAGAGATAACATTATATACATATAACGTCGATCTGGTCTGGTACTTCGTCAGAATTATTCATCAGCAGAGTTGAAATAACTATCTATAAAATTTATCTCTTGTATAGTTGCTTTTTTAACTTAATTTACTTTTTTATTTACTATATTTCATTCTTTACACCTTCGCCACGGTAAAGATTCAGTTGTTCTTTTTTATCCCGTAAGCTTTTATATAAAAGAAACTATAATCTAACTTGAAATTAACAGTACACATAAAAAATAATTAAACAACGTAGATTTAGAAATTATATTAAGATCTCGTAAACTAAATAACAGTGCGTGATCAAAAAAAGCTAACAACGAAAGAAAATACTTTTGTTATGAATTTTTAAAATCCGTCTATATCCCGAAAGCGAAGTTGTAAGAATCAAGGTGATTACTGGTTATACATCTTTTTACCTCATATTTCAAATATTATTGATAAAAATTTCTTAACTTTACTTGTTTTTGAGATATCGGTGGTTGACCTTTACCATCTTTTGCCCGTGGATTTAAATTTGGCATGAACTGAAATATCGATGATTGTGTTTTTATTAATATTATAATTGAATCTAAAGCGTCATCTTTCACAGAAATTTTGATTACATATTATATTTCTCAATTTGCAGGTCGATTCTTAAAAATGGCTAACAATTGCCTCATTCAAAGACATCGCACGTCATCATTATGTTCCTAGTATATCTGTCGAAAGCTACGTAACAGGTATGTTTTGTATGACTAATCATATATTGAATTACCATGATCTAATACATGATATAATAATTCTTTTTTAAACGAACATAAATAAATAATAATAAAATCTGATATGTGATATAACAATTATATCTTAAGCGTAAATAATAAAATATCACACGTGGATATTTTCACATATATACAATTACTATTTGCCCAAAAATTCAGCATAATTGAGAAACGAATTTACGACCTTTTGGGAACAAAATTTTGTTTAAAAATATTTGCAATCGTTTCCTATAATATGCAGCAAATTATCTAATTATTTTTGTCATTTTTAAAATGCTCGATTATAATTGTTTTTAATATGCATTGGCGATTTTTTTCTTTGATACGGAACTGTTGATACGTGTCTGGCAACCTGAATACAAACTGTACACATATATGGTCGTGAGTTCATTCACAAAATAATAGAAAAAGGAATTTTTCAACATCCGCTCCGACACGCTGGTCGACAAACTTAAATGCTTTTGATAAAGTGTTTCTGAGGCTCATACAAACAACATTTTTGAACATCATAATATAGAGAAACAATGTTGACTTAATTTTTTTTTTTTTATTATCTCTTTTATTTACAACTGTCCAGTATGGGACATTCAATAAATTTGATGAATTTACAATAGCCGGCCGAAAAGGGACATTCTATACTGCAAGGGCATGTTGGAAAAAACAACTCAGTAATTGGCTTAAATTTAACCGTTAAAAATGTGTTCAAATAAAAAACAAACTGATCACTCAATTAATAATCGATTCATTATTAAATCATTAATTCTCTTTAGAATATTGGTTATTAATATTTAAAATTATATGGAAATAGACGCTTGTTCGATCTGCATATTTTATAATACCACTTTTTAAATATTATGCACCTGAGATAACTAAAGCTATGCCTATTAGTCCAGTCATTATAGTAAGTTCACCTCGAAATTCGAGATACCCGGCTGTAAATCTGTAAATACTTGTATATTGACACCCTAAAGTTGTCTCAAAACCTACATATGGTATTGACACCCTACCATATGTAGGTTTTGAGACAACTTTAGGGCGTCAATATACAAGTATTTACAGACTTACAGCTGAGTATCTCGAATTCCGAGATTCTTTTCCTAATTCATGCTTAAATGGCTGGACTATATGTAGCAAAAAATGCAATATGGTAAACTTTTAAATTTTAAAGGCTATTTAATAAGTAGAGTAGAGCGGGACTTAAAGGTACGCGGGTAAAAAGGTTCACGACCATTATCTCAAAATCAATTAAAGTATAGATTTTTTAACGATACTATTTTAAATTATCACTATTATTTAAAGTAAATACAAAGGATGAGCAATGAGACATCATCTTAATTCTTACAACATTGCTACCAGAAGACAAATTACCATATAAATATTTAAACAATAGTATTTTGCTTCGTCGATAGATTTTTTTTGGTTTTGAGCTCTTTTAATTAGTTTTTACGTAAACGTTATTTAATTATTTTATAAAACGTATAGTTATTTTTAAGTTAGATAACAGCTTTTTTTGTATGGCCAACACCTTTTCTGGCCTCTATAAAAGCTTGCATGTGGGTGGGGTACTTCACTGGCAAAGGTATAAACTAATAAGAAAATAGTAAATAAAAAACTATATAAAGTTAACAAAAAATTAAAAAATATATTTCTTGTTCATTGATTAAATTGATACATCTTTACTTCATCTCTGCTTATGCATTTTTCTCACGAAATACCAGATCATGGTTATATGACCTGGTATTTCACCGTATATTTCCATCGTTATATACGGTGTAATCATTGTAAAAACTGAAAAAATTATATTTCGCATTGGTTGGATATTTTAGCTATTATTTTGTAACATTTTTTTAAATTTAAAGTAAGAAATTGTATCTGCTTGGCCGATGACTGACACTTTTTAATCAGCCTATTGGGTTAAAAAAGGGGAAGGTGGCACATATTAAGAAAATAGCTAAAAACATATTTTTATATTAAGATTTGCTTGGAAATTTTACTGAACATAGTTTGATAGTTGTTTGACTATATCACAACAAATAACACGTATTAAACAATTTGATTTAGACAGTATAATTAATGAAATTCAAATTCGACCTGTGCGTCCGCCCTACTTTATATATACTATTCGATTCAATGAATATATTGAGAATTTACATATAATATATTATTAAATATCTCTGACTTTATAGTATATATTAAACACATGGTTGGACGATTAGATATATAATTTGGATAGAGAGAAAAGTAAATATATTTTAAACAACAAATTGCAATTATAGATTACTAAACACAATGTAGGTTTACATTACTCTTATTTGCCTGAACAGATTTTGCAATAAGATATTATCTATACTTTTTTTTCTTATAACGCGTTCAAATGATAAATGATCAAATTTATATGTTGATTTAATCACACCTTTTTTTTAAATTCCATGATAAAGTGATATCGACGAATGGATTGAAATGTTCAAAATGTAGTCACCGATATTTCCAGATATGAAGTCATATCTCTAATTTTGACCTACATTAACTTTAAATATAGATATTTTCCGAAACAGTAAATACGTTACTTCCATAATATTTACTTTATCAATTTAAAGCTTCTGTTTAAATAGTCTAATAATAATACTATTATACAAATGACCTTTTGCATTCAATTTGAACCAATAACTCTTTTGGTGGTATCGAGCGCAGCCTGTTTGAAAATATTAAAATATTAATAAAACCTTTATTTATCGACAGCAATAGTATGAATTCAAAACAAAATGAAGTTTATTGCATGTAATTTCATATTCGATAATACTATTAGGGGTTTATATCGCAAATGTTTGTGTTTGTTGAAGTGTTATATACGAGTAGCAAGCCATAACTCAAAATTTATGCTCAATAAAATGTCCATTGAAATATATATTAAAAGTTTATAACATTTTCGCGGCCAAAACGAACCAATAAATATCGTAATGGTAAGATGAAGATTAGCATTATACGAATGAAATCTTAAATATAATATTGATTGGTAATGAAAATTTCAATCAATTTCTTTAATACTTATAAATATTATTGGTGATGAAATGGACTGAAAATTATATAAAGTTTTTTTTTGCATAAGCATTTTTACTGTTCGAAATTTAAATTATTTCCTTAACGAATAATAGTATAGCGTTTCTAATTAATCATTATTTGATTCATTAAATCCATTTAAAATCCGTTAAAGTAGCAGATAATCATATGTAAAAACTCAATCACATTTCCAAAATTTGGAAAATTTCAGTAGATTAATTTGCATTTTTTTGTTATAGGTAGAAAAGAGTAATGTAAATGGTAATGAGTAATGTTAAATTGTCCTTAATTTGAGTTCTATTCGATCTATTTGTATAAATGTTGTACATAAATCTTCACGCACATACTTTGGTAAACAATACGTGATCTTTACGAAATTGCAGTTCATTTATTTTTTATTATATATTTTTATTATTATATTTTATGAACTGCAAATACATTAATTTCATATGCACCAAATTTGCATACGTATAAATTTCTATACTAAAAACATGTAACACCTGCGAGACATACTCAAGGTATTAACAAGACGCTAATAGACATGACGTCATGTCGAGCAAATTTTAACAAAAAAACTATATATTCAGATTTTTAATTTATTTTTTAATAATCACATATTTTCAGTGGATAATGATTCGATAAATTAACTCACTTTTGAAATTTAAAATGAAATATTTTCTAAAAAAAGTGCTCATATACACTTTTTTACTAAATCTAAATATAGCATTGTACGATGAATAAACAACCCGGCTGAAATTGATACATTCTCACAAACACCCACACAATGAATAGTTTCTAAAATAGAATTTTGAATAAAACCGAACTTTTTGAAGAGTTTAAATACCAATACTTAATGAATAATTTTTTAATATTATTTCATTAAACAATGAATTTCTTATGATGCTCAAGAAAGATTGCATTAAATATTTCACATCAGTTCAAATTTTGTCATCATCATATGACAGAGTAACATATGTTATTTATATGCAGCTGCTCAAACAACTACCCCTATTCTGCTGCCCTTGTGGCTTTTAGTTGTTAAAGTAAAATATATACTATCAATATGAATTAAATACATTATTTTAAGTTGAATCTTGAAGAAAAGTTGAGTTCATGGTGAATTCAAGTAAATATTGAAAGATAATCGGATAAACATTAGCCCAGTAATCTATGATTTTGCTACAGAATAACTTATTTTTCTTAATAAAGTTAATTGTATAAAATAATAATCTTTATTATTATAGAGAAATGCAATATATAAACAGTATCGGTAAAGCTTAAAATAAGCCGTTTAAAAATCTTATTGAAAAATTATATAGAATATTTAAAAAATTAAATTATTTTAGTGTTAATTTTCTTTGGACCTTTGGACCGAATTTCTTTTTTATTTGATAAATGAAATGACAAAATTTGAATAGATATAAAGAATTTTAAATATTTCTTTCTTTAGCTATCTTTTGTATGTTTTTTACATAAAAAAATCCACAGAAAAAATAATTATTTTTGAAAATCAAAAACATCTGTCAAAAAAGCAACTGTCAAAATTAGGGTTGTTTATGACCCAGTAGCAGCA
The DNA here is from genome assembly GCF_003426905.1 of Ctenocephalides felis. Taxonomy (NCBI): domain Eukaryota; kingdom Metazoa; phylum Arthropoda; class Insecta; order Siphonaptera; family Pulicidae; genus Ctenocephalides; species Ctenocephalides felis. The sequence goes on along the minus strand of NW_020539725.1, from coordinate 13,908,301 downwards.
TTTTAATAACTTTGATATACGATTGGAAATATACGACTTCTTTTAATAAAAAAATATAGAGAACAAGCTCACCATAGTAAAATAGCTTAATTATTTTTGAATGAAATAATATTAAAGTTTTATTTCTCTGCATATGTCAAAATTTACCAAAGAATCTACTTTTAGGAATATTTTGACAATTGTACAATTTGACAGATGGCAAAAGATCAATAAAAATAATATGTTTAACTCAAATATAATGCTGTTCATTATTTAATTACTGAATAAAAGAAGATAAATTATTATTGATAGAGTAATGATAATAAAATTATAAATTAAAACCCACACTCTATAAATGTTATATTTTTATAAGTCATGTAAAAACCATGCTTTTTAGATTTATTTTATATATTTAATATTGTTATTAAGTTGTTACCTGCTTGTGCTTTTGAAGAAGTTGTTACTTTCTCTATTCATAAGCTCGGATCTGAATTTAGACATTTCCTCTTCCATTTTCTTCATTTCGGCATCAAATCTTTCCCTGATGCTGCTGAATTCTGTATCAATTACACTGAAATCTCCAAGCTTGATTGGGATATCGCGTTTAAGTCCACTATCAGCCATTTTTATAAAAATTTATTTAAAATTACACAACACACAAAAATAATTAATTGGATAAATTAGAGTATCACTAAACACTTAGCGATTTTTGTACTAATCGGTGGTGCCACGACACTTGGTAATGATAAGACACTAAAGTTGAATTAGGTACACTAATTACGATTTAGGTAATTATAAAAGTTGTATGATTTTTTTTGATAGTTTGCTTGATGTTCCTCGTTTGAATCTTATATAGCAAATGGCTGCCGAAGCGTTTAGACCGGCGTATATGTGTAGAGAGAGGTACAGTGAGATAGTCGCAGACAGTGGATAGATGTCTACCCACTCGAGCCTTTATTTGGTAAAACTGTATAATTAGGAAATACATTTGTTTTTCTAGAATACTTCGCAAATGAAACATACCTCAATTAGTCATATTTCTAGAAACAAACTTTTTTTCAGAACATGTTACATATTTAGTAACTTTTATCTTAATTTAATACTTACATTATTAGGGTTTGATATTTTAGTTTGATATAATACTCACATTAATACTTTCTTCACTATTTTTATATTAAAAATTTGTTATTTAATATTATATCATAAATTACAACTTATTATAGTGACTTAAAAAGTCTATAAAATTAAAATATCTAGGAGCTTTTATATATTTATAAACAATAAATTGCTATAGTATGTAGTAGTATAGCAACAGTAAAACAGAGTATGTGGAAGTTACTATAATATAATAGAGTAATTAAGGAATTTTATTATGATTATATGCTTTATAGTACTTTTCAAATATCAATCAGGAGTTTGTTATTTAATAGTTGATGTTCTAAAAGAAAATTATTTTAAAAAAGCAATTTTCAATTTTCACAAAACTCGTTTTTATTATTAATTTATTTTTCTTGTATTTTCTTTATTGCACATATGTTTATAATATTTTTTTTTTAATTTTTACTGATATTTTCTTGAGAAATTTGAAAATCAACTAATGTGATTATTCTTTTCATTTATGATCAACTAATTACTTATGATTTCAATCGCACATGATTTCAATTAAATACAGTTTTTATGAATTCATGAATACTTTTGGAAATAAGTAAAGAACGGTAAAAAACAAATCAAGACATATACAAAACTTGGTAAAACAGTAAAAAAATAACTTTATTATCTGAACATTTAATAATATTACATTCTTGCTACATGATGATTCAGTTAATATATGTCATCTATAAATGATATATTAAATATGTTTTTTAAAACCGTCAGTTGTAATGAACTATGATTAAATGAAGGATAATTTTTACCTATAATCAGATGTAAAAATGTAGATAAACTTTCGTTTATTAATATTTCATTAACTAAAATTATTAAGTCTGAAGAATGGTTTCAATTATTCTACAAATCAATAAAATTTTAAATACGAGTGATATGTTGATGCTAGTATGGACGCATCTCGCTTGTATCAGGAAACTAGAATCTTCTCATGATTCCCAAACTATTTTTTCGTTTTAATTCCTGAAATATTTGGTTACTAAATAAATTATTTTAACAAATGGACATATATATATATAATTATTTGTCTAAACAATAGTATTTAATATATTACATTATATGATGATTTTTAAATAATACGAGTTCTAACTATAAGATGTTTATAATATAACTTATAATAAACTTTATATACACCAATCGATAACTTAATGTTAAAATTCCCTATTATTTCTGATAAAAATCAAACACAATCGAATTAGTCATGCTATACTGGTAATAATCGAGGAATAATCAATGTCTTGCAGCAAAATATGCATAATAAATTAAATTAAATCAAGATCTTTAATTAAACTACTTTTGTAAGATATTTTCGAGGAAAGTATGAAAATGAAATATCTTTTGCCTTTCCTTGGGTATTGTTTTTTTACGGATAATCGTAAAATATTAATGATAATCTATAATATTATTATAGAAAATGCCCTATTGTTTCTGATGAAAATTCAAGACAAAATAAGAATTGGTCATGCTAAACTGGTAAGAATCGAGGAATAATCAATGTCTTTCAGCAAAATATGCATAATAATTTAAATAAAATCAAAAATTTTAATTAAACTACTTTTGTAAGATATTTTCGAGGACGGTCTACGAACTATTATGAATGAAATGTATTTTGCCTTTTTTGTATATAGTTTTTTATGGGAGGTTTGTAGCTTTTATTTCAAATTTTATCACATAGTGAAAAACCCTTTTTTTCCAACAAGGGTTTGATACCGTTTCCTTTTCTTTTCACAATTGCTTGATGAACCAACCAGTGGCGTCGCTATCGTTGCATCGATTGGATCAATGACATTTTATAATTATAATTTATATAATTAAAATATATCTTTCTAATTTTGATTATGGTACACTACGTTTTTGATTTTAACCCAGTTCTTTGTTATATATTCAAAAAAAAAAAATTTAAAGAAACATATACAATACTTGGCCAAGTTGTTCTATTGTTCAATGGGTGAAATTTGTGATAGTTATTGATGAAGTACTAGTAATGAATTAAATATTAAGTCTGTACTTAAGTATGATATTATGTTTAAAAATTATTTTTAGCCGTATTTATTTATTATTATATTAAACAATAAATCGAACAAGAAGGTAGTCTGAAAGCATTTGATTAGTTATCCGTTCAAATGATTTCAGACTACCTTCTTGTTTGACTTTATTGTGTGAAATAATAATATAATAAATAAGACCAAAAATAATTACTTGTCTTTGAATAAAACGTATATCACTGTCAATATATTATATTTAATATTATCTTTAGTATCTCTATATTTATTTATTTTTCTAATACGTCTTTCTGGAATGCATATTTCATACTTAACACCGCCCACTGATAATTATAATTTGAATCAAAATGAGTAATTTTGTTATAATTATTTGTTATGACTCAAATTTTGTGACTATATTTGTTTATTAAAATAGTCAGTGCATCTGTGCATTGTGCATATTCAATTAGTTTACGATACGTATCACAGACGATTCATAAGTCTATTTTTATGAAGCAGTTCATAATCTCGAAGCAACCAGATCAATGAGTCGCCTTGTAATTTTGAGTGGAGGCTGAGTTTATTTTGTTTTTTTCTTCAGAATTATAATTCTAATTCAAATCATTATAGATGCCTATATTTGTAAACATAATTACGAAACGATTCGTCTCGTTTCCTAATAAAAATAGAGTTCTTGTTTTAGTCTTCTTTCTAAGAAGTTTGAAGGGTTTGAGCAATGATACTTGAGCATAAATAAAACGAAATAATAATAGTAGTTATTTATCATAATAACATGAATGTATTTTGATCTAGTCAAATTTGTATGGTTTCTTTGATTTAGCATATTCTAAAAAGAAAACCTCAAGTAATAATTACTTATACTTTATATTTTACTAAATTTGTGGAAAACGACTAAATATGAGGACTAAAAATATTTTACAACTCTGCAACAATCTTTATCGCGATTACGAGTATAACGCAAAACTTGCTCAATGTGGACTCTGGTTGTCTTAAATCAGTGGTCGGGGAACCGGGGTAAATTACCCCAAATGGGGTAAAAGTGGAATTTTTGGGGGTAAAAAGTATATATTTGCAAAGCACTAAATCAGCTTCAGTAAAACCTACTATCGGAAAGAATTTCTGCATTAGCAGAAAATGTGAAGGAATAAGTAGTTTTCGCACTAAAACAAGTTAAATATCTTGCTTGGTTTAAATCAGCTTTAGTAAAACCTACTACCGAAATGAATCTCTTCATTAGCAAAAAATGTGAAGTTTTTGCATTAAAACAAACTAAATATTTTGCTATTCAGCTTGAGACAACGGATTTCAGTAGTAATTCACAACTGGTGTATGTTTGCTATAAAGGTGCAGATAATTTTGAAAAGAAATTGCTGTTTTGTTTTCTTCTCGAGTTCAGATGTCGTGAAATTGATATTTATAATAAAGTAAACGAATACTTCAAAGCGCAAAGATTAAAATGGGGAAATTGCAGTTTGGTGTCTTTGGATTAAGCTCCATCTATGATGGGTCATATTTATGGTTTTTCAGCTTTTGTAAGGGAAAATAACCCACACTAATGATGTTATCAAGATTATAAATTTTATCAAGGGACATGCACTAAATACGCGGCTATTTTGTGAATTATGTCAGGATGGTGAAGCTGAGACTTACCTTCTTTATTATACAGAAGTAAGGTGGCTTTCTCGCGGAAATATTTTAAATTGAGTATGGACTCTTAAAAATGAAGCTGAAATCTCTATGGTTTCTCAAAAAAATATTCTTGCTGAAAATTTTAAGAACTTTTCCTGGGTTGCACATCTCGCGTATTTAACAGACATGAAATTTTGAAGAAATTGTGCAACGCCAATTTGCAACGCCATACCTCAGAAAAAATGGATGTGTGTTTGTGTGTTGTTTGTGTGTCCACATTTTTTCGTTCACGTTTTCGAGCGCACAGATGAACCGATTTGAATGATTCATTCAACATTCGGTTCTTATTGATAAGGAGATATGCTGATTAGTATTTGGCAAAGGCAGGTCCATCCGTTACGGAGATACAGAGTAAAGAGTGCAGAAAATAGAAATCGAATTTTTAAGATAAACGGAGTATCCCATATGAATGATCCAAAAAACATTCAATTTGTAATGATTGGGAGAAGTAGTGATTAGGTTTTGGCAAAGGCATGTCCAGCCATTTCGAAGATACAGAGCTAAATGTACAAAAATGGCAGTTTTTGAGAGAACTAAGCATCCGATTTGAATGATTAAAAAAACTTGCTGTTTGTGTTGACAAAACAATTACTTTTGGGAAAGAAAAATATTTCAATTTTTTTTTTTCAAAAAATTTTTCTTTGTATATCGAAAATAATTCAGATTTCAATTTTAATTCTGGCTAAAGTTCTAAAGCTCACTTATATTCCTCGAATAAATAATTTTTTTTTAATTTTGTAATTCAGCTTATATATATCTTATGAATATTATACAATGTTTCAGTATTTATAATAATCTAATTGGAAACATTTAAAATTCTTCGAAAATTTCGTCACGGTGCGGAAAGTTCCAGCAATTTGCCTTAACGCATGATACCATACACCACTAGTTTATTCATGTATTAGTAGGATTTTCATGAAACATATATTTATTCATAATGAATATAGTTTTTACTTATTGTTTCCTTCAAACCATTTATTTCAGCCTTTTTCAAAGTTTAGAAGTAACAAACAATGTTATGGCAGGTTATACAGAAATATGTTGCAAACAGATTCCAATTATAGGCTCTTTTAGTTAATTTTTTTTTTGTGGGGTAATGAGAGGTTGCGCAAAAATATTTTGGGGTAACGGTTCCAAAAGTTCCCCGACCACTGTCTTAAATGAATAAATATAAGTATGTAAAAATAAATGTTTTATTACCCTATTGGGTAGGGCGGGACACAGAGGTCCAATTTGACTTTCAGTAATTATACTGTCTAAATAAAAGAACTAAATTACAACAAATAACACGTATAAATAAAGAACTATCAAACTATGCTTATTAAAACTCAGCTAATTTACTATTGTAGAAATAGGTTTTTTTATCGCTTTTATAAAATTTGTCGTCTGTCCCTTTTTACCCTATAAGGAGTATAAAAAATATATTCAGCTCTCATGAATTGAATAAAAGAGCTCAAAACCAAAAAAAAACTACCAACGAAAGAAAGTACTTTTGTTGTGAATGTTGATTCATGACCGTTTGTTTTCTGATAATAGCTATTCTAAGAAATAAGATGATTGTTGGTTATACTCGTTTTTTCTTCTACTTAAAATAGTATCGTTAAATACTTCTATACTTTACTGGTTTTTGAGATAATGGTGGCGGACGTTTTGAAAAGACGATGAATAAAATTGATTAATCCAAAAATTTTTGCTATAATTTTTTTTGCGTTAGCCCTGGTTTTAATACGAGTAATATAATAATGGTTTTGTATGCGCCTAGTAAACTTCTCTCGACGTCAGCTAATTATAGTTCAAAAGTCTTACTAATGCCAACAGCAGACTTTCTTCTTCTTGATTTATTCTGCAATAAGATTATCACTGGATGCCAAAGTTCGATATTAGCTGTATTCTTTTAGGAATTCGTTTTGATTCTTGTGCCAAAACTAGTTGCTTATGATGCATTTTTATTTACTGGCATAGAGACATTCAACGTTAAGAATATTTTTTTAATGTTTTTGTTATTGAAAGCTTGACATCTTATTGGCGAAAGTTCAACATTTAAATTTTTCATTCATTTATCATTTTTATATTAAACTTTATTTTACAAAGTAAAATTTTAGAAGTTGAATAAGATAGGCTGAAACGATCTTGCACTTACAGACCAAAAAATGTGAAAATTCAAAATAAATAATATATTGATAGAAATAGATGTGTTAGCTTCGTGAAGAAGATTCTGATACGCGTTTTGCTCATGTTGAAACTAGTCGACGTTTTAAGTCATTCTAAACCGTTTGACACCTAAATTAGAAAAATTTGTGTACCACGTGTGTATGTGAGACATATGTGGTTAAAAATATGCTTTTTCCTTGATGTTGTCTGCGAAACAGCTGCATCGATTTCAAAAACTTAAAAGCTATCTGATGAAATTCGATAATGACTCGTGTTGATTTGTTCATTTGCTCACATGGTTATTGATGATATGAACATTATTAGTGATTTCTTGCATTTAAAATATGACTGATTTAAAATGCATTTATTTATTGAAATAATCTTAATCTTAATTCAGTAGCGTAGTTGTTTTGTGCAGATAGGGCATAAAAATCGTTTATAGACATGTAGGTCTTCATATAATGGAGAAATTAGCAATACGCGAGTTATGTGAGAATTTGAACTTATCAGATTTTTCTACTGTTTGAGACTTTTTACTATTGTTTAAAGCTACGTGATTTATTGTTTAACTGGTTTTAGTTATTTCCACTTAAAATGTATAAATAATTTATTAAAAATTTATCTAATTTGTAGGTTTATTAAATCATTTAATATTCCTTCGTTGTGAAATAATATTTCGATATATTTGTTTTTAAATAGAGAAAATGCAGATGCGTCTCTAAAGCTCAAGTTTCAAAAGTATTTGTATAGAATGTACTAAGAATTTCTGAACCCGGAATTCTTCATATATTAAGTATAAAATGGATTTAAGTAAAATGTACATTAAATAAAAAATAGTATACAATGTTCCTTTACGGCTGACTATTGTAAATTCCCCAAATTTACTAAATGTCCTTAACTGGACAGCTGTAAATAAATTAGAAAATAAGAAAAAAATAGATTAAAAATCTTTAAACTTTGCAGAAATTTTTAATAATCACAATTTCAAGTATTAATTAAATTAACAATATGAATTATTATATTTTTGTAAGATTGTAGTTTAATGTTTAGTATCTTTTAGATGTGCCCCCAGTACCATTCGACGCGATAACCAAAAAATTACTATATTTTTAATATTATTTATTAGTGACGTAAAGAAGACTTAAAAACAATAAGTGAATAAATACCAACTATAATAAAATCAATTACTTATGACTATTATTAAATCCAAAAATACGTCATTCAGTGCGTTGTAGAAGATTCTAGGTTTAACTTTGTTATAAACATTACTAGTCATGACCAAATATAGAGTTAAAGTAATGAGGACAAACTACATACACTTATTGCATAATTATACGCAACTTATTGACAATTCTTGTTGTCTTGAGTTTATTTGAGCATCAATTTGAATCAGCAAATAATGTTGTCATTGCATATTTATAATCGTCGTTTACGAATACATGCTATAATTGGTAGAAGATTGAACGTAGGAAAGCTGTAGTTGAACTTAATTTTTCTAGTTTCTTGAGATGAAATTGTATGATATGAATTGTATCGATTTCTGAAAGTCCGACTCACAAACAAGAAGGAAACTGGGTCAGCACATAGTCTGTCAAGTATCGTTTTATGCGTGGGCAGTGGGAGGATTCTCAAGGATAACAGACTTCTTGTAAGTCTTTTTGCAGATATACCCTATATTTGCGTGTTTGGTTAAATGTAGGGTGGCGCGGGATTAAATGTCCGCGGGTAAAAAGGTTCATCACTGACATCTAAAAAAAACCAGTAAAGTTAATCTTTTTTTTTAACAACAATATTTGCAAGTAGAGGGAAAAAGATGTATAACCAGCCATCTCACCTTGAATCTTATGACGTCCCCATTGGTGGATAAACTGTAATGTTTGAAAATCCATAACAAAAGTACTTTCTCAACTCAACATAGTTGTTTTGGTTGTGAGCGCTGTTGTTTAGTTTACGAGACCTTAATATAATTTTCAAGCATACGTTATTTAATTGTTTTATAAGATGCATTGTTAATGCTAAGTTAGATACAATAGTTTTGTATAACTTCTAAAAAAATGCTAATAAAAGCTTACACCTGGGTGAGATAACAATGATCAACTGAACCTTTACCGTGACAAAGGTGTAAAAAATAAAAAATATCAAATAGAAAAGTAAATTAATTAAAAACAGCTATTTTCCAACTTTGTCAATTAATATTTCTGACAAAATACTAGATCAAGGTTATTTACTGAGTTATCTCTGTAAAAAATGCAGGCAAAAAATTAAATTTTGCATGGGTTCTGTTTGCGCCAAATCAAATCATGCTATATATTGATACAAAAAAAATAGAATAAATCCAAAATCATCATAAAATGAAATCAATCAATACAATAAAATAAAACATTGAAATTATTGTAAATACAATTATAATTTGTAATTAATATAAAATAAATACATAAAGTTATAATTAAAGTATTTTAAAACAAATTGGTCCTTCAAAATTCAATCAAACAATCATTGAAAAAAACAGGTTCATTTATATAGATATTATTTTATAAAATCCTTTTGAAATTAATATAATATATTTAATCTTTTTGTCATCTGGCCATCCCAATTTACCCCGTCTATGGGGTAAAAAGGACCTTGTTACAACTTTTTAAAACAGCATATAAAACACGTTTTTTACAATGATGAATTAGCTGGGAGTTTTACTAAGCATAGTCAGATAGTTGTTCGTTTGATATGTGTTATTCGTTGTGAAATTATTGGTTTGGTTTTCACAATATTTTTGCTCAAATTCAAATTGGACTTTTGTGCCCCGTCCTACCCTACATAAAACAGTAGTATCTACTTTTTCAATTAGCTTCATGTGAAAAGGTTTTTAAAGCTGCAAAACAAGTTCTTCAAACTGCATGTTCAATAAGTAAAGTTTCTTGTGATTAAATTGAATAAAAGGTTTTATCAAATTAGTTTTTATTCTTAGAGCTGATCAAAATAAAAAAATTATTTATTACAAAGAAACTGTTGATGTTTACGCAGAATGCGATCCATAAATAAGACATAATTTTGACTTCTAGAGTTAGTAAAACCAGCCTACGATTTTTGGAGAAAGTCAAACATTGATATTTTATAAGGAATTAGACGGAATGATATAGCCAATAGCCTAATTATTTTTCAACTGATCGTTTTCAAATAAATTTAGGAATCTCTTATTTAGTTGAGTAGCTGTTGAAAATTTTGGTTTAACCTAAACGTAAAGAAATTTTGGTTCAACTTAAACAAAAGTATTATATGTGAAACCGAATTAAAATTTTTTAAATGATTCTTAAAATAAAAAATCTTCCACAATTTTGTGATTGCGAAGAAACAGATTGGCATATCTACAACAAAAACTAATAGTAGTAATTTTTGATCATATAGAGTCTGTGTATTTTTTGTTATGAATAAGTTTTTTACAGAACATATGAATAGTTTGAAATTTATTTAAATTATATAATAATGAATAATTTGAAAATTATTTTCAAAAGCGATTTTCAGATTATAATATATACATATTATATTATAAATTTATACTTTGATTAATTTCTAATCGAATGTATTCTGGCAAAATTTACTTCGAAAAAAATTGTTTTTTCCAAATTTTTACCATCCGAATTATTTTATTGCGTGATTTTATTAATTTCATTCCTGATTATTTTTTTAATATATACATATTGCGTGTATGTTTGCAGTGCTTCTTCTGACAACATAATTAATTTGTCAGTAGACTATATAATAGATCTGTTTTAATTCACATTGTGAATATGTTGAATATACATATATTATTAGTTAATTTAGCTAGATATATTTATTTTGATGGATAAAACACGGATCTTATAACACGAACAGTTCAATATAACAATAATTAACATAAGATGTTGTTTAGGTAAATGAGATATAAAGGATGCTGAATACTTTCAAAATAAGTTTTATTTATTTGATAGGTAAATATTAAAATTATTCTTGTCTTGTGACGAGAAGAGACAGTAATAAATTTAAGCAATATTTTCTTAATAATATGAAAATTGTTTATTATTACCACCTCAACTTACAAAACATACTATTCTAATTACTACTTACCTAAACTTATTGCGTAAACCCAAACTGGTTTTGTTGGCATCCAAATTCTTAATAATTTATTTATTTATCTATTCATTCATTCGAGTGCTCAACATATATTTATGTAATGCTTATTTTAAAATATACACACTCCGTAAAATAATAATCAAACAATGCAAAATTTATATATGGTACTACTATATTTTAAATAAATCAAAATGTATTGTAGACTTTGTGATCTTTAGACTTAATCTAAATTTACCGCATAACCACAATAATAATTTGTGATTGCCGAAATAATTTGTCAAATCAAAATCTTTAAATCAATAAATTCTATAGAATATTAACTTTTCGAATCTTTCTGTGAAAAATTTTCTATCAATAATTCGAACGCAGAAAGGTGGTCTATACAACAGGTCGTCAGTTTAAAAAATCAATTTTCAAATATTGATTTTTTTATTGCTTTTAAAGAATTAATCTAAACTGATAGTGTGTGTATAATATGATTTATTACAATCATTATCATTATTTTATTAATATTTGTTTGAGTTTGAGTTAAAGTTTGAATGAATAATATGATTCTGGAAACTCAAAACCCTCATCTTTGTTACGTTTCTCATTTTATGATGAGAATAAAAACTGGCAAATAGATCAATAATATATTTCTTTACCTACTAACCTTTTGAAAATCTTCAGCAATCAACATAAACCTTTATAAACGGCCGTAAAGTTGCTCGAGCACGTTCGAATAATCTTTTCAATAACGCATTTGATTAATCTTGCAATACTTATTAGTTTCGCCGCGAAATTAACTGCGAACAACATATCCTTATATAGCTAAAATTTAATGGTTTTGATATTTTAAGTTAATTAATTTTTAAAATGTATATTCATTATCCGAAATCACACGGGATCACAGACTCGTATGGATGGGATAGTGAGTTTAAATCTCTCTGGACAACCTGCATCCTGCAGTGGCGATGTCTGTTTTTACATGAAAATATAGATCGAAAATAATTATTACTTTACCTATTAATAATAAAATATTTTTAATGATTTTTAAGATATCATTTTATTTTTTAAATAATATCTTATTTTGATTTTTTTTCTGTATTTTAATTCTATTAATATGAATTGGAGGTCGACCAGTTAAAGATCCTTATATTATTACAGGACAAATTCTTACTTTGAAAACTTTTATAAAATTTATTTGAGTTTGCCAAAATTTTTTTATTCTTAACAGAAAACTTCTTAGAGTCATATGAACTTACTATTAGGAAGAAATGATAAAAGACTAACGATGTAATAATTATAGCATTAATGGACGTGATGTTTGGCATTTGGAATTATTACATATTTAAATAACGGACTTAAGAGAATTCATATTTGATTATTGTATGACATGAATTTTAATTGCGGTCCATTTGATCTATTTAAATAAACCAACATACATATAATTTGAAATATCATGCTTGTCACTATTCGTTTATTAATTTTGAATGATGCATCTAATATTTTAACCTCATGCAGACCTTTTTGACAATAGAACTAGAACCTACGTGAAGATTTTAATCTCATATGATGCATTATCTAATAATCTTATATGTACATATTATAAATGAGGTATATAAAATGTGTAACTACAAAAATGATTGATAAAAGTTAAGAGCCTACCCTAAACGTAGGGCACCTAAAGCTAATAAAGTAGCTTTACGATTGGTAACATAAATTTGACTCACACCTTTGATAATATGTTGATAATTTAATTGATATAATTTATGAAATGTAGTAAAAAACTGAAAATTTTAAAATACGTAGGTATTTTGATACGAATATAGGTATTCCAATAATTGCATTTTGGTGATTATATCACAATTGATTTTTGCTGATTATATCACAAAGTTTATGTTGTATTGTACTTCGTTCTCAGACCGTTTTTATATAAGGTTCATAAATTCGACGGTTTTGCATTACAACTTTCGAAAACATGAGAAATTTTTCATCCCACGCGTATCTCGCGTTATTTGGTTTGCTCGTTAATACGAAGTGACTGTTCGTGATCAAGAAATGTACCGTATCACTGAATTTAGCATCGATATTGCAGATAAAAATCAAAGATATACGAACAAAATTAAGATTGATATATGGGAATATATTTATATAAAGATCATATTTTATTTATTAAATATAGAGTAGTTAAACAAATAACAGATTTTTATTGAGCATAATATGTTAATGTAGAGAGTTTTAAAATGGTTCAATTATATTTTATAATTGAAGAGAAAATACAGGGATCGGAAAACCGAAGCACAAGACTAGGAAGCATTGAAACAGAAATTTTGAAAGGAAATTCCATAAAAGTGAAAAAAAGTGATTGACGGAAAAAATGAACAAGAGAGGGAAAGGAAATCATTGATTTGTGGTGCTCTCACACCATGGACCCGCCAGCTAACATTAATTTAGACTATCATTTATTATTAAAATATTAACCACTAACGATACTAATCTTATAAAAGAATGTCTGAATCAGCTACTCGATGACAAAATTATATGATATGTTGCCCCACCCCACACATCAGGGTAAACCGAGATCCTGAGAGGGCAAATCGAGATCCTGAGAGGGCAAACCGAGATCCTGAGAGGGCAAACCGAGATCCTGAGAGGGCAAACCGAGATCCTGAGAGGGCAAACCGAGATCCTGAGAGGGCAAACCGAGATCTTGAGAGTGCAAACCGAGATCCAATATGATGAGTTTTTCACTAAATAATGTTGCTAAACTGGTATAAACATAATGTTTGTAACTGCTGTAAAATGGCAGCAAAAAATCTGCTGATCCGTTGTGAAGATTTCTTGGTAGAATTAATCTCCAGATATCTGTATAAGATTTATACTTCTATGTCCTTTGGCTATTTCTTGTCAAATCTGCTCGTTTAATTAACATTGTTAATGATTTGCATTTCTGCCTTTACAGTTGTTCTACGTTTCACCAAAGTTCATTGGCCAATTCTAGGATAAAATACAAATTTTATGTTAATGTTATATTACGGGTGTTATATTCGTATGAGCTGGTCGAAACAAACTTTCGAAAAGCCATGTATTTGCTATGCTGTGCTATCAGGTATTTTGCACCTAAAATAGAACTTTAAGTATTGGTTATCAAAGAGACATCAGAAAGTTGCACTTATGATACAATTGTTGTTTGACAATTGTGCGTTTTGAAGGTTAGGTTTCATGTGTAAATCTCCTGAACGCTTAGAAAATGCATCATATAAATACAGTTTGTGATTACCAACTCATACGAATACTAACTCCTAATATAGCATTACCATAGAATTACTATAACAGGTATATTTGGGATGAATTACTCTGGTTACAAACTCCCTTATATTTACCCTCATTATTAGTTTAACATTTCTAGTTTCTTGTCTAGTAATTTGTCTAGTGCAACATATTAATTTACTCATCAGAAAGACAGACTCAAGATGACATAGATTCAATTGCATTAAAATTAATTTTATGTATGAATATATACCTAAAATTTAGATTCTAAATGCATCTTGATTTAAAAATGTAAGTACATGTAGTAGTTATTGCATCTTGATTTAAAAATGTAAGTAAATGTAGTAGTTATTGCGTTGCGATTAAGGGCAAATTGTTTTGACTTCCAAATTCGTAATTTTTTCGGTCGTTTATCATCCGATTAATCCAGAACTCATTATTATTTTCGATATATTTCCAATACTTCCCATTATTAAACGTAATATGACCAGGTAAAACACACGTGGGCTACGAATACCATTTATGGTTTTGAAGAGAATGTGCGAGGGCTGGATATGGAAACCGGCCGTGATGTCACGGACTAGTTCCAGAACCGTGTGAGAAACGTCATAATAAATTAATAAAGAACTTTCGATGTATGAAAATTTTCTAGACTATCATTTGTTTGGATTTGTTTGAATATCTGTGATTGTCTCGATTGTAAATGGTTTACAGTTGGAATTTATACTTATCAGAAGCTACTGGTTTAAAAGACATAGCAAATTAATAATGCATGTCTGTTCAATTAAGTACAATTATCAATAAAGTAATTTGTTTGACCGGCTGACGATGGGTCATAAATAACTAAGGGTAGTTTTAAATTTTGAAGGATATGAATAAATATCGTATATTGTTGGTCATTTATTATTTCTACATTCCACAATTCAATTTACATATTCGAACACTACTTGTAGTAGTAAACAATTTTTTATCTTTGCAAATTTAAGCAAACCTTCATTATTCTACGATTTCAATCTTTTTATATTATTAGTAACATGAGTTATTATAATTTTTATGTTTTTCTGAAACAATTACATGGCTAGAAACAACAAAAGCAATAAAGCAAAGAAGTTTGTATTATTTGTAAAAAAAAAGATTTGTTTTGAAGTATTCATCAAATTCAAAATAAACTATGCCGAATTAATTTATTAATAGATTCGTTAATTATTCCTTAACAAATATAGCAAAACTGCTTAATTTTCAACGTCATTGAGTTCTTTAAGGACATCATACATCAACATTTTAACCAGTTGCCGCGACGTGGGCGGACTGCTATTTGCGGTGCACCTTGCATTAGTCATCTCGAAACGAAATAATACAAGATTACTATCAAGATTCTTCTGATACTGTTTTTAGCATAAATTATTAATAAATAAATTTTCAATCTGCATTAGGTATAAACGATATTCATCTTTAATTCAAGATTAAGATTCTCGAAATTTTTCTGATTCGAATCAAAGAAAACCTGAAACAGATCATGATTCGAATAATGAATGAATAATAGAGGCAATGAGAAAACTCCATATAGAATTATTAGTTTAGTAAATGTGATAAGAATCAATTACAAATAGTTTAGAAGTTGACCAAAGTGTGCAGCCCATATTCATGTTATGTTCTCAAAATTATTATTTTGCACAACCAGTATTGATATTTACAACGTAAAAACTTGATATGGGGCTTATAATTCACAAAATTATGTTTGGTAAATTTTTTACATTGCCTTTATTTTTAGCTCAAAAATGTGGTGGTGTTAAAAGAATATTAATCAAATCAATTGCATTATTCTAGATGCTCTAATAGTATATAATACCAGGGAGTGATATCACCACATAAATCACGACTTTAGTTCTATTAATTTCTTTATTTCGTCTACATCAGATACATACTTTGACCATCCAAATCCATGTTAACTTGAAAGGTAAATATATAAAATTAAAAACAAAACAATGCGAACAAAAAATGCAGAAATATTTGGCTCAAGATTTGTACTTCGACATTCAATGTCATACCATAGGTCAGTGAAGCCAAGTAATATTTGTATTGAATTAACAGTCTGCTAACCCAATTAGAGAAAAATTTAAAAAAATATTCAAGCAGGCTTTCATTTTAGTCTGCATTGGACTCTTCTTTTTATGCATCTTTATTGTATATAGGTTCTATGCATACATGTTTATTTTTTGTGATGGTCACACTGCGTAACATATTTACATCCGTTATATATCTTGATTTTTACACATGGGTGCTATTCTTATTTTCTTTTGTTTATAAGCCCTAAAGCATTTTATCCTATGTGTTTTACTGTTTCATAAAGCATTTTTTCTTATGTGTTTTACTGTTTCTTCAGACACTTCTTGAACCACAATAAACGGAAACTGAGAATCAATACAAATTTTGGCACAAAGATATTTTTCTGATCATTTATTACAACTTTTGAATAAATGTAAGACAGAATTCGTAAATAAAGGTTCAAGAATAGAAAAGAATGAACATTTAGGAAATTACATTTTTATTATTTTTTAATCGTCAAAGAAAGGTTTAGATTTCATTTAAACTCAAATAGCTCAGAGAATATTGTTTATTTTGATTGCTATGGAAAAAATATACTAAAAAATAGATTTAAATTTAGACTCATTGTTTCAAGTTCTGAATGAATGATAACTATAAATTAGTATGTGGATTAATAATAGCACTTGCAAAAAAATTAAGTAAAACAAAATAATCTTCGAACAGTAATATGGTACAAATTAACTTATAAAGGGTAAGTGGAGTAAAAGGCAAATTAGTGGATCAGTTCAATAAACAATGGGTAAATCGATGAGCATTTTAAATTCGTTGCCTTCACATTCCAGTGAAATGGCAATAGGAAACCGTATATTTTTATTACTGTTGGAGTATCGTTCATATGTATTAAGATAATTTAATTTTATATAACATTTCATAACAAATACCAAAAAAAATGTATGTAGACGCAATCAATTTTAATTTTCAATGCTCTTTCTATTATTTTGATATTAATTATGTATAAATGATTTTATTTTAAATGTCTTTTGTTTCACCTGATATCAAATAAGGAAATAATCTCTAACAACACGATGACGACGTTGCTCTTGAAAATAATATTTACTACGTATTCTTTTAATCTCGGCGTGTAGGTGTTGATTTCACAGGCGTGTTCTAGAAGAACTTATACTTAAGGTCGCTTTTAAAGGTCTCGTTTTATGCGATAGATAATCATAAAACATATTTTAATAATAACAAATGGTCGTCTGCCCGAAGGCAGGTCCATGGCGTGATAGCATCACAATCAATTATTTCCTTATTTTCTCTTGTTTATTATTACCATTACAATTCTTTGCGATTTTATACAATATTATCGATTTGCCTTTCCAAACTTCTGATTCAGTTCTTCCTGGCCTTGTGCTTCGGCTTTCAGTTTCCTGTATTTTCTCTATTATCGGCATTTTTGCTTTTGGGTTCTATCAGTCCCTCTATTTTATCTTCGACGATCTCGTGCAACAGACTTTTTGCAATATGGGTCCGTTCCAGTTTTCTTTTCTTTTCATGATCGTGCTCAGTAGGGTTCTTATTTCTCCCACACTTTTTAGCACTTCTTCATTTATTATCTTATTTGTTCTTTTCAACTTCTCCAAAATATATTATTAAAATATTCTAATAATATTTAATTTAAATTTATTTTTCATGCTATGTGCAGACTCTAGACACAACTGGGATTGATTTTTAGTATTGTTATATCATTTTTCAGAATTCATTAGCTTTATGGAATTGTTATGTTTTTTCATTTATAAAAATTGAAAATTATAGCTTCATATAAATACCCAAAGATTTAAGATAATCAAGAATCAATGGTAAATACTAATTGCTATAAGATTCCACTAATAAAATTATTAATGAATATGTTGGAAGTTTGAAGGAGTTCCTGCATCACATGATATAATTTAGTTTTAAATCAAATATTTTATATGGTTTGATTGAAAGTTATTTAAGTTCACATATATATCAATTTTTTTAAACAAATAAAACTTTCAATATAAATTGGGACAATATTAAATTTTATGTATTAATTTGATCTGATTTTAAATATGAATACCTATTGAATATTGAATATACTTGAACAATTATAGGGTTCCAATATTCCTACCATTTTTAATAAAGAATATTGTTACTTTATAATATATATTATAATTTCAAATTCATGGTCGTAATAGTTAGTATAGTAATAGTTAGATTTCCAATGAATAAAATTTTCTGCAGAAAATTTGTAGATGATGTGGTTTATTTTTGTATTAAGTTATTGACTATCGTAGATCTGTATGGAGCTTTAATAACGTTAAAGAAGATAATATTTATTTTAGAAAATGAAAATATAATTGTTTTTTTCAAGAAATCGTTGCAACATTTGCAGACTCTCTTAATGCTCTCATTGGAACAAAAATTTGGTTGATTTTTTATGAACTTATTTCTTATTTCATGTTTCATTTAATGATTCCGATACCTTTGTGCCTGAATGTATAACTTTCATCCCATAACTCAAATCATTATAAATACAAAAGCTCTCTTCACAATACGATGAATGCGACTTTAAGGTCAGCACGCGTTCATGGTTAAAAGATGGCAATTTGTTATCACACCTGCGAAGGTACTCTGAACAGTTTCACCTTACATTGCTAATATGGTTATTTTCTTATAACAACCTGCTAATTTTTCTAGGCAATTGTCATTCAGTCATGTTGAGATCACCGTGTGCTCAAAAAATATAATTATGTAAATATTTTTTATTTGAATTCCCTTTGTGGTAAAAGCCAATTAGCACGTTTATTGTCGGATCTTAAAATCATTGTCACAACGTTTTTGAATACAATTCTATATGATTTTTTTATATTTTTGGTGAAAACACACCTGAGTTCATTCCATTTGTTAGTTTATATTTATTTTTTATAATAATTGCTGACATCATGATTTAAAATATGATGTCATTGCTTCCGTTTTGTTGTTGTTTCCGTATGAATAGAGTTATAGACCCTTGAAGAATATAAGTTGGTGTTAAAAAGGTCAAAAATGAAATATTTTAAATATTATCGAAACATAATTATAATACAATAGTGGGCTTGCTTGTGGGCTGATTGGTAAATGCTTGGGCCTTGCAATCACAAAGTTTCAGATTCAATTTCCGCTTTGCATAACCAGACATTTTTAAAATTTTCAAAAATGCTTTGCTTTGTGTGGCCGTCCTTTAAAAAAAACTAGAGTATATTTTTCGCCTCCTAGAAAAATACACAGAGTATATTTTTCGCTATTTTTTTCATTATAGTTATGGTTAATACTATCACCCTATTTCGGCTTGATGTTGAGTTCTGGGATACTCTGTGTATACACTCATTATAAAGTAAATTAGCGACAAGTCAAAAAACATATGAAAATAGTTCTGATTTCTAATTTCCCAAAGATATATCAAATTCTTTTTATCATTATTCTAACAAATTTAGGTATTCCAGGGTGCAAAATAAAATTATATTATTATATTATTTTAAGCTATATTAAAAATTTACTTTTGAATACGAGAGTTTTTATTAGGCTTGTTTAGTTCTCGCAAAATTATTAACGAACCGAATCATTTGCCAACTTATCTGCATTTAGAAAATTCAAAATCTTAGAGAATTTTTAACATTTCTAAACAATTTGAATTAAAATAAAAATCAAACTTTCCAAAACATTTTTTCTTGAATATAAGTGAAATATTAAGTTTATTTATCCAATGATTGTCTAAGAAATAAACTTAATATTTCACTTATATTCAAGAAAAAATGTTTTGGAAAGTTTGTTTGAAAGAAAATTTGTCTACATAAAGTTAACTTTTATTAATGCATAAACTAATAAATTTTTAGCTTTAGCTTTTGTTAATAATAGTGAAATAATAATTTACCTATATATTTTGAACAAAATTATACCCATAATTGTTTGCTTGCTTTTCAAGTATATATAAATTGAAACTTAAATACAACATGAACTAAAATGAAAAAAATTCGTTGTTCTACTCCTAAAATTCAAATATATAATAGAGAACTTCAAACATATATATGAAAAAAAAATCTTTTTCTAATTTTATAGGCATTCAATTCTACATTATTAGACCATTTATCTTAGAAGAAAATATGGTTAGACTATTATAATAACTATTCGTCTTCATATATTTTGGTAATTACGTCACTTCTTATGAGTCAGCAGCCAGGTTGATTATATATTCGTGATTCATTCCGCGTCAACAAAGGAGCATTCTTTAGGCGTCCTTGCTAGGAATTTTCCTTCCAATAGAATATATTGTATTTTCCATCGCTTTCCGCACATTTTCTGCGCATGCCTTTGGTGTATGAATCATTTGCCAATCTAACTTTTTGAGAATAATATTAGATTTTTTTAGAAACTATAGTTCTGGGAATTTAATTGTTGTGCTCTGACGGTCGCCATGGTAAAAATAGAAGTCAATGTTCTAGTTGTATGTTGTTTGCGAGATGAGTCAAAAATTTATTTTCAACGCATCTTTCGAATAGTCTATATAATAAAATGGATTTTCTCTAGATTCTAACAATCAGATACTAAAACTTAGTTTTATTTTCTTTAGTCTTTAGTTGTTAGTTAGTTTTGTAAATAAATAATTATATTATATATATATATATATATATATATATAAACATTTTTAATAAAATAAAATCTCAGTTTTTGTAAATTAAGAAAAATGAACTCTTTTTATTTTTTTAGTAAATATTATTTTTAATCTTTTATAATTTTCTTCAAGTTTATAAATATAAGAAATATACAAAATTTTAAGAAACTGAAAGGATGACGATTAAGATAAAAAACACTCCTTATTATGCGTATCATTTGCGTAATTCAAGTTCATTTTTATTATAAAACAAGAAAATATAATATTAAATTTATATCGATTTCAGACAAAACAAAAATATTAATCCAAACAGAGGCGTAGCAAATACCGTATTTGGTGTATGAATTATATGGAGCCCGCGGCCCGAGGCTTAAATTGTTTATTTATTTTACGAATAATTTTTATCCTTCGTAAGGACTACAAAAAAAAAAAAATATACGGGGCATTGGCCAAGGCATAGTACTCTTCTAAGATATACATTATTTTATTAGATTTATTTATTAGTTATATTTTTAAATATAACATACATATATATTTCATTTTAAATTCATAGGTCTTATGTTTAGTCAGCTATTTTTTATCCCTTCAATCTCCTTCATCTTCAATTTCTTTCTAATATTTCTTTATTTTTCTTTTGAAATATTCATCACTTGTCTTCTTGATTTCGTTCGGAAGTTCATTATAAATTTTACTTGCGCTCCATATGACATTTCCTCTAATTTCCTTTTTTCTAGATTAGAATTAGACTTCAAATAAAAATCAGTTAAACGAAAGGCTTTTAAGTTTATTTCAAATTGACAATTCTTACAGTAATTTGAATATGGGTCCTGCCACCTCTCGCTGCTTTTTAATTTTACTCGTAGTAAAGATAGATGGAACATGTAGTTTAAAGGTATTCGTTTAACAGATATTTTTTAAACAGTTTAACAGTTTTTTTTAATTTGAATAATTTTTAATTAAATTGAATGCAAAATAAATTCTAAAGAATCATTCTAGTCGACTTTTATTTGAGTAATTAGATAAGAGATGGAGATAATTAATTGATTGAAATAATTATTGTACAACTGCGCACACAGTTCTTCATTCTTTTTTCAATTTTACAAATTTGTATATGTTTTGAATTATGTTTCGAATGATTTTTTTTTTACTTCGTCTTATGTAGACGAAATGTATTGATTCAATTGTAACTTTTAATTATTTCAAAATTTTCTTGCTATTACTCGTAAGCCCGAATGAATTATTATATAAAAATGTAAAAGATTTAGATTTTTTTGTTCAACATTGAGACATATTGTTGAATGTTGATTTTCAGCCAATCGTCGAAATAAAAGAAAACAAATAATAACAAAATATTTATTTTAATTAGTTCTCTAACTAATAATAAAATATGTATTAATATTTAAAATAAATATTTTATTATTATTTGTTCTCTTTTATTTCGACGATTGGCTGAAAATCAGCAATCTAGAATAAAAATGTATATACCAACGCCAAATTTACATTATATATAAATGTGTATATGCACATATACAATTATTAATTATCATTGACACAAAAATAATATTTATTTTATAATTATTGAAATATTCATGAACTATTAAAAATTCCATAAATTTTATTCGGAAACATTCCAATATATTTTTAATATTACGGGAATCTTTTATAATTCACAATATCTATTTGTGTGACTGAGAATCCCTTCTTTTCCTTGGCCCGATATCCAATACATTTTTCTTTGACGAATATAATTTAAAATTTGAAAGGTCAATTCTTGAACTACTTATCCGAGGTTTTCATTCAAATTTTCACGTTGATTTTAAACCTGATTTTCAATTTATATAAAAAAAGATGAAATTATGTTAGGATTTTATAAAACAATAAGAACAATACCAATAATGGAAAACCGTAGGCTGATTAAAATTATATACTGAATTCTTTGATTATTGCTCACAGGATTTCTTCTTGATCAAACAGATGTAGTCTTATTAATGTTAATAAATATATGAGACAAATAGTCAGAAATATGAAGAATATTTGATCGTATTACTTTTTATTAGATCAACGTTATTTCATAAATACTTTATAATCATTTTTCCTTAAAACATAGTTTGTTTTTATTCTCATTATTAGAAAATGTTACCTAATGGATTCGCAAAATTTTATCAACATTTAATTTAATTTAAAAAATTTGATTTATTAAGCAAGGTGTAATGGCTAAATAATCTGTGACATGCAAATTAATTTTTCGTCGAATATATGAAAAAAATTAAAAAAATCCTTTAAGGATAATTCGAAATATTGGACATTTGTTCTTTTGAAGTAGGTTTTCTGGAAAAAAAATATTTGCTAGTTTTGGAATTGTTCAAGATCAGTGTAAGATTTTTCTTGTACCAAAAATAAATACAAATTTTAATAATATTGTAGCCAGAAAAAAATATCAAAAAAAAAGATGTATAAATATTGCTCATCAGTTAAAAATGTAAAGATTTTAATAGAACTTTTATTTTATTTCTTTTATTTTATTTCTTTTATCCGATAATTCTCAATAAAATTGGATAATTATTGTCTGTGGTATTTTATTTAGATTTGTATTCAGAATTAACTTCAAATTACCATGACACATAAAAACTGATATAAAACGAAATTTATCATCATCATATAAACATTGTAAACAGAATTTTAAAATATCATTGAACATTTAATTTTGCAATATGACACAAGTGGCGTCGGTAATAAAAACTACATTTATAATTAGAAATAAGTTCATCATGTCCAAGAGCACAACTCTACAATGAGAATCATAAACATTCTGTAAAAATAGATCCTCATGTGAATGTTGCCAATACATATAACATATATGCTAAAATGTCGTTAGATCGTTGCATTTATAATAGAAAATATAATAGAAAATTAATTTTGGATTGTATGAGCTGGAATTATATTTTGGTTTTTCATATAGGGCAGAGAGTGACTTAAAGAGCTACGGGTAAAAAGGTCATCATCATCGATACCATCGATAAAAAAAACCAACTGAAGTAATAAAAATAGTGAATAAAAAATAAACTAAGTTAAAAAAGCAATTTTACAAGATAAATTGAATTAATAGTTAATACAATTCTGCTGATGAAGATTTCTGATAAAATACCAGATCACATATTGTCTTGGTGAAAAATGTACCCATAAGATTTATATTTTGCATTGGTTGAATAACGTAGCTAATATTTCGCAAAACCTCTTTAAAATGCGGTTTTTCGATTATGAAGGTGCTATTAAGTAGAAAAGAAGTGCTTAGATTATGAAATATAAAATAATATAGGGCTAAAATACTAAATAATTTTAAATAACAATACACAAATGAATCAAGATGTATATTTGGAATAAAATGAGTAAAAATCACATTTACAGTACACGTACAATTCATATTCGCATTTCTACCACAAAAAAAGCCCTGGCAAATATGTATTAAACTATTTGTAGTTATACAGGAGCCATAAAATTATCAGTTTTTTCAATTATCATTTTATAATTAATCGATCAATAGGAATATTTTATTAGTCTATGACTCTATGAGCTGATCAGAGTTTTGGTATATACATTAATAACATGCCTATATTTTTACTACAAATGTTGGGTTTATCTTGAAAATAATAACAAAAACAGATTTACATTGAACACTTCAAGATTCACCTTGTACCAATATTTTAATTCGAACTTCATTGAGATATATTAATAGTTTATATAAATCTTTATTTATTCTATTTAGAATTCCTCACTAATTTATATCCTACAAATTAAAACAGATTAATAAAGCTTCAGGTCAGGTAATAGTTCTATTTTGAACATATAAATTTATTAGTAAAAGCATGATTTTAGATATTTTGAATTTATACTTGTGTAATTCATAATTGAACAATGAGATTCAACGTAAAAATTTAAATTTTAAAGTTATAATTAAATCAGGTCAGATATATCACTTATAAATGCACATCCAGAAAGCTGACATATTTTTTACCTTGTTCACAAATTTAAAATAACCATGATTGTGTACATTTTCTCAGGGATACTGCATTCTTTCTTAACTAGTGCACGCCTGTTAAAAATAGCCTATATGTTTAAATTAAGAGAGTTCGTGTACATTCTAAATATACAGAAATCTGTAATGATTTTCATTTCTAAATTTATAATACCTTCAGCCGATACCTGACGTAGTTATTAACTAAACAAACTATTCATGTCGTCATTTGATTTGATATTGTTTGCTAGAGTTACGCATAATTTGGTAACATTGATGACGTTAATTGTTTTGGCACTAATATTTTGAACCGTCTGAAAACGAAATAAAAACTTCATCTGATGATGCACACTTATGTTATATTTTTGTAATGTTTTGTAAGATAATGAGTAATTATTTTATAATAGATCTTTCACTTGGCGAGAAATTAAATGCATATATTAATTTTGATGAATAAAATGAAGTTAAAATTGCTCTTCAAAATGCATTCAAAACCCTCCAGTGATATTTCTAATTAAGTCTAATGTTCATAGCAAAATAAGCAAATATTTATTTTATGGAGGGTGGGACTGGACACAAGAGTACAATTCGCGTTTGAGCAATTATATTGTGAAAAACAAAACAATTCTATATTCAACAAATAGCACCTACCAAACAAACAAATATCTGACTATGTTCAGTAAAATTCCTCATTGTGGAAATGTGTTTTTTTTGTTATTTAAAAATTTATTACCTGGTCGTTTTTAGCCCATAGACGTCCAATGTCATATTTCAAAAAGGTATTTTACAAAATGATAGCTACATTATTCAACTACAACAAAATATGAATTACATGAGTACATTTTTCACAGAGATAACACTCTCCTATATAACCTTTATCTGATATTTTGTCAGAAATATTCATTCGCAGATTTGGAATAACTATTTATTTAATTTACGTAAAATAGTTTTTTGTAACTTAATTTAATTTTTTTTTACTATTGTTTACATCTTTGCCTGGATAAAGGTTTAATTGGTCCTTTTTACCTTACCCACGTGTGAGCTTTCATAAAGATTATATAAAAGAACTGTTAAATATTATATCTCATAAAACAATTAAATAACGTTTACTTAAAAATTATTTTAAGGTCTCATAAACTAAACAACAGTGCTCACTACCCAAAAAAATTATAACGAAAGAAAGTACTTTTGTTATGGATTTACAAAAATTGCCGTTTATCTCCCGGTAGCAACGTCCTAAGAATGGATGGTTATACCAATTGCCCCAAGGTGATGGCTGGTTATATATCTTTTTTCTTCTACTTTCAAATATTGTTATAAAATAAATTTTTAACTTTACTTTCGATCCGCGACCTTTTAGCTCCGCTCTACCCTCATATAAGGAAGGTCTAAAATTCCCTAAAGTTTGTATCAATATTGTGTCTTTGGTTAGGTACTTGAGATGAAATTGTTCCTCATACGCTTATTACCCTCTCTTTTGATCAGATGAACGTTACTTTCCAATTCGGGCTGTTACTGAGTCCTTTGCATTTACACAGTCGATTTTAAATATTTTTATGGAAATAAATAAAAGAAAACTGTATTTTCCTCCCATTTTTCTATCATTATTGCATAAGGTATATTTGCAGGATTATTAAGCTTATTGGAAATTGTTCTAAAGAAATGTATAAATAACATGATAATCACAAAAGAAGCGTCGATGAATGTATTAAATTATTTCAGACATGCTGCACTTGATTCTTTTTTTTTTCTTTTGAAAAATCTTTGTTTTCGTTTGTTTCATTAAAAAATACCTTTATATTTCAAAAAGTTTTGTTTATTTGTCGTTTGAAACAAAACCTACAAAAATCAGATTTGTTAAATAAATTACAAATAGTTTATTATAATTCCTGTAGATTTTTTTCTCATTATTTATATGAACAAGAGATCGTTTAGTAATTTGAAAACAACACAATATTGTTTTTGTTGTGACCCACGCTTTCCTGCCTTGCTGCATACGCAAAGGATTATTTTTCATCTTACATCTTCTGGATCATCTCCCTCCCTAAAATCTGCACACACAAATCTGGTAAGTTTCTTGCGTATTGACACTCAGGATGATAATGTTTTGAGCCACATTCAAATTTTTCAATGTTCAAGTCTAACAATTATTATAAATGTTTTAAATTATTTGTTCATAACAACCGGTACTGTAAGTTGGGTTTTGGCAAAATTATGATTTATAGGGTACGAATAATTAACTTTGTTACTACATATTATTTCCTTAAACTGAAAATATGAGAATAAATTATAATGTTGACATTTATCTAATCGCTAATTATAAATTAATGAAAACACTTTGCGCTCCATTGTATATTTTCTTGCAATGTTTTGGATTGGTATTATTGGCAAGAAAGTTACTAAAACCATATAATGTAAGTTTTATTAGTATTCAATGTCAAGAACAATGTCTTATTTTCTATTATCCTACGAGTGAATTTACAAAGAAATTCGTGACATCCGGCAGATAATAATTAATGTTGTTAACAATTGAGATAACGAACCATGGTGAACCATTTACAACTGGGTCTTGCAATATATCTATTTAATAGTTTTTCCATACTTTTACTATAAATTAAAAATAAATGAACTTAAATCACATCTAAAATATTTGAGTTTAGATCATTTCTTTTATTTATTCTGCTAAACTATTTACTCAAGTACTTTGAATATCTTCTGTTCGAATTATAAAGTAAAAATATTATTTATGGAGTGTTGTTGATTTTTAACTTCCCGAAGGAGAAGTT
This sequence comes from Ctenocephalides felis, assembly GCF_003426905.1. Taxonomy (NCBI): domain Eukaryota; kingdom Metazoa; phylum Arthropoda; class Insecta; order Siphonaptera; family Pulicidae; genus Ctenocephalides; species Ctenocephalides felis. The sequence continues at coordinate 13,880,446 of NW_020539725.1, read as the reverse complement.
TATGTTTTCATCAAAAAACCCGATTCGCTAATTTTATGTTTTCTCGACGTTTCAAGCCATTCTGAATCGAATGAGACCAAATTTGGAAAAAGTATGTGTGTGTGTGTGTGTGTGTATGTGAACAGATTTTTTGCCGTAAATCGACGTTTTCTCGAAAACGGCTGGACCGATTTCAAAAATTTAAAAGCCATTCGATGTATCTCAACGAGAACTATTGTTTGTCAGTTTTGTGCGACGATCGGCCAAGCCGTTTCTTCATAAATGGCAGAAAAGTGAAAAATTTTTCGTCTACGTTTTAGCCCGCAATTCTGAATCGATTTTGAAAATTCAAAAACCGTTCGAAAGATATTGGTTGGGAATCGTGCTGATTAGTTTTTGGTAGAGATCGGCCGGGCCGTTTTCTTGTAATAAAGTTTTAAAAAAAAAAAATTCGACGATTTTTATGATTATTTTTTTGACGATAGATACCATAGTCTTCTAGATCATACTAAAATATTACGGCCCTACGACAACTGGTTCAGCTTTAAAAATTCGTCAAAGTCAGTATGGTCTTTTTGGCATTTGTCAAAATTAGACTTTTGATCGACGTTTTCTCAAAAACGCCTGAACCGATTTAAGAAATTTAAAAGCCATTTGATGTATTTCGGTGAGGACTATCGTTTGTCAGTTTTGTGCAACGATCTGCCAAGCCGTTTCTTTGTAATTTGAAAAAAACTTTTCATCCACATTTAAGCTCATCCTACCGAACGATTTTAAAAAATCAAAAACTGTTCGAAAGATATTAGTTGGGAATGGTACTGATTAATTTTAGGTGAAAATCTACCGAGCCGTTTTCTTGTAATTAACTGTTGAAAAAAAGTGTTAAATTTTCGTCGACATTTAAGCTCATCCTACCGAACCGATTTTAAAATATCAAAAACTGTTCGAAAGATATTAGTTGGGAATGGTACTGATTAATTTTAGGTGAAAATCTACCGAGCCGTTTTCTTGTAATTAACTGTTGAAAAAAAAATTTAAGCCGATTTTCATGGAATTTTTTTTGGCGATATACATCATGGTCTTATAGAACTTACTGTAATATTACGGCCTAACGACAAGTAGTTTAATTTTAAAAATTCGTCAAAGTTTGCTAAAATTATTATCGTTTTTTTTTAAAGTAGGATTAATGAAGTATATTATTTACACATTTTTTTTTGATTAAGTCGATTATTTACACATTTCGGGAAGTTCATGTAACTTGCCTCAAGGCTAAATACCAAACCAACTAGTTGGTTTATTAAGGTTTTATCTTTTTTTATAAGAGACGTGCGAAAAGCTTTTATAAAATTGTGATGCATGGCATTGGGAATTATTGCACAGTCTAAGTGAAAATGTCGCACAGAATTATTTGCAAATGCGGGCAACTTTTTTTTTAAATTGAATTCGAAATGAAATGACGATTGTTAATGTTCTGGAGATAAATTGATTTAAGATTTACATTTGATTTGCTCAGATATAACAAGATAGCAAAAATTATAAAAGTTACAGTATTTGTAATAATATATTGGAAAACGTTTAAAATTTCTCGAATATTTCATTACGGTACGGGAAGTTTTAGCAATTTGCCTTAAGGCACGATGCCATACACCACTAGTTTTAATTATTAGTTCATTACACAATTGTTTTACTTTTAAGCTTTATATTACCTGAATGTTTTTTTCTTTCAACCGATAATTAAATATTGTAGCATATTTGTTTTCATTTTGAAGTAAATTAAAATACTATTATTATAATAATATTATTATAAGTTCCAAGATGTTTCTTACTATGTCTAGTTTTCTTATCAAATTTAATTTAAATAATAATTCTAGCTTTCTTACTGTGCAGGATAGATTATCTAATTAAGACCATGCGGAAGGAGCCATTTTAATTACCAGAAAAATAGTGGTAAGTCAATCCTTTAATTTTTTGTCTTGGCTTTTATTATCTACTCTTTGCATTTGGTATAATTTTTATATTAAACTTCCCGAAGGAGAAGTTTATGTTTTCATCAAAAAATCCGATTCGCTAATTTTAGTTTTCTCGACGTTTCAAGCCATTCTGAATCGAATGAGACCAAATTTGGAAAAAGTATGTGTGTGTGCGTGTGTGTGAACAGATTTTTTGCCGTAAATCGACGTTTGCTCAAAAACGACTCAATCTATTTCATAAATTTAAAAGTCATTTTAAATACACGAATACACGATGTATCTCGATGAGGATTATTGTTTCTCAGTTCTGCCGAGCCGTTTCTTGTAATTTGGAAAAAAGTATTAAACTTTTCGTCCACATTTAAGCTCAGTCTACCGAATCGACTTTGAAAAATCAAAAACTGTTCGAAATATATTAATTTGGAATGATACTGATTAGTTTTAGGTGAAAATTTACCGAGCCGTTTTCTTGAAATTAACTAAAATTTAGCCGATTTTTATGGAACTTTTTTTGGCGATATATATCATGGTCTTATAGAACTTACTGAAATATTACGGCCTTACGGCAAGTAGTTTAATTTTAAAAAATCATCAAAGTTTGAGAAAATGAGTAGTTTTTTTTGACGTTTGTTAAAATTGAAATTAGACGATTTTCTTGGTATAACGATAGAGTACTTGGTCTTAATGAACATACTAATCCATTAAAGTCCTACGGAAACTGATTCAATTATAAAAATTATTGATTTTTGAAAATTTGCGTTTAGAAAATACTCCGAATCGTTCGTTTATGTGTAATTATGTGTAATAATAAATCCACTCGGAATACTTTTAATCACTCATAAATTAATTTATTTATTATTGATTAGGTCGATTATTTACACATATCGGAAAGTTCATGTAACTTGCCTCAAGGCAAAATTCCAATAATAACTAGTTATATCTTTGATTGGCGAAATTAGTACTATAGTATAAAATTTTTAGTTTGAATTGCTAATATACAAACAATTAACGATATATAACTTGCTTTTACAGTTAAAAACGTATAATAAATATTCTGGAAGTTAATATTCGAATATATAATATACTTCAACTTTTTTTCTGATAATAAATGATTCGAAATCTTAAAAATTGAGACCTCACCTTCAATTGGTCTCAATGCATGTTAATATATTAATATTTAATTAATTATAGATTATGCAGTTATTATTTATTGTGTGAACTTTAGTACTTTTAATTACCTTTTACTATGACTATAATCCCCGATATAAAATTAAAATTTGGCCCCTGGCCCGCCAAATGTGCACGTGTGCTACGTTTCCCAACTGGCCAACCTCCCCCACACTGTCGTCGTTTGGCGTCCGAGAAAGAAAAACCGCGCATCCGTTTTGAGAAAATCCAGTCACCTCAGAACATCACAGACCGTCGACATATAAACACAACCGAAATCTCCTATCATAGTGTACGGAGTGTAAAATATTGTTGAAGTATTTTGAAATTTATTAATTTATTCGAAAAGGAGATTTCATTAAATAAAAATGGTTTACGAAAGTGACTTTTACACGACCCGTCGGCCCTACAGTCGTCCGGCTTTGTCTTCATACTCCGTAACGGTAAGATGTGTTATTTTTTTGGAAGAAAATAATATTGGTTTTTGCTTTTTACGTTCATGGCTATATTTGGACATTGATAAGTGATACTGTGGTAAAATGCAACATTAACGTATTGTGATAAAATTTTAATCGAAATGGTAATTGATAGTTTTGACGTGATAACATCTTAAGCTCAACTTAACGTTTACAAAGATTCAAAAGCTTTTGCATTTATTACCATAGGTTACATTTCTTGCGTTGAGTATTTTAATAGTAAATATAACTTATGTTTTGATTTTATATTGAAACTCCAACTGAAAATTTTATACTATAATTATTATATTATACCTAATTTTAAACTTTGTCAAAAGACGTTTAAAATACCTGGCAATATCAATTACGATCAAAAGTACTTTTACATAGTTTACTCGTTTTTCTAAATCTAATTCTATTTATTATCAGTGGCCATTTATATGAAAAAATCCTAATATTGATCTCATAAATATATTTTGCTGTAGTTAAAATATGCATGTAAAGGCTAATGCTATCTCTCATAGCCTTCATGAACTTTATAGAAAATATCTTTTGGTATATTTTGGCAAGCCATGAATACTTGCCAAATATAACTAGCAGATTTTGTTACATAATTCGATATGATAATAAAATCTTTTGATTTGTTGGTAATTAGTTTATTATATATATATATATATATATATATATATATATATATATATGTTACTTTTGAAAGTAACTACTTTGTATTGCAAGTAATTACACATTCGTATTTTTTACGAAGTTATTGTAAATATGTAGTTTTGAAAATTTCTTGACTATCTTTTTGCATTGATTTTACACCTTAATGAATAAAATTTTATTTTGGATTTTGACAAAGATTCTGAACATAATCTGTGTCAATTGGATTTTTTATGACGTGCGTTTATATTTTAAAAATATTTTAATAATAATATTTTAAATTTTGTTACTCATACTTCTTTTATCCAATACTGATTAAGTATCTATCTTAATAATAATACTTTAAATTTTGTTACTCATACTTATTTTATCCAATACCGATTAAGTATATAAATATCAATCAGTTTTGTATACAAATAATCATTTTATTTTAAAACAATATAATTTAATGGAGGATTGAAATTAACATTACAATTTCACTTTATTACTATAATAAATTGGATTTTATCGAACATTTTTTGTACATATACGTGTTGGCTTGTATTGCAGGGGCTGTTGCCTTTATTTAGTAAAAGTCAAATGTTTCAAAAAATTATTATACGCGAATAATTAGAGTAAAATGTAATGCAGTTAATCATATATATTTTTATTTGTGCAAATGAATTTAGCATATTTGTTTTTCCACACCAGGGTTATAAATTTTGATGCCTGTTTTAACATATAAAACTGGTGTCAAATATCTTTTTTATTATGGTTGGTAGTGCGATTTTAAAAAAAAATATATCCTGAAATTTTCATTTGAGAATCTTAGACCAGACGCAGTAAATATTTGTTAATCTAAATAATATCACCGTCGAGTTCACCAAACAATAAATCGTTCCATTGGTACAGCTACAAAAGCTTGGCACTTTGACAATTACAAGTGATAAACTTGATAATACTAAGTAATTCTGAAGTTTCTAAAATCTGGTACACGCATGTTTTTCTTTGTGACATGGACTATTAGTTCTTGTTTTCTTTGGCACCTGTTTGTCAAAATTTATTTGAAACAAGTTGAGAACCATGAGGAATTTGCTTTTTATATTACACAATTGAGTTGTTAATTATTCTGCTTGAAATTCCAAACAGTATTTGTTTAAAGTTTAATTCAAATGATCCAAAGCTCAAACTTCTATACAATAAGATTTGAATGCAAACGCATCTTCAATTTATATTTGTTTCTCATATTATTTTCATGTTTTGATTTATTTTAAATTTCTTTAGTTAATTGTCCAAAAAACTTATTTGTTGAAATTAAAAACATTTTTCTGGGATAAATTTCTTAAACAAACTTTTAAAATTGCATATGCTGGGAAACTTGAATGACAAAAAAATTTCAACCTGAAGGTCACGTGACACCAGCGTTTGCTAGCAAGGTGGATAATATTTTTATAATTTTTAAAATAGTTCAAAAATAATTTTTAATTGTTACTTAAGGAGGTTGTTGAATATCTTCACCAAATCAGCAGAAACCGGTGCCATTCGATCTTTATATATATAGATTTAGAATTTAATACTAAAATATTGGCCATGTTTTACTTATTTAACAATTAATGACTTAGATAATGTTAAATCGTTAGAAGTAAATTGCTTGTGTTTATATATATATATATATATATATATATATAATGTTTATTTAAAGGATCGCAAGACCTTGCTCTATTTACTATGAATGAAATTACTAGTTTGTGTTGACTGACATCACCAAAACGATATTTTGGTTTCTAAATAAAATCTCGGTTAACGATGGCGCCGTAAATTGACGTAAGAAATCAATCGTTAGATATTTGTCACTTTTTCATGAGTTTAAAATGCTAAAAACATATTTTGAAGCTTTCATTAGTTGGTATATACAACCATGTTTATTATATTAACTTTTTGACCGATTTTTTTCTTTTTTATATTAAAATTATTGACAAATATTATTTCAAACGGTGAAACCTGAATCAAAATCAATTATGGTTATACTGCATTATAGGAAAAGAAAAATATTATTAAGAATTATGAAATTAAGAATATTATAATGAGAAAGTTTCTGAATCTAAATTAGATGTCCATTAATCGGATGTTCAATTAACAATATATTTATTACAATATACAAAAATATATTTACATTGACCAAATATTAGTTACTACAAAATATATTGAAACATACGAAGTAATATGAGTTGCTTATTCAAAGTACGCATTACATTTATTAATAGAGATTTTCAAAAATACAGAATTTAAAAAATCTTCTAATCGTTTTAGACATGTCTACTAATAAATACAGGACTTATTGTAATGTGCAATATAATAATGTAATTATATAATACCATTTAATTAATTTATTTAAATTAAATTTGACGTCAATAAATTTAGGATCTATTAAAATTATAAATGTTGAAAAGTTCAGACCCAACAACAAATCGGATTTACATAAAGCTTTAAAGTAATTTAAATGTTTTATACCTTTTAGCTTGTGCTTTTTATATGCAATTATAAATCTTTAACTTATTTTATAACCTTCTGAATTTAAATTTCTTTTGGCACGTTTCCATTACAGTAATATAAAATAAATTTAGATTTTATGTTACGGTTCAGTAAATATTACAAATAGCTATAAAATAGTCATTATTCGTCAACGTTCATTGAATAATGCATAGTTGTGAATATTATTGCATCTAGCACTAAAATTATTTCATCAGTATTTTTTATTTTGCCGGATAACATCCGTTGAAGCTATTCTTTAAATAAATTTGAATTATTTTTAATTAGAAAGTCTCGACGTTTTATAGAGTCTTGGCAACATTAGAAGTGTTTACAGTATTTTTAAGCCAATTTTATGATTTCGTTCGTTATCGAATTTTAATTAGTTTTGGCAGATTCAAAACAGATAAAAATTATGGCTTTCAGAATTGATTTTTTATTAATAATGAATTATAAATATAAACTAAAATTAGGCCACTTTTGTTTATTTCATTTTAGTTTTGAATAAATGTACCTAAACTTGAAATATTAGACAAAATTCTCACAAATTGAATCATCGCCGTGAATTTGAATTATATAAATATAGTAATATAGACTGATATATTATCAACCTTTTCTTGCAGAAAGTTTTTCGTAATTTGGTTAATTTATTTTATTATTGTATGGAAAAATCATATTCATATTTGAAACGTAACACTTATCAGAATCTTTACTTTTGTAAGTGAAAATTAATTTATTAAATACAAATTGGATGTGGAATTACATTATGTTGCTCTAGAATTTATTTGGTAATTTTTAGAATACGTTGAAAATCATAAATTAGTAAAAATAAAAAATTATTACTAATTTCAAAAATTAATTTGTGAAATTAGTAATAATTTTTAATTTTTGTTTATATAAACAAGTAATAATGTTTTCCATTTGTATTTTCGTTCTTGATTAACTATAGCTTTTTTTTTAAGTATATAAAGGTGTCCAAAATTGATTTAAATTATAATTATAATTAGTTTAAACTCAAAACATTCATAGATTGGCAAGAGAAATGTTCGTTCCATGATCTTTTGGCAGCTCGCGTTGCGAAATCGAAGAGCGTTATTTTTGTAACATTGGCGGTATTGTAAACGACTTTGCTCATCACAGAGTTTGTTAGGAAAGCCTTTTTTTTATAAAGCAGAAACTTATTCAAACACATTTTTTTAGCTAATTAAAACTATTTTCCTAATAGCTATATTGTGATATATATCTTGAGATAATATTTCAAAATTAAAATGCAAAGAACTTTCTTTTGAAATTTTTTTTATAGTAAGTTAAACTTTTTGTTCTAATATTGCCTTATTCACACTTAAAATATTGTAATTTTTGTCACTTGTCTAATTAGTTTCAATGAGAATAAAAAGTAAAAATGAAATGTAAAGTATATATTTTTAATGGATATTTACTGTATTTGCTACTCAGTAGCTTTTACACTAAGTCAGTTTCAGTAAAATTTAAACTAATTTTCTTTAAATGAAATTTTTAGTTATTGTTTTCTTTTCGAAATGATCATGGAGGGGGAGGGTTTATAAAATGAAAGATGTTAAAACATGCGTTTTTTAGTTTTTTTCTATGGGGTAATATCAACTTATATATTTTGGGTTAAAGATTTAAAAAGTTGCCCGACCGCTGGAAATTAAATAGATCTAGAGAAATTATATAGAAACTATTTTTTTGCTACTATCTCATTTCATATCTATTTAAATGATGCAGAAAAATAATTATAGAAACAAGTCGATAGTTATTTTTAATTGGCATCCTGTTTACAAATTAGTCATTTACATGATATACAACAAATTATATGTTTTATTTTTACTATTATCTATAAATCAATCATTTGTATTTAAAAGTAAACTACTTAAATTAATTTTAAGTTATTTCATTATCTAAATTAATCAAGCGAGGTTTCAAACGGGGGAGATGTTTGACAAAGAAATCACAAAATCTGACATTGGGTGAGAGGATCCAGTAAAATATCAAGTGTATTTATTTTTTATCTAGATTTCCAAATAATAACATTTTTGTAGGTACTAAAAATACACGTGATGTTGAGTGAGCGTCGGAGGGTAGTTTTATATTTTACCATGTATGAAAGAGGGAGGGTAGTGATAAAATGCCTTAAAACGGTCAGGTGATTAATGGACGGTTCCTTTAAACTATTATATTCAAAATTTTGTTTAAGAAATAATAAATAATTTTATATAAGTTTGGGTACATCAATTTTTTTGTATAAAATAAGCTTCCTTTCCTATTATTTAATTTATATTTTTAAGTCTTGTATAAAATTCAGTTTAATTCTCTTCATAATTAACTTAGTCGAAATTAGCATTTATACAAGGCCGTCCAAAAGGTCGTCCTCATAATTTTTACTAATTTTCGTGAAATTGAAACTATTAACGTAAAAATTAACGTGAAATAAGTTCGAAATTATTAACGTGAGAGGCTATTTTAATTCACGTTTGGAATTTTGCATTCGGCAATTTTCTCATACATAACGCACTGTTTCATATAAACATACACTTTGTAATTTGTATCATTTTCATATATTTGATGAAAAGTTGTAATTATATTAGCTAGTAATTGCTAATTACTTTATACTTTCTAATTTAAATTTATACTTTCCGAAAATCCGGGATAAAAGATTCAAATCCGGCACAAATATTGCTTTGAGAAAAACCCGGGACACAAGGTGGAAATCCAAGACTTTCCCGGCCAATCTGGGACGTATGGTCACCTTACTTTAATTTTATTATGACAAATTGAACGGCATAAGTGATGTGACTAATGAAGTCAAAAATTAGAATGATTAAATTTAATTAATTATCAATAAATAATTATTTATTTAAAACATAAGTTTGCCCCTGCGCGGTGTAGAATTACGCGAGCGATACTCGGTCGAGAATAAACGTAGAGCGTGCTGGCCAAATATAGCTGCACGAAAATGCGCTTCGGAAAATCGCGCTTTCGGACACAGATTAGCTTTATGAAAATAGAGAGAAACCGAATTCACGGAAAAACATAAGTTTCTATCATAACCATGTTTACTATAATAAACAGAATTAAATTAAAAATCTCGTCATTCATCTTATACTGCATTGCCAACTATAATCGTTAACACTAAGTTTTTATAATTTGTTCTTATTTACCTATGCTAAGAATCTTTTAGTTTAATTTGCATTAGTTTTTCCAAACTATATATTCAATATATATAAATATTTATGTTATATATTTATATTAGGTATCTATTATTATAAAAAATCGTCTGCATAAATCAAAGAATATTATTATTATAAAATTGAATAGGTATTTATTTTTATTGGCGTTTTGTTGAGTCTTGCATTCCTACGTTTATAAAAATAGAAATATCGTAAATATTTGAAATTCAATCAAATATCACTTCGAACTAATTCGCCAACAGTTCCTTTTAACATATTTAGAAATGCGAACATAAATTCTTGCATAGATTCACGACGTTCTAAGAACAGGTGGGAAATCTGTGTTCAAAAATAAATATCATGTTTTCAAATTATATATCTCGATTTATAAATTAGCTGGATTTGAATTTGCTTGGCGTTTTCACATTTATATATTGGTTCTGAATTAATATGCTCTTGAAGTACGAGAAAGATTCAGAAACCATAACTGTATCTAAATTTTCAAAATGTAGTAATATAAACATGTATTACAATTTTGCACACTCTGTGAACTATTTTTAGATGGTTGCTAAAATTATACACAAGCTATAAATGCACGCTCAATATAACGAACATTTAGAATTTATTTTTCGCGCATTTTTCCCCACGCGTTTAAATCACGACTGACCGATTGGATTTGAATGAAAATTCTATTTGCGACAATATATTTATGATATTTGGCATTAGATATAATTCAGACATATATTTTAATCAAATATATCTTGAACAAACATTCAGAAATTTATCTCTATTTAGTATATTGTAAAATGTTATCACAAAATGACATTAGATTTTATATGAAATCGCTCATGGCACCATTCCGTCGTTTAAACCATTTTTACGATTTACGATTACTACAAAAATTTTATCTCATTTCTTAACAAATCGTCCATCATTTTTTATCAAAAACAAATTACAATTTATATAAGAACATTCACAAAACACTCAAAAACAAACCAGGCACGTCCAGAGCCGGTTCCTTGGGACAAATTGCCGTTCGTCCCCCGTCCAAGTTTGGTAGCAGATCCCATAACAGCATTTTGCAAGCGAAAACCTCGCCGAGAAGAAGTTGTTCAAAAAGAGTCCATTGTTCGAAGGATCAATTCTGCAGGAATTAAACCCAGCCAGAGAGTTTTATCGGCTCCAATAAGAGAATACGAATCCCCAAGGGACCAGACCAGGCGTAAAGTTTTGGAAAGCGTCAGAAGACAAGAAGCTTTTCTGAACCAAGGAGGAATTTGTCCATTGACCACCAGAAATGATGACATGGATAGACTTCTACCCCGTCTCCACAGTTCACACACAACACCTTCTGCGGATAGGAAAGTTTTGTTGACCACTTTTCACAGAAGATACTGATTAAAAATGAAAGTTAAGAAATTTGTTGAAGTCATGTGGTGTTTTTTATACATTCTTTATTAATCGATATTCCTAACGAACGATACGATAACTTTCGATAACTTTTTCTGGTTAATTTTGACAAAATATGCGTTTGCAAGCATAACATTCATTTTCAAGGCAAACGCTTTCTGATGATTATCTTGTTAAAAGTGTGGAAACAAGCGTAGTGTTAACAAATGCATTGCTTGTTTTGATTATTTATTTATCTATTATATATTCATATTGTATTGTAGGTGGTGTACTTGGTATTACTAATACACGTACTTTGTGAAAACCATAGTGTTTTTGTTCACATCGCAATATTTTAACAACTTTACTCCGAACAATGTTTTTTATCCCGCTTACAAATTCCTCACCAAATACAAAAGAATCAACTGAGTTTTTTCATCCATTTTAAGACGATCAATAGTTCTTTCATCCATTTTAAGACGATCAATAAGTACATAAATAATAAGATTATTTTATTCATTAATCATCTAATATAAACATAATTTGCCAAAACCTTTAAAGACGCAGTATTTTGGGAAAATCTAATGGAAACCGTGATTTAGTACAAATTTTTTTTATACGGTATCTTTCAAATCTTTAAGAAATTTAAGATTATGTTAAGACATAAGTTGAAACCAAATTTGCATGATCTAATAAAATTAGCTTTGCAGTAGTTGGCACGACATATAGATGGTTGTATAAATTAACAATATTATTTATAATTGTATTATCAATGTGCTAGTATTATTTATAATTATATAAAATGCATTATATTAGAAAAATGTTTGCAATTGAAATTTTTAAATTATTTTTTCATATGAAGCTTTTTTTGAAATCAAAATATTGTTTTGATGTGTTGGTAATGCCTTTTTAGTAAATTAGGTAGTGCTCGTGCTGTTTTAAATAATAGTGTTAGAATATAATTTTGCTTTTTATTAAACTCATTATGTGTGATTTTTCTCATTTATTTGTATTTTGTAAAATATATATGTTAAAACTTCCAACACATTGAAACATGTACTTATATACAATTTACAGCAACATTTAAAATTAAACTACCAACACTTTTAAATATTGTTTATATTAAATTTAATTTATATCGTGCATTGATAATATCTATTATAAAGTCGTTGCAAGTTCGAATGAATATAACTTTGGGTGACACAAAGAAACTTCGTTAAATAAAAGTATTCAGAAAATGTTTTCTAATGACGAAATCATTCTGAGTAAGAAGCCGTTGGCAAGTCTTTGTACTGTTCATAATTTGATAAGCGCTGTATTATAGCTTATTTTTATATTGTACATTGTATCTAAACTGTATACCCACTTACTAATTATTACCCTCGTTGTACAAAAATTTCCATATGATGTACCTTGTAATTTGATATTTTGTTATGTTGTAGAAGTTTTGTTTTCGATTTTACTAACGTTTCTGCAGTTAACAATTAAAAGCGTTGTAAATCAAGACAAAGTGACCTCGCACTAATAATAACATTTAATTTTGATTATATTACTGCAATGCTAAATCAATCTCAGCATCCTTCAAAATTTCTTGATTATTTGCATTTCTTAAGTAATGTGATATGGGTTTCTGGAATTGAATAACGTGCTATTAATTGCGGTCCTCTAAATACGGTTTCCTGTAGATGTTCCCAAAATAGATTCAAATGATTTCAGGCTCTCTCTGACATCTTCAAGGTCGGTTGATATACGTATTCAAACTTTTTCAGTATTGTTATGCGACGTAACAGCTCATGTAAAAATAAAAATTGTGTAAACACTAATCTGCTAATAAATTTTTAGGATATATGAGAAAATAAACGTTCCTCGGCTAATGCGATATTTGTAACACATCGCAAAAATTTTAAGAATTTATACCAACATGCGTTAGATAAATAATCTGAAACGATATTTATTATAAGAAAATTCTCTCGTTTATAATATGTGCCAAGCTTGTACCAATCGGTTTATACTCATACAATTTCCGTGATTATTACTGTGTCACCAACCAAAAGTGTTCTATTCATTCAAAAGTGCAACAAAGTTTACTATCTGGACAATATCTAATACCAAGTTTCACATTGCCCGTTCACCAGACGCCGTCCCGTCATTACGTGGTGACAGACACTCCATCCAGACCAAGGGTAGCGGAAGAGCAATATTCTTACTCCTACCGCAGCCAGCAGGAAAGATCTTCTGCAGATCCCTACGGAAGGAACTATTCGACAACTTCCACCACCGAAAGCACAAGACGTGCAGGCGGTTATCCAGGATCTGACTATTCTTACACGAGCGAACGCTCATCCAGAACTGGAGATGGACCAGGTAGCTACAGATCCAGCTACAGCTCCACTACTTCTGGACGTCTTCCTGGAGGAACCACTTACCGTCACTTCTCATACCGTGTGTAAACACGAAAATTGAAAAATTTGGTTTTGATAAATTGGTTTCTATTTGAAGACTCATAAGAAGAACTAAAAGAAATTTGTATAATTTTTATTTTCTGCTATGGATTATTATTACTATTCTAGCACCCACCTTAATGTCTTGAAAATGTAAAACAAAACTATGATTCCTGATCAAACAACCATTTTATCATCACTGATTTTTATCATATCCTAGGATGTAATATTGTAGTCCTTGGAAAGTTATATCAGAAGAAGACTCAATACGCTATTTTGTGTAATTATTAATTATTAATATAACTTTAAGTCATTTTTATTTATTTAATTAATTAGCAATGTCAATTAAAAATTGTCTAAAAGTTGCTTTTAATTTTCACCTAGATATATTACCATGAAAACCAAAGATTAGGCATATTTTTGATACTGTACAAATTTTCTTGTGATATAAGTTTACAATTTGTTTTAATTTTTGTTGAAACAAAATACGTAATGGTATTGCAATTAATTATTATAAGGATACTAATAGTGATGTTGTAAGAGTTAGGACTAATAGATGAGTCTTCTTCAATTTTGATAAACATATTTTTATAATCTGTGTTAAATTTTGCACCTGTAATGCTGTGCTTTTTAATGAATAAACATGCAATATTAAACTTTAATGCCAGTGTTTTATTTATATTTTTTAAAATTTATAATTATTTTTGTATATACATGAAATTAGTGCTAATGTTATTATTTTTAAATGTTTATAACAAATTCAGGTATTTTAAAGAGAGTAGTGTTGAAGATAAATCAGTTGATCTGATATTCAATTTATTTAATTTATTTGATATATATCAAATCAAAAAATTAATCAAATTTTTTATTACTTATCAGTGCTTTGAAAGAACATTTTATTTGGATATGGTTGATATTCTGCTTATAAATGAGAAATGAACTAATATTTAAATTTAATATTGATTTTAATTTTATACTAATATTATTTTATTTTTCCGTTTCGTCTTTGATGATCTGATGACCTGACACCAATGTGAACCGTACAGAGTCCAATCAGGATAATTCCAGGAATTGCAAGGGTAAGTTTTGTAAAATTATTTTGCTAAACATAAGTTATTTAAAATTATCTTCTATCAATAAGCATAAATATTAACATTTTTTTATTATGGAGATCAAAAAATAAAAAGCATCTTGGTCTTACATTTTTTACTAGAGAAATGGTGAAAAGTTTAGTTTATCAATTTGATCGTTGGTTAACTGTATTTTTTCTAGTAAGTTATATTTGGTTAAAAATGAATTTGCATTCCGAAGCTACAACACCGATTAAAAATGTTTTAAATACAATATTTATATGTAATATGAGTATGTAATAAAACAAATCATCTTAGTGTCTTTTCACCTAGATATATATTTGGATGCATATCAATTGCTCGCGTTGTTATATGTCAGAATAAAATAATTCATTTATACCACCACGAGCATTCCGACATATGAATATTATTTTGGCAAGGAGAGCAATTGTGTAAGACTAGTTCTTAGAATTTACGACACGATTTTGAAAGCTTTGAAATGGTGTGCTAATTGACAAAACAGTTGTGCATTTTTACTCCCCTAATAGTAATAGTATGATACGTTTATTATTTATAAAAACCCAAGAAAACTTGGGTTGTGTAAACGTTATTGTTATTATATTCCAATAGTTCAATGCAGTAAAGTTAAAAATAAATCTTAATTCGTTTGCGATATAGTATATCTAAATGCAAGAGTTATAATTTTAGACATTTTTCTTTAGTACATACAGCTAATTAATTAAATAAACTAGTGGTGTATGGTATCTTGCTTTAAGGCAAATTGCTGGAACTTCTTGTACCGAAACAGAATGTTCGAGGAATTTTAAATGTTTTCAAAAAGATTATTATAAATACTGTAACATTGTTTAATATTTATAAGAATTATATAAACTAATTTACAAAATTATAATTATTTATTTACTTAAAGTATATAAGTGAACTTTAGATCTTTAGCCGGAATTAAAATTAAAATCTGAATTATTTTCGATATATAAATTATTATTTGTTTTTTCAAAAGCAATTGTTTTGTCAACACAAGCAGAAGTTTTTTGAATCATTCAAATCGGATGCTTAGTTCTCTCAAAAACTTCCATTTTTGTACATTTAGCTTTGTATCTTTTAAATGGCTGGATTTGTCTTTGCCAAAAACTAATCACCACTTCTCCCAATCATTACAAATTGGATATTTTATGAATCATTCAAATCGGATACTCCGTTCTCTCCAAAACTCGATTTCTATTTTTTGCATTCTTTGGTCCGTATCTCCGTAACGACTGGACTTGCCTTTGCCAAAAACTAATCGGCACATCTCCCTATCAATAGAAATCGAATGCTTTTTGAACCATTCAAATCGGTTGATCCGTGCGTCCGAAAACGTACACACGCAGATTAATGTGAAATTAAAAATGCCTTCATTTTGTCTGAGGTATGTCAAAATGTTCAGAAAACTCTAGAACGTGAAGATGTGCAAAAATTTTAATTTTCGATTTTCGGCCCATTACAATAACTTTTCCTACGGGAAGTTAATAAACTAATCATATTATTTTATAAATCAACAGTAATTGGATAAATAAATAATTAATTAATAATTACACAAAATAATATATTTAAACTCTTTCTGATTCAACTAACCAAGACTGCAATGTTATATTCTAGAAAAAAAATTAATTTTAACGTATAGAATAGAGTGGGGCTTAAAGGTCCCCAGGCAAAATTACCACCATTGATATAACAAAAAACAGTAAAGTTAAAGAATTTGACATCAATATTTCAAAGTAGAGGGAATAAGATGTATAACCAGCCATCAACTTTATTTCAACGACGTCTCTGTCTCTTCTAGATAAACGGCAATGTTTGAAAATTCATAACAAAAGTAGTGTTTTCTTCTGTTGTTAGTTTTGTAGGTTATGAGCACTGTTGTTTAGATCACAAGACCTTAATATAATTTTTAAGTATTTATAAGATGTTATTTTGTTAATTTTGTTTGATTTTTCATTTTATATAACTACTATAAAATTGAGATTTTGAGAAATTCGAAATTTTTGAAAAAAAAACTTTTTTGAAAAATTAGAGTTTTTTGTTTTTAGGCTTAATTTCATCTTAGACTAACCATGTATACCAGTATCTTGGTATGATTAATTACGGAGCCCAGGCATATTTATTTTTAAATAAATAATTATTATAAATAAATAAATAAGTCTGCGATTAACACAAAGTGATTATTCGAATATTTTACCTGTAGGTGCATTCAGTGCCGTTTTATTACGGCGGATCTCCATATAGTCGAATAATAGTATCGAGACCACTTTCATTGTATTCTTCAGATTATTCTTCAGACCTACCTCTCACCTACTCTACGGTATGATGATCTGCAAGCACTGATAATCATCTCTGTCTAATTATTTTCTCTAATTATCTCCATATGAGCATCCATCATCAAAATTAATTGATTTTCTAATATTCAATCACTGCACTTTCATGTTTGGCATGCATCAACATGCACATGCATGTTTACAATCAATTTGTAATTGATACTATTGGTACCTACTAAAGTTCGGAAAATGTTTCATTTTGCTGTAAATGCTAATAATAAATAAATAATTTTCCGTTTTGTAAAATGAGACAAAATTCAGTATATTTATCAAAATTTATCAATATTACTGCATTTTGATAGACAAATATCAATGAGCACCTATATAACTTTTGATTTATGCATATGAAGAAAAATTATTTGCAATTGATGAAAATAACATTAAATAATTAAGCAACTACATGCAATTTCAATAATAAATCATTGATCGTTAATTCACGCAATAACCCATAAAATGCAAAATTCAGTATTCCAAGTATTACTTTTTTCTTGGGAATGATAGCTAACTACTAAAAAGTTTCATTTAAAATAATTTTGTTTTTTTTTCAGCTTGAAAAATGAAAAGCATGATTTAAGTTTAATTACTCTGGATAGAAATAAAATTTTTTTTTTTTTTAATTGTATACATCATTCTTGTTTGCCTTACGTTTCTATTTAAGATCAGAATACTTTTTCAAATTTTCATATTCAATTGATTTGAATATCTGTAACCTAATTTAATTAAATTTTTACTGTACTTTTTAAAGATGAATTGAAAAACAATGTTGCTTGCACGTGATATAAATGATAATTTGATTAATTTATCTATTTAATTAATTACATATTAAAGAAACAATCTTAGGATCTCATCCTAAATTCAAATGGAAACCATTTTTTGATGATTTGGAACATAATTCTGCAAATCTTATATATTTTTGTGGCATGTATGTTAGTTATCAATTTATCATTATTCATTGATAACTATCGTTTCATTATTATTAGTTGAGGTAAATAGGGGGAAGTCTCCTAGTGGCGGACGCCTAAGGTTATTTATAAATAAATCAAAAAATATTTTACGAAATGTTTATTAAATTATGATTTATGTTAGATACCAAAGTTAGAAATCAAACTAAATTAACAAAACCGCAATCTTTGCTAAAAAATAATTAATACTATCAATCAAACTTTGGTATCAAAAAATATGATTTTAAACAGTGGCACCTAGTACCGGACATTTCAAAATAACCTACATTGATCACATTTGTAGCCATTTCCACAATCTGGAATGTCTGCGCATGTGTCTTTGACGAATACTCTTAAATATTGCAAAAAAGTAACTATATCCACCCTTTTGGCTGGGCCACACCGATGCTCTCAGCTGGTGCATTCACCATAAGCTTTTCATTATTTGACTAGGAAATACGAAAAATGGGGGTATGTAGTGACAGTTAGCACTCATGCAGAACAAAATTGAATAATTGGAATAAATTACGTAAATTCGCACAAGAAATATTAATATGTTTACTGTCCGGCACTAAGGGACGACTTTGTGTCCAGTTCTAAGAAACAGACATTTTCGTTTATTTGGTGGCACCTACTAAAATTGGTTAAAAGATCTAATAATATTCTACTATTTTACGGATAACAATCAAGTACAACTTTTAATTATCTTTGCATACCCCTCAAATGTAAATGCATAAATATGCACTAAATTAAATTACTTCCATTGATATTTAGGTGGCGTCGTGATTTTTGTGCCCCCCCCATGCTCCTTTCACTTGTATTTTGAAATGAAAAGATTTATACTCGCTTAAATAATGTGTGTTAAATAGAGTGTCCGGTGCTTGGTGCCTTACGTGACTTTCCCCTAAAAGTTACTGAGCTAAAACCAAATTAAACTCATCGAATGATACTGCATATTTTCCTTACTCTGTTCACTAACAATAAGTTTATCATATATTAAATTATGTTCTTATTATCTTCTTAGGTTCACTCAGTGCCTCTCTATGGAGCCCCCCTGGTACACAGAAGTGTCATCGTTCAACGACCGGTGTCGGTGTACACACCATCCCCGATGTCCGTGGTTATTCGCACCAGGCCATCAGTCCTGGACCGCGAGTTCGACCGCATTCAAAGGCGCGTCAGGCCCACCACCTACAAACCAGTAGAAGATTTCTTAAACAGCAGCAGCACATTGGTAAGCGAAAATATCGATATTTTTTATTATTATAAAAAGTCAAAGAATCAGAATTCAAATGATGTCAATTGAAGTAAAGATAGTATCCGCGGTAGAGGTGCAATATCACATTGGATTTTTTCAATCAAAATAATTGCTTCAATAATGTTGCCCATAATTTTTCTAATTCCGTACTATATATTAATTGTTTTCAGTAATAGTATCAAAATTACATTTTTCTTA
The DNA here is from genome assembly GCF_003426905.1 of Ctenocephalides felis. Taxonomy (NCBI): domain Eukaryota; kingdom Metazoa; phylum Arthropoda; class Insecta; order Siphonaptera; family Pulicidae; genus Ctenocephalides; species Ctenocephalides felis. The sequence continues at coordinate 13,860,850 of NW_020539725.1, read as the reverse complement.
ATGATAATTCGATATACATTATTATTTATTTAAAGAAATTTAAAGAAGAACAATGATGGTTATAGACCAAGTATGAGCTTCGGCCAAATTAGGGTTTCCAAGGCCTTTTCCGGCAGTCGAAAAAACTAAATATAATGCATAAGCCGAATTGTAGTCAAAGTGATGTATGAGTAAATGAAACTTTGAGTGATGATAAAATGATAAAAATTACACAAATTTTAGAATAATTAGAAATTTTTCGAGGCTCCTTGATGACGTCAACGCCTAATGTTGTCTTTGATGATAACTTCATTTAATTTGAAAAACTTGGCTTAATTAAAATTTATTATGCATACCAAAAGAACTTCTCATTGTCTTGTAAATCTTGTAAATGTTGACACCCTTAACTCAATTTATATTGTGCATTATATTTTAAAGACTTTGACAAAAACTTAACAAGAGAATGATACATTGACCCTATAAATATGAAAAGACCACAATTTTGCGGAAAAATAAATGTTGTTTAAGAAACGGCTTTAATGTTATTATGTTAATTAAATAAATCTCTTTACAAAAAATAGGTAAATTAATCAAAAATATAAATTATATTATTAATTATTCTGCAGATCCCATGAAAAATATTAATTACTTAAAACATAAATATTTTAATATACTATTATATAATATCTGAATAAATAATTAGTTTATTTGAAAGTCTTTTTTTTTAATATAAATTACAAGCTGTCTTATAAAAACAATGAGTAATTGAAGTGATAAAGTACAATGAATTTCTATAAGCCTACCCTAATAAAATGGTTGATCTTACACCAGTGGAATTATAACATTTTTTTGATCATATAATAAATATTACGAAATTACGAAAAACAAGATAACAGGAAGAACAAAAATAAAATAGTTAAATTAAACAATATTGTATATACTAACTTAAATTAATTGGGTTAATTCAATAAATTTTGTTCGTTTTAGTATAAAAGAGTGGGTGATGTCATACAACTTTGCAACTAATTTATTCAGATGAAATAATATTTTTTGTTTATAATTTTCGGTTTTTAATTATAATTTTTTAAATTCTAATAAAATATTTAGTTTTTTCTGAAACTAATAAAATATTTTAGCCAAAGTATTTATTTATATAGATAAGATCAATGAGGCCATTATCCGATGATGAAGTGCTTCAAAAACAATTTATTGTATCGAGACCAATATCTTTGTACCCCACAACCCGACAGCCGTTTGTATCGGTACGATTAGGTTCTGAGTGATTTATATTCTCAATAGAACTAATTTACCCAATAATTAATAAAATCTAATAAATTCTTGACTAATCGTCTTATTTATTGATCTTGAATGAAACGAATGAAATGTTACCTTACTCGACATCCCTGCACTAATTAACTTTCAAAAATGAAATATAAAATTGTAACAATTTGTTAATTAGTTTGTTATTATGTAAATATAATTTGATTTTATGGCTACATATAATTTCTGCATTTTTATTGCACTGCAATTTTCAGCACAGTTTCAATCACATCTATCAATCTCATAAAATAACTCAATATTTTATTATTTTGTATTAATAAAATTTTAATGTTTTATTATTAATTAATTTACATTATCATTGTAATAATTATATTTTTATTTCTTAAAATAATCTTTACAATTCTTCTTTACTTGCTCTATGCCAATTTTCATGCACTTTATATTAGGGATGTTCTTTCCTTTGGCTATATTAGTTAGTTCTCCCTTAACTATATTTTAATTTACTATAATTTTTACTATATTCATTACTTAAATTTAATTTTATTTTAATTTATTTTTAGGACTTTGACGATGAAACAAGAAAAATCCGATCACAAGCAAACTCACTTTTGACTAGAATACACACTCCCGTACATAGACCATTGAAAACGATATTTTTCAGTACCGCTGGAGGGTAAGTAATTAATAAATTATAATTTATTTGTAATTATTGACTAATAGTAATAATCAGGAATTTGTTCGTAATTAATAAACATAAAAGTGGAATCATCACAGAATGGGAAAATAATAATTAAATTTTCAGAGAATGAATAATTTATCTAAATAACTCTAGATTATATAAAACAGTACAGTACAGTAATTGATTTTGTCGTCACCAAAAAAGTGGTGATGGAAAGAATAAAACAAGTATTTAGTTTGTGATATGTATTCATATTCAACTCTACTTTTATATATTTTTTGCTAGACTTTGAAAAATAATCTACAGTTATTTATATGCAAACATGTATTATATTAATTCTATATATAGGAATCTCGTACTAGGAACAAAAGTAGCTGGTCAAATTTTGATCACATATGCCTTACCTTACGTTTTATTCAATAAGATTAAATGACTTCATAAAATTCTATATATTATAGTATATGTTCGATTGATGTAAATAAAATAAATAAATTTTTGCGACGATTTTGGATTTTTCAATTATGGTTGATTCCTCAGCTATTTCTCTAATTTGCAAAAAATACTTTATTTCAATAATTGGGAAATAGTTCACATAACCTATTTTAACCAGTGTAGATAGAAGTTAATAGAATAGATGGTTTTACATGATACTTTAATACCGGTATAGATATTGGTAATATCATAAAAACAGCAATGATGGTTTTTAAGGATACCACAAGCATATAAGTTTGATGTAGCGTTAATTTCAATTACTTACTGATTAACTTTGAATTGGATTTATTTATTTATCTCAAAAGTATAATGTATAAATTATCATATGGATCTAGAATTTACAAAACCCATTAATTACATAAACACTGTACATTTCTTTTCAGATACGGATCAATAACTCCTTCTTACCCTCATTTGGAGGAGGAATTATCCCACATTTTCCAACCTCTGAGCAACTACCGCAAAAATATCGGTAAGAAACAAAGAAAAATTAAAGTAGCATTGTATTGCAATAACGTTTATGTATAAAGAATATCAAAAGAAATTTTCATTTCTCAAAATAAATATCTGATGTTTGTTTCTGTTTGCAAATTAGCTTAATCGACATACGTGTACTATGACCTTATTTTGGTTTAGTCAATGATGACCAATAATTGAGAAATTTATTTGAAATCATTTGATTTAAGAGACGTTTAATTATATTTTTTGGCGCAAAATAAGCGATATTTTATATATTTGCCAATAATTATACATTATCATGATATTTGTGCTATTAAGCTTGATAATATTAATATTAGTAAAGTATACAATTTCTGTTTTGGTTAATACTCTTTCTGGTTCAAATCTTCCATATTGCAAATAATAGTCGATCTTAAAGAATTTATCGAATACTATCAATAATAATGCTGGTTTAATCGTTAAAATAAGTAGATTATATGCATCTTAAATGCATAAATCGAATAGGCTTAATAATAATTTTTTAAATAAATAGGCTTAAATTCAAATTTATATTTTTGCATATGTAAAGGAAGATAAATTACTACCAACCTCATGGCTTATATATTATTATATTCTTAACTAAGATTAAATATTTATTGTGTTGTTCATTAGAGCTTTTTACTTTAACGCCTTTTTATTACAGAATCATCGGCAGTAAACAAATATGCTTTTAATATTATTTGTTTAGCTTTAATAATGTACCAATGACATTGCTTTTATTAATGTAAAGTTAAATGGAACCATAATTATTTTTTCAGCTTTTAACAATATTTTTAATAACTCATAATTGATTTAAATTAATGTGTAGGAGAAAATGCTTCTATAATCAGTGAATTCGATACAAACTCTGAAGAAACCACCGGAGGTATATATAAAAGATTTTTGACCCTGTTTTGAACCCAGAAAAGATATGTTTTTTATCCAAACGTTGTACATATATGTATGTCAATTTTCCACTTCATTTTTATTTACCTTTACTGATTTGAGATCAAGTCCCTTGTTTCTATATAATCCTTATTTTTTATAGATATTTAGATATACTTTTTTTATTTGTTTTCTATTTTTTATTCAAAATTACCTAAAATATAAAATTAACCGCAATACTTATATTATGTTTACGATAGATTAATAACATTTAATAGTTATTGCAGCATTTTTAGATTAATAAAATAACTTAACATAAACAGGACACTTTCAATTATAGGTTCTAATGTAATTTTTGAAAATGCCACTGCAAAATTATTCTAAACTTTCTAATATTGCAATATTTACATAGATTTTTAGACTTCTAAGATGAATTGTTAACAAATTGAGTTAGTGGTATCCTATGAACAAAATTGTTTAATTAACATATGAAGGTGTTTATTAAATAATATTTATCGGCAAAACAGTGATTGAGAATAATTACTTATGTATATACGCTAATTGCATTTTAATTTCGCATTTTGAATTGATACTCAGATACACTATAATTTAATAAATAATAAATTTATTGCATTTTGCTCGATTAATTTATTACAAAATTAATTAGCGTACTTTTCATATTTTCAGAAATAAAAACAGCTATCAGTAAGAAGATTGATAGATTTAACATCAAAATCATTGCGTTACTAATGAACAGTTTACTAACAGAGTGCTTATGTATATATGAACCTTTGATATTTTTTGGTGTGTTTATTGATTGACCATTATCAATTTTATATTATGTATATATTTATATTTATAAGAAATATTCATTCATAATTATTTCTGATGCAAATGTAATTCTTAAACTGTTATTTTAAGATATTTAATTGTCCTTTCTATCCCAGGACCTGGTCATTTGGCATGTGTAAGATACGCAGGCGACAAGGCCTACAACAAGAGGAAATCTTACTACCCAGAAAGTGGAAAAATCCGTAATGATGTAAATTTATTATCTTATTACATCCAAAAAAGGCCACTTCAACTCAAAGCCCTTGAACTCGAATCGGGTAAGTCAGTTAAAAACTAATTGTTCCTCATGGGTATTTGTGCGGATCATTGCGAACAACGGATGAAAATTTTAAAAAGATAATTATTATTTATTAATAATTAATATTTTATTATTTATAGATTAATTAATATTTTCTTTGAAATTAATCTTCTTTGAAATTTTATATTTGAACTTTAAGTAAAAATGATTCAAGTCAGTTAATTTAAAAGTTTTTATTGTTATATCTATATATATATATATATATATATATATATATATATATATATATTCGAAAATAATACTATTTTTAACTTTGATATCAAAATATACATTATCTCTTTTATTACTTTTATTATGAGGGTTGTAATTTTAAGCTCCAAAGCTATGTAAGCTTACATTTAATATGTTCAAAAGCTAAAATAACAATTGTAAATATGTACAAAATTATTAATCTTATTCACTTACATGTGTGCTTTGTATATATCACCTGCATGCATCTTTAGACAAGTTTTGATTTTTATTATAGAAGTTACACTTACCCTTTACTATTATTTAAACGACCAATAATTTATTACAAAGAAACGGAGCTTTTTATTATGAATTCAAATATATATTAGAATTTTTAATGGATAATTATTTACCCTGTGTATATTCATTTTTATAAGACTAACGTTTTATAAAGTTGGCTTTACTTCTAAATAAAGTGATCATCGTAGCGCGTCACTAATTACCTTAAATATTTTTGGAAAATCTGATCTCCTGGTGTGACGTCTCAAAATGAATCTAACAAATATATATATTTTTCTTTCTTGAATTAAAATGTTAATAACGTCAATTTAACATTGTAAATATTTTCTTCAGTAACATTATAAATTTGTTATTTAGCTTTTATCACTGAATGCCAACTTTCTGCTATGCTATGTATATGCAATACTCTTTGTAATTAATTATTGCTATTAGTGTACAAACGTTTTTGGATTTGTTACCCACCAACCACAAAATAATCATATTTGCTTTCAAAGATAAATCTCCGAAGTAAAATACCAAGTCAATTAACGGCCCTATTCATAAAACTTACAACTCAAACAAATATTTGTAATCGAATTTAATTTTTTCACGAATATGTTTCTGACTGATTTTATATTTTAGGATGTTTAGAAAATAATTGATTAGTAGGTGGTTTGGTTCAATTTTTTACGAGCTTAAGATTTCTGTTTAAGCTAAAAACAATCTTACTAGGTGTTGATGACAATTCTGCAAGAAACTTTAAGTTCTGAGATTGATGAAATTATAGGATACACTTTATGGCATATACATAGGGTAGGGCGGGGCAAAAAGGTCCAATTTGACATTAAGTAATTATACTCTATACACCACATTATTTACATCATATAACACGTTTCAAAGAAACAACTATCATACTATGCTCAGTAAAACTCCAGATAATTTCCAGTAACAGAAATGTGTTACTTTTTTCACACTTTTTTTCTATGATTTGCTATCAGTTCACCTTGATCTAGTATTTTGTCAGAAATATTCAAAAGCAGTATTGCAATATCTATTATTAATTAATTTTTTGTAAAGAAGCTTTTATTAATTCATTTTACATTTTTATTTACTAATTTTTTATTGTTCACACTTTTGTCAGGGCAAACGTTCGGTTGCCTCTTTTTACCCGACCCACATGTAGGCTATTATAAAGGTTATATAAAAACATCTAATTGAAAATTAACAATATAACTTATAAAACAATTAAATATCGTATACTTCAATTATATTAAGCTCACGTAAACTAAAGAACAGTGTTCCAAATAAAAAGAAACTAACAACGAAAGAAAATACTTTTGTTATAGTTTATCTCCTGATAGTGACGTTGCTAATGCTATAACTTATTACATATCTTTTTTTCTCTACTTTCAAATATTGTTGTTAAAAAATTTCTAACTTTACTTGTTTTTGAGATATGGGTGGTGGACTTTTTTAGGAGCAAACCTTCAAGCCCCGCTCAACCGTATTATATGAATGTAAAATAATATCTAAACTTAAAACATGTAAGGATTTTAACTAGTTTTACTTTCGTTTTATTAGTCGTTTACTTAAAAGTCCGAGACTTTTACTTGAAATTTCATTTATATAGAGTATTTTATGAATAGGGCCACCAATATGAATGGAACAACAGGAACTTACTGAAGTAGAATCCAGGATAAACGCTATTTCAAGTACTTCATTATAAACATGCTTCGACCGTGTTAAAACAATAATTTGTAACGGAATACTAATTCCTAAAATATATTCTCTTACATCCGGCATCCCACTATTTAACACAATCAACATTCCAACTAGTAACAAAATTCGTTTAGCAAAACGTTTTGGATAATCAAATACTAAATTAAATAACTGAACTTGTAAATATATAAAAATTAAACTATTTTTCACATAAACGATTAAGGCTTCATTACGACACAAAACTACACATAAAAATTTTTTTTTTCAAATTAAACATTCATCAACGCTTTTTCATTCTTGAATAATTTTTGTCCTATCTTTTATTTTTCTATATTCTTGGTTTCAGTGGTGGATAAGACCGATAATACAGATAAGACCAATAAGATCGAAAAGACCGAAAAGACCGAACCAGCCGCGACTACAGAGTAGAGCATCAAAATCAAACAAATCCACTAAATCCATTACGCTTAAAAAATTTAAACGAACATTTTAATTATTCATTAATTTTAAATTCGAATATTTTATATATTTCAATTAATATAAAACGAACTTATATATTATGTACATAAACTACGAGCCTACAAGTCTTGTATTTGCGAACGACCTTTTCGAACAATTACTTATTTATTTTTATAATTAATAAGATAGATTTTATGAATAAAATACCATGGTGTTTGTTTCATTTGAAATTGCATTGTGAACATTTAGGCTTTAATAATGATTACGCTTGAATTCTGTATTGGGAAATTTTTGTGACTCTCATATTGAATAATTTAGAAATTTTTGATAAGTTCACAACAATTTTTGATAAGTTTTATTGGAATGATAATTTATGGTACAAACTTTGATAAATAAAATATAACGAATAAAAGCTACAATCTTTTTAATTTTAATCTTAATTGGTATTATCCATTAACATTTGAATAATAAACAAAGTGATTTTTGTTCTGAATGATATTTTATTGAATCCAGCATGTTTAGTGATTTTTGGTGAATGAAGTTCTACCCATATTGCATAAAAAATATTTTTTCTATTTTTCGGTAATGAAACGATTTTTTTTAATACATTTTTGTTATATTTTTAAAACATTTATATAAAAATATTGTGTGACCATCCATGCTTTCTTCAGGATGCCTGTTAATACTCCTGTAAGTAAAAGTCTGAGAAAATTTTCAGAAGTTAAATTTTAAACACGAAGTATCTTATTTTACGTTTTGGATGTCTGATGACATAACTAACATAATTTTGAGAATAATAGACTTTTCTCAAAATATATTATCATATATGTGAATAACAGTAAATAACAACTAAATGTAAATATATGTTCTAGATTATTTGCTTAATGTATATAACATTTTATTTAGTACATACTCTTAAATTAAATTAATAATTCTTAAAATCATAAACCAAGAAAATCTTGGCTTACTCATGTAATGTATATATTAATATTATAATTTCACATCATGTTCGAATACGAATATTAATTTTTATGAAACAAAATCATGCATTAAGATTTGTAAATATAGATGTTGCTCAAAAATTTCATTAAAGTCCAAGATGTGATGTTCATTACATTAAGCTCCGATAGATCCTTTTATTTAACGCATATAGAAATATTTATCTTGTAGCAAAAATTTTGTGCCCATTCCGTCCATCAAGGAGATTTGCCCAGCCTAAAATGTTGGAAGACCCCAAGGCCGAGTTGAAGGAATTCAAATCTGCTCGTTTAGAGCGATTCAATGCCGCAAATGCCAAACCAAGTTTCCTCGACGACGACGATCTGGATAAGGAGAAGAAGAAACGACAAGCTGAAGCTCGTCTTGCTGACGAAAAGTGAGATAATCTCGATTTTTTGTCCTCATGTACACTAATTCATAAAAATAAATGATAATATTTCAGAGTATTCATCAAATAAATTTAAGGTTTACGTATTTAATATTTTGCTTAACATTTTCTACTAAAAATTAAGGTCCTGATGATAAATAGTTAACATTTTTTTTTTAAAAGTATAATTATTATTAAATTTATTATTATTATTATTTTTATAATAATATTATTGTTTGAATAATATTTTAGGGAAGAAGCTCGTCGCAAAGAACAAGCGAAACGCGATGCCGAAGCAAAGGCTGCAGAAGCAGCGAAGAAAGAAGAATTAGCAAAGGCGGCCGAAGCTGAACGTAAAAAGGCTGAGAAAGAAGCAGCCAAACAAGCCGAAGAGCAGGCTAAGAAAGAAGCTGAAGAAAAAGCTAAAAAAGAAGCCGAAGAAAAAGCTTTGAAGGAAGCGGAAGAAAAGGCCAAGAAAGAGGCCGAAGAAAAGGCTAAGAAGGAGGCAGAAGAAAAGGCCAAGCAAGAAGCAGAAGAAAAGGCAAGGCAAGAAGCTGAACAAAAGGCCAAAGAAGAAGCTGAAAGAAAAGCAAAAGAAGAAGCTGAGCAAAAAGCTAAGGAGGAAGCCGAACAAAAGGCTAGGGAAGAAGAAGAAAAGCGTATCCGCGAAGAAGAAATGGCACGGTTAGATGAAATCGCTCGTCAAGCTGAAGAGGAAAAAGAAGCCGAACTTGCACGTCAAGCAGCTGAATTAGCTGAAATTGCTCGTCTTGAACAAGAACTAGCAGACCAAGCTAAGAAAGAAGCAGAAGAAGAACAAGCTAAAAAAGAATCAGAACAACACGAAAGCGAAGTAGAACAACCGGCTGAGGAACCCGTTGAAGAATCACATAACGATGCTCCAGAAACTACTCAGGAAGAAGTTGCTGAGTCAGTTCCAGCTGAAAGCGAAGAACATGTCGAAGAGCCTGAAGTAGAGAAACCAGTTGAAAGTGCACCAGAACCAGCTGAAGAGCAAACAGTAGCCGAGCCTGAAACCGCGACGTCGCCCGAACCTCCAGTAGAATCAACAGTGGAAGAAAGTTGTGAGGAAGAGGATGAATAAAAAAATCAATCACTTCCAGTATTCATTAAGATTAAGTTATTTATTGTTGAATTTATTTATTCTAAACTTTGTTATCGGTTGTGGAACTTTGCGTTATCTGGTGTATCTGATTTGCAATCATATTATTTAATAATTAATATTTGCTGATATGGCGTCATATCGAGCTAAATGTGTACTTATTTAAATGTTAACTATTTGTTTGATTGCTATGTAATTAACCAGATATTTTGATAACGTCAAATATAAATGTTAAAACTAAGTTTTTATTAATAAAGTTTTATTTTTAATTATTGGTGCATTTTTCAATCTACGCTATTACACAATTGTAACTTCTTTACTAGCACATAATTTTTTAAATATTTAATTTTAGCGTTTTTAACTAACTGTTGTACAAATCGGTTCAGAACGTTCATATGTTTTAAAATATATCTTCTCATTACGTCAGTTTTGAGTTTAAAATATCATGCGTGACATAAATAAATAAAAAATATAAAATTAAAATTTATAAAAAAAAAAAATATGAACCTAATTTCAGAATTTCTACGTTATTTGATTATGACATTTCCAAATTATTTCAAGTACGTAAAATGAACAAATTTTTGTTCAAACCATTGCCTTGACATAATAAATAATTTTTATTATTAATTCCAATAATAATATTAATATTTATATTACAATGACATTAAAAATATTTGACTATGCTTTAGATTTTTTATACAAGATTCCATAGAACAAGATAAACAAAAGAAACATGAAGATTCTAAGACCAAAGAAGAAAGAAAGCGGGAAGAAATCAGACGTTTCGAAGAAGCTTTAAGAAAACGACAGGAGAGGGAAGAAGAAGAAGAACAAAGACGGCAACGTGAAAAATATTGGAAAGAAATGAAAGAATACCAAGAAAAAAAGGAAAGAGAGAAAGCGCAGAAGGCTCAGAAAGACGCTGCTGAGCAAAAGAAAAAGCGTTATTGGTGGCAGGACGATAAGAGCGAAGCTTTCTCAAAATCTAGTAGATCATCGATTTCTAAAAGTGATGATAGTTCATTCACAAGCGATTCTAGTTCTGAAAGTAGTGATAGTAGTTCTGAATGGAGTTCTGACAGCTCATCTTCGAGCAGTTCATCAGATTCTGATTAATCTACGCATTATATCTTTAAAAAATTTAATATTTAGCTTTCATAATAATACCACCACGTACTACTTTTATAAAAATGTGAAAAACCTGTGCTTATGTTACCGTTTATTGCTAAATAAACTTACCATGAACGTATTTTTCATAGCATAATATCAATAATGATTATTAGGGACGCAGTAAATCTTTAAGTGGTATAGTTCATTATTTGTATCATATCTTATTAATTTGCAAAAATACGTTTATTGAGATTAAAGTTAATAATCGTTTTAGGTGAAGAATTGATTCAGGGGCGGGTATAAATTACGTGAGATTTTTAGGGGCGAGGGGGGTCTTAACAAAAAGATCACGAAATATCACGTAGGGGAGGGAGGGATATAGTAAGATATCAGGTGTATTTATTTTTTAACTAAAGTTTTTAAAAAAATTCAAACATATTCAATTTTTTTTTTTAGTTTTTTAACGTAACTAAAAATACACGTGATGTTTGGTGGGGGGAGGGGGTTATTTTTGAATATAACTATGTATCACCAAGGGGGAGGGGGGCCAAAAATCCTTAGAAACTTGCTCAAGTTATTCAATTCAAGTTGCTCAAGCCACCTTAACATACTTTTTGAAGAAATAACTTGCATTTATGTAAGAATTTCTGCATCAAAATCTACTTATATATATTTATACTTTAATGCGATAATGTTATTGAAAATGAATGTAATATTTATGTACATATCAAGACACTTGCTACTTTTCATTAGAAAATCCAATTTACATTCTATGGTTTTGCAAAGTTTCAAGTCATTCTCAGTTGTTTGATACTAAATTTGAAAAAGTTCGTGTATATGTTAGCCAAAATTTAGCTATTCCTCGAGTTTTCTCAAAAATGACTCCACTAATTTTAAAAATGTAGAAGCCATATGATATACATCGATAAGGAAACGGGTAGATTGATTTTGTGAGCTATTTTTTAAAATTATCAGAGAGGTGCAAATATTTTATGTTTTTACAAAAAATCCTGAACCAATTTTAAAAATTAAAATCTGGTCGAGAGATAACAGTCAGAAATTTTGCTGATTAGTTTTTTGTTGAGATCTACCAGGCCGTTTCTTCGTAATTATATTAAGAAAACAATTTAATAAGTTTAATGAAAATATATATGAAGATTGAAGGGTTCTAACGAACATCATTAAATATTGTAGACTTACGAAAAGTGTTTGATTGTAAGAAATTATTATAGTTTGAAATAATGGAAATAATTTTAAATGTTGCTAAATTCCAATTTTTATTGAAAGTCAATTATTCACACATATCGAAATTTTTATGCATCTTTCTATAAGTCCAACAGCACTTGCATCTAATTTTATTTGTTTCTTTGACCATTTCAAATTCGTAAATGGCGCACTTTTATGCAAAATAGTTATTAAATGGCGCATTGCCCAATTATTGGTGCAACTTCACAGTTATTGCTCTGAACGATTCGTAGTTATAGCCATTATAGCATCTTTTTTACTAGTAAAACGTCAAAATGCGGATCATAACCTCAACAAACATTTGAATTATTTTGAATGGTGAAAAATCAAACATTTGATAACGAGTGACGCAATAACTTTTGCCTAAGTTGTGAAAAAATGAATAGATTTCATGTGTTTAAAATTATAGTGCCAACAATATTGATGACAATTCACGGAAAATTTATATTATTCAGCATCTTTGAGGGACAAGGATGATGATTTTTCCAAACAGCAAATGTAATGGGTAAATACATATTTTATATATGTAAATTACAAGATGTATTACAAACACAGACCTTATAATAGATATATGTATTATAAGATCTATGATTACAAATCAACAGATGAGATGTTCATCATGGCTATTTTGTGGTAAACTTTATAAAATGTTACATATAAATGCAATATAATTAAAATATAATTGATAAATAGTAAATACTATTTACTTTTTTACTTATTTATTTTCATAATTTAGGACTTGCTGCTTCGGTTTGTAATTATTTTTATAATTTTTGTATAATTTTTGAATCCAAACATTAACATTTGTTACAATTGGTTTTACATACTAGTTAGATTCACTTTATAAAAATGACATTTTCTTGAATTGTTTTTTTACAATGCCTGACAATTTGAAGTGAACATTGAATAATATATTCCTAGATAATATTAGAATACCCTGTGTTCATAATATATTATTATTCAGTGTTCACTTCAATAATATATTATTCAATGTTCACTTCAATTATATTAAATTGTTTTAAAAATGACATTTTAATGAAGTGAATGTAACTAGTGTGTAAAATCAATTGTAACAAATGTTATTGTTTGGATTCAAAAATTATATAAAAATTATAAAAATAATTAGTCTGAAGCAACAAGTCCTAAATTATGAGAATAAATAAGTAAAAAAGTAAATATTATTTACTATTTAACAATTATATTTAAATATTAATTTATGTATTTAACCTTCATTAAAAGATTATTGTTAGTTTAAGTTTTGCTTTTTGAAATTCAAAGTAGTGATTTATTTAAAATATTCTGGAGCATCATTAGCTACAAATTTTAGCCTTGAAGATCTGATTTTAGAGATGTGATTTGTATGTAAAATTTTAAAATTTCATTGTTTTTTGAAACATGTTCTTCACATCTTTCATATATATGTCTTATAAATGACCCATGAAATGCTCGACATTGTTTTATACATTCTTTTTTTTTGTTATAATTTATTTTTATGTTAATTATTTGAGACCTTTTATTTCAATTGTGGAAAATGCCGATATCAAAAGATTTAAGGTGATATGAATTTTATTTGAATTTGTTAGTAGTTTGAAATTAAAATTGAAATATAATATCATTCATTAAATAATTGTTTAGAAAGAATTAATTTAAGAATTATTTTTTATAAGCCGAAAAAGCGATTTGTTTAAATTTTTCTGGTTTAAAATTAATTTATACCTTATTTGTATGATAAAATTTTGGTGATGTGGTTTGTATGCAAATTTTTGTTGTTTTCTGGTATAAGTTCTCCACAACCATGTATTTCAATAACCTATGACACTCACACTTTTTCGTTATATTTTTATTTAGACCTTTTTTAATTGTGCAAAGTGATCTCATCAAAAAAACTATTAAATTTTTAAATAATCTGTTTGAACTTAAAGCGAAGAGAATTCAAGATATCTTTTTGCAACCCCTGCATTATTTCTTAATTGTTTTATATAAGATAAAATTATCTATCTAGCATACAATATTGTAATAAATTAATTGTTGTATGTGTTTCTTTATAAAACAATTAACAAATATAAAAAAATGAAGCATTTGCTTTGGAAACTTGCGTATTTTTCCTAATTAAAAGTCTATGGTTATTCACTTTCTGTAGGGTTTGATTGTAAACTTTCCAAAACCGAAGTTGAAAATTTTTGCATTCTTCATGTTTTGAAGGTTTCTGAACATTTTGGCATAGCTTAGAAAAAATTAATGTGTGTGTGTGTATATATACATACGTATGTATGTATGAATACGTTTTTGGGCGCACGAATCAACCTGTTGGAATGATTCAAAAGAACATTCGATTCCTATATTGATAGGGAGATGTGCTGATTAGTTTTTCGCAAAGGCAGGTACAGCCGTTTCGGAGATATGGAGCTAAATGCCTGTTTTTGGGAGAACTCTAAGCATTCGGTTTGAATGATTTAGAAAACGTTCTGCCTGTGATGACAAAACTGTTAAAACAAAATCTAATAAATTAAAAACATTATCAGCACATTCATTTATAAAAATTAACTATGCAATATATTTCCATATTATTACAATAAATATACATATGTTATTTATACACAAACTACTCATTGAGCAGATCTTTTAAGGTTTTTGTTACATTTTTCCCAAAGCATTAAATCATGGCTAGAAGTGTTAATTTATTTTAAATAATTTTCTATGCTTGCAGTAATTTTGAAATCATTTGTATTCCTTTCTGTTTGTCTAATTTGCAACCAGGATATAATTCTTCGCAAGTTTTTTCTTTAAGCTGCTTACGTCCTGCGATTATTGCCTCTTTGATGGCTGTTCCTTCCAGGGCGTATTCAACTATGCTATTTCTTAAGAAAAAAAATAATTATAATTAATATTTTTTGAACTATGTTGTTGATATTACGAATTTTTTATTTGTTTTTTAACTTCCCGTAGAGCAAGTTACAGCAATCGCAATTAAGATTATTAGATTAGTTAGATATTTTATTAAGTTTTGCGCATGTTATTAGGTAAATGAAGTTTACATATAGGTTTTTATGACAATGATGTTTGAAGTATATTAACAAATTTAATATGAATATTACCCTGATAAAGCATGAACCAGTTGGTCAAATTGGTCAGCAGCTCCTTCAGATATTTTTCCTTCAGAAGTTTTCACGTACGAACAAACCGCCCTTTGCATACACGATGAAGAATCTATATTGAATTTGCTTAAAGTATCATCTAATCTTGCCAACATCTGAGTCACTCCAGTACCATCTTCACCTTCTACACCTTTAGAATAAAACAATAACCATAAATCATTATTGATAAGTTTAATAACACACTGGAAATAAATTAACCGACTGGTTGACAGAAGCTTGGTCTGAATGAATAATGTAATCTAGTTTATGAAGAATTTTTTTTTATTATAATATATTAATAAATTTTGAGTTACTTAGGCAAATAGATCGTCCGCTATCAATGAATATTAAATAAGTTTCAAATTTGCTTTCTTGGTTAAAATACTATTTTTGTTGATTATTAAATTTTAACTTACTTCTAGCGTATCCATAACCGCCGCTAACGATATTGACGATTTTAGGCAAGATGAAAATTGCTCCAATACTGACCAAAGTTCCAACTAATAGTCCTCCTAAATCCAATTTTAGGGGTGTATATATACCTGCTGCGGAACCAGGATAGCCCTAGAAAACAGTATTTAGAATTATTTCTAGTATGTCAAGTTTTGTCTTTAAAAAGCAACATTAGAAACTTTATTTTTTCTTGAAATAGTAAATGTCACCTTTCGACTTTTGCATTTTTCTTATAGTTTAATACATTTTTCTTTTATTATTATTAGTGAAGTACCTGAACTCCAGTGGTTCCAAAACCTGTGAATCCGAGTCTTTGTTCTCTATCTTTATCATCTTTGGGTGGGTCCGACCGTGAAATTTCTGTAGTTGGGGTCGGTGTGACCTGCATATCCGAGGGGGCAGTTCTCCTTACAGCCGGATTACTGGATGACCCTTGCCATCTATCCCGATACTCCCTAAACAAAAATAGTAATAATAATATATTTATTCCAAATTGGATAAAACTCACAATTCAAGAGGACTTTCATAAATAATCTTCTTTTGTTAGAAACCATAATAATAGTTTTTATTGTCCTCTTTAATAGCTTACATGGGTGTGGGTAAGAAGGACCTACTAAACTTTACCTCAACATTTTACAAGAAATCAATTAACATATCATAATAGTTATTCTTATTATGCTGTTGAATATTTTTATAATAACTAAATACCAGATCAAGGTTATAAAGGGTCCACCATCTAACTTTTGTAGCCATTTTGAATCTTTAGCATCCATTTTGATTTTTTGGCATCCATTTTGATTTTTTAGCAACCATTTAAAAGTTAGGCTGCCATTTGCATTTTTCTTACAAACCAAAACTATTATTTCAAATTAAAAAAAATCAGTAGTTTTTTTTATATAATTTTCAAAAAAAAAAGTTATTTGGCGGACCCTATATATAAAAATTTATTTTTTGCATTGGTTGAATATTGTAGCAATTATTCCATAAAATCATATTAAAATTAAAAATAAGATATTGAATGTGTTTGCCAACTGGCTGTTCTTGAAAAATGCAAAAAACATAATGCTACAATGATGGCAGTTTTACAGAACATAGACTGATAGTTGTTTGTTTGATATGTGATATTTGTTGTGATATAATTAGTTTGGTTTTTACAATTTAATTTCTCAAAGCCAAATTGGACCATTGTGCACCGTCCTACTCTATGTATGTATTGAAAAAGTTATTTCATTAAAACTTGGTTCTGCAAATGAAAAACTTTTAAATCACATTTTTATAATGTTATATAGCCAAAAATTTATATTATAAACAAAGACCATTCTCAGAACTAGTATTAAGTTATTGGTAGTAAAATGTCACGAAAAAATAGAAAATAATAAATTATAATTTATTACAATTTATTTAATTATAATTTATTTATTATATTAATTATTCTAATGCGATTTTCATAACATTATCATTTATAACAAGTATATTTATTTATTATTATCTCACCCATCATATTTTTTTGGAACTGCTGTGCATGTCACCACCTGCACCGCAACCAG
Source organism: Ctenocephalides felis (assembly GCF_003426905.1). Taxonomy (NCBI): domain Eukaryota; kingdom Metazoa; phylum Arthropoda; class Insecta; order Siphonaptera; family Pulicidae; genus Ctenocephalides; species Ctenocephalides felis. The sequence goes on along the minus strand of NW_020539725.1, from coordinate 13,843,304 downwards.
GACACTTAAAACACAAACTGCTTTGAACATTTCTGATATTTTACCTTTTTGACTTTTAGATCAGGACTGATTGACAAATCATATTTTAATCCGTATATATATACCTCACATTTTTTATTGTCACAGATGCGTGATTCGGCACAATGGTAAACGACATAATAAAATTTTCTAAATACCAAAACAATCAAGAAAATACTACAATGCTCGTGTTTGCAATGTTTGTACGCAAGACGGCATCTTCTGAATGGAATTATATAAAAACAAAAGTGATGTTTTACGTTATTATTTTAAAAGTAAAAGTGTCATCAAAAACGCGGTGCATAATATTCATTGTTGAAAAATCGAGGAAAATTGATGGTAATTAGGTAACTCACTCGTCTTCGAATTTGTAAAGTTAACAATCCGTGAATTGGGTATTGTTTAAGAATATGTACGTAGAGCTGATAGTATTAGAGTTTAATTTTTTTGACGACATTTTTTAATTGCTTCTTATGCAATTTAACAAAATTTTAATAAGAAATTATTAGAACTGGTGTTACACACAAATATATATATATATATATATATATATATATATATATATATAAATATATATATATACTAGCAAACCCGACGAACTCCGTTTCGCCACCAGATGGTTTCGTGAGAAAGATGAAGAAATATTTTGTTTGTTTTATATTTGAAAAGGAAAAATTTGATTTTATTACACAACAGTAATGAATTTATTTCGATTACAAAAATGAAGTGTTTTTTAATTGAACTTCTCTAAGTAAATGAAAGTGAATCCGCAAATTATCCGTTTCATTGAAGTGCTCTTTGGTAAACCACATTTTTTGTTTTTTGGTCTGACGTTAACACAAACAAAGCGGATGGTTTCCCAACTCGTAAACAGGCAAAGTATAACTGCCCATGTGAAAAACAATTATTTTCTAAATTTATCCGAAATTATTTTTAACTTCCCGTAGGGTAAGTTATAGTAATCGCAAAAAAATCGAAAATGAAAATTTTTATATATCTTTACGTTTCAAAGGTTTCTGAACATTTTGGCATACCTTAGAAAAAATGGATGTATGTGTGTGTGTGTGTGTGTGTGTGTGTGTGTGTGTGTGTGTATGTGTGTGTGTATGTGTGTGTGTATGTGTGTGTGTATGTATGTACGTGTGTGTATGTATGTGCGGATACAAATTTTCGTCGACGATTTCAGGAACACGGATCAACCGATTTGAATAATTCAAAAAACATTCGATTCGTATTGATAAGGAGACGTGCTGATTAGTTTTTGGCGAAGGCAGGTCTAGCCGTTCCGAAGATACGGGGCAAAAAGTGCCGAAAACGGTAACTCAGTTTTTAAGAGAACGGATCGCCCGATTTGAATAATTCAAAAAACATTTCACTTGTATTGACAAGATGAAAAATCGATGAAATTTTCATGAAGGTAGGTCTAGCGGTTTCGGAGATATGGAGGAAAAAGTTAAAAAATGAGCCATTTGGCGGTCAAAAATGATCATTAGACATATAGCCCAGTCATTTGGTACAAAAAAATGCTGTTGCCTAGAAAGTTTTCCGAGAGTTTTGAAAATTGGTGATTTTATAGATTTTGATGTGATCTTTACGAATTTCAACTTTGCCACCTCGAATTTTTGCCGCTGCCGCCGCTATATTGGAAAAATTGCGTCAAAAATCAGTTTTTCAACGATATCTCCTTTCTGACTCATGTTACATTAAAATATCTATATACAAAATTAAACTAGACAAAATTTTCTATAATTTATTCAATAACGTTTTTTTCTGTACCGTCAATAGTTTTAGCGTACGTGCGCCGCAAAGTTTCTGCTGCTCGCGCCACCATCGGATATTTAGCCGCTCTTTGCGCTTGAACGCATTCTCTCTAATAAATATATAATTTCAATAATGAATTAAGCTTTTCTGCTCAGGTCTGGCCTAGAAATAACATAAATTAATCATTTTTGTTTTTCATTTTTATTTTTGCTGATGATTGAACATTTTAAACCATTAAATGTGTAATTTAATGCAAATATGAAATTGTTTGTAAGAATAGTTTTGACTATTGATTTGATTGATTGATTTGACTATTGACCTCAGTCCTTCTAAAAGTTTACCTTTATTGTTCTTTCTTTGAGCACTTGATTTACAAAAAATGCAAGTAAACTAGCATACGGAACGATAAAAATATACTGACGTCTAGAAAAAAATACTTCTATTGATTCTGAACTACGGTTTGTCGGTTTTCAAAATCGGTTTTTTAGTGAAAAAAGTCGGTTTTCACTGTATAAATGGAAATGACAAATATAGCCAAATATAAAAGATAGATAAAAGCATTTTGATTCTTGAAATCATATCATTTCTATAGCATTTGATATCTTATCAGTCTGCAATGATTCCCAGAAATAGTATATATTAATTTAGATTTTTATACCAGTGTATATATTAATTTAAATCAGTGTGACTTCTTCTTGAAGAAGTAACTTCCTCTACTCAAACTTAAAAAATAAGAGTTTTAAACCTTAGAAGCTACAAATTAAAGAACAAAAAATTTGGAATTATCATATCAGACATTAAAAACAATTAATTTGGTCGCAAGTATGAGAGTATTTTCTATTCCAGGAAATTTTGATTCGTAAACAAAGGACACGTCTATGTAGAAATTCGATAAATGTTCTCAGTTTTTTGGAATCGTATTTTATTAAACAAAAAAACAATTAGAATGTTTAAAATTAGTTAATTAAAATTACTCGGAACAGACAATATCCGAGTTTAGCTTAATCATTTTTAAAACTAAAATTGATATTAAAAAGTATGTATCAAAATGTATCTACTATATATATATATATATTTTTTTAATTTAATGATTTTTTTTATTTAGAAATGTATTATTTTTATTTATTTGAAAACTTTCTTTTCACTACCATAAAAATAATTTCATTCTTATATGTGAAAATGATAAATACGAATAATTATTTTCAAATTTATTTAATCAAGATAAACTATAATTTTTTAGTTCTACTAATTAAAATTAAAATGAATTTGTTTACTATCTATAAAATTGAACAATAAATAAATTCAGTCAAATACTGCTCTAAATTACATTAAATTTGTGGATAAATTACAGAATGTTCGAGCAAAAATTTATTTTCTATATAAAATTCGAAAACCGGTTAAAAACGTTTTTTTTAGTAAAATTAAAATTCGAAAACCAGTTTTCTGAAATGTCGGTTTTTGTATAAACCCTATTCTAAACATATTATACATATTTAGATGTAGAAATACAGATAATTGGCGTTGTGTGTTGTTATTAGAAGATAATATAATCTTATATACAATACGCAGTAATCTATCCGTTGCAATCGAGTTATTAGAACGATTATCGCCAAAGATTATTCCTATATACAGTTCCAATTTGAGTTCATTCAATATTTTCATAGTTTAATAATCCCAAATTTATATAAATATTGCCAAAAAAAAAAGAAAAAAATGCATTAAATTGTATGATTTAAAATGTTCAATCATCAGCAAAAATAAAAATGAAAAACAAAAATGATTAATTTATGTTATTTCTAGGCCAGACCTGAGCAGAAAAGCTTAATTCATTATTGAAATTATATATTTATTAGAGAGAATGCGTTCAAGCGCAAAGAGCGGCTAAATATCCGATGGTGGCGCGAGCAGCAGAAACTTTGCGGCGCACGTACGCTAAAACTATTGACGGTACAGAAAAAAACGTTATTGAATAAATTATAGAAAATTTTGTCTAGTTTAATTTTGTATATAGATATTTTAATGTAACATGAGTCAGAAAGGAGATATCGTTGAAAAACTGATTTTTGACGCAATTTTTCCAATATAGCGGCGGCAGCGGCAAAAATTCGAGGTGGCAAAGTTGAAATTCGTAAAGATCACATCAAAATCTATAAAATCACCAATTTTCAAAACTCTCGGAAAACTGTTAAGGTAAAACTACTAAATGACTGAACTAATATGCACATCAAATTATCAGATATTTTATAGAGATTTTAACAATAAGTATACATTTTGTCAACATTCCTATGGGTTCCGTACCAATGCTTATGCGTTAGACAGCGACGCGGCGCTTACGCGCTTTATATTTTGTGCCTATGCAGTTAAAGCAGTACGATTGCTTTGAAAAAAAGTTCAGATCTTCCACAATATGTCAAAATAAATAATTTTTTTTTTTTCAAAAAAAAAAAATTAAAAAAAATTTTTTTTTTAAAAAATTTTTTTTTTCAAAAAAAAGTTATTTTTTGTCCAATTTATAGTTTCCCAAAAATCTTATTTTTTCAAAGTAATTTTTTTTTCAAAAATGTTAATCGTTTTTAAAAAAATTATAATTTTTGGTACGGGAAGTTCCAGCAATTTGCCTTAAGGCACGATGCCTTAATTGCCTTAAGACAGAATTCCACTTACAGCTAGTTTTATTTAAACACTAAGCGATTGGCCTTGCGACATGTTAATTGTCATTGCGAACGCAAAGCGAACTGGAAATTGCAATCGATGGAAGTCAAACAGAAGACCAATCGGAATCATTGGTATTCGAGGAATATATCCATTTTCACCTGCGTACTTTCCGTTAATAATGGTTGCCTCAATCAAATTCGGCATAAGTGTTTTTACCGAAAGTCGAGTTCCGTTGCAAAGTTGCTGTGGATTCAAATTACGCAATGTCATAATAACTGTACCAACTCTGAGTTGCAAGTTATGTGATGGAAATCCTGGTAACTCTAGAGAGTTCAAATACTCCGTTGGATAATTTACTATATCATCGGGATTTGTTATGGAATCAATGGATTTGTATGTCACCAAGTCGCCAGCAATTTTTGATTGAATGGTGAAATTCAGTGCGTGCACATCATCATTATTCTTTGCGACAAAAATTGCTCGTTGACTTAACCAAGCATAATTCTGATAATTCTCACTAATGTCTTTACTCGAATTTTTAATTACGGCACGTGAAGTTCCAGCAATTTGCATTAAGGCACTACTAATTTGCAATGCCATGCACCACTATTTTCTTAGCTATAAACCTTGCGGAGCCCGAGATCTTTCCAACGAATGCAAAATTGTCGAAATCAGTTCGTGCGTTATGGAGTTATTTTGTCAGGAAGGAAAACCCGACTTATTTTTATATATATACATAAAATGCATTTAAAATTATTATACTTTCATTAGTTAATATTAGATTATCAGTGCAGTGCAGTGTTACCTAATACAAATGTAATAATTATTTTACTGGAGAAAAAGGGAAAAATCGAGTAAAAAAATAACTAGTGGGGTCCATGCCATCGTGCCTTAAGGCAAATTTCTGAAACTTTTCGTACCGTAATTAAAAATCTTAGTACGGAACCCAAAAAAAAAATAAACAAAATGTGTACGATACGCATTATTAAAATCTCTATAATATATGATAATTTAATGTACATATATCCAATAAACATTTTTGACCGCCAAATGGCATTTTTTTTGTAACTCATTTTTATTGAGAGTCCATAATCGCTGGACCTGCCTTTCCAAAAATTTAATCAATTCTTTATCTTTAAAATACAAGTAAAATGTTTTTTGAATTATTAAAATCGGACGCTCCATTCTCTTAAAAACTGAGTTACCGTTTATGGCATTTTTGCCCCGTAGTTTCGGAACGGCTAGACCTGCTAAAAACTAATTAGCACGTCTCTTTAGCAATACCAATTGAATGTTTTTTGAATTATTCAAATCGGTTGATCGGTGTTCCTGAAAATTTGTATCCACAAACACACACATACATCCATTCTTTTCTAAGGTGTGCCAATATATTCAGTAACTCTTGAAACATAAAAATATATAAAAATTTTCATTTTTGATTTTTTTGCGATTATATACTATAATTTACGGGAAGTTAAAAACCTAAAGTAATACCCCACTTTTACTGTTTTTCTATACATATCAGTTGAATAGTTTTAATCTTTTTCAGGGTTATTATTTTTGGCGATGGTTCTAGAACTTTTTCACAAGGTTACAGATCATAAATTCGAATAAACAAAAATAATATAAATATTAAATACAATGACTGAAAAATTATCATTGGTTGACTCAAGCTCTTGGCTGTACTTAAAAGCTTATAATATTAGACTATTAGTGCAGTGCAGTGTTACCTAATACAAATGTATGTAATGAGTTAAGTTCTGTTTTTTTTTCATGATGGTTACAATCAATCTTGTCACCCCATTTCGGCTTCACGTTGAGTTCCGGGATACTCTGTATATACTTTTATATGTTCATCACTTCATGTTAATTTTACGTCAAAAAAAACAAAATTTAAACATGTTTCAACAAGTTAATTGACACTTAAATAGTAAAATGAAAACTAAGTTTCAAAATTTTTAGTTCCATTTAAGTAAAAATTATTTCAAAAATCCAAAAAATATACTAAATGTCGTTCATATTTTAATATGGAATTCTTTTTCTTAGTTGACATTTATTTGTTTAAAATCTGGTTGCAGCATGAGAGATATGTTGATGTATCCGTCAAATGCAGGATTGGTGAAAATGTTATATTTTCTCTTGATCAAAAGGTATGTTAATTTAAATAATTTAAATTAAAGAAAAATATGTGTGTAATTGTTTCACGAATATGGTATCTATTAAATCACTATCAACAACAGAATCGGTATGCAAAAAACACGCATAAAAATTCTTTGATTTATGTATGATGACAATCAAAAATTTACTTTGAGTTTAAAAGTTTCGCCTTTTAATACATTTTTCTTTCAATTTCAGGGAGTACTACCAAGCTCAGATGATGGATCTCTTATCATCGATACCGGTCGATGTATTCTTCTCCCAATGACTATTAATCCCTGTTCAACGCGCCAATTTCCTGATGATCCTGTTACTATAGAAATTATAGAAGGCGATCAAGATGAAGACGATCCTAGTTTATCTTCTTCCAATGATGATGTCAAACCAGAACGAGTGGCTTATATCACGACCACTGTACCATGGGAAGTCAGTATCCCCGAAGAAAAGGCATTGGTCAGACATCATAGTCCTTCTTTAAATACATCTGGTTATGAGAATGTTAGGAAAACATACAATCTGACGAATACCAAAACATTGTTAAAAGTTGGGTATATAGATTTGGGATTGCGATTGACTTGTATGGGAACCAATATTTGGAATAGGCTTAAAAAAATGAACAAGTTCAAACAACAATCAAGCGAATCTGATAGGAGTCCTATAATCAGTGAACCGCAAACGGAAGATGAAAATGGTAATCATCATTATATATTTTTAATACAGTTTAGTACTTCATACTTATCTAATTTTAATATGCTATTCTTCAATCAACTGAATAATATAAGAAATATTTACATTATTGAATTATTTAAATTTTATGCAAAGTGTAAAAAAAATTTTTTATCTAATAGTATTATCACAAAGAGAAGAAGAAACCTCTATTATTATTAGAACAGATGATGAATCTTCAGTGAATACTCATACAACCGTCGCTACAAAGTTCCCCACAATTAAAAAAGAAGTCTTTATCGAAAAACCAACGAAAAAAGTTACAATTTTTGACTCAAAGAAAGATATGAAAGACACGCTATCAAAAATTTTAATGAGACTGATGAAATATGAGGCTGACACTTTTGCCTATCAAACTCCTCATAATGTAGTGGAAGGGTTCAATGTAAATGTTTGTGATACCAAGTCTTGTCCTAATCCACCCAGAGATCGCTATGATGCAGGTATTATTATTTATATTACTTATTTCATTATAAATTTAAATGTTTTTGTTTCAAAATATTAATCGTTATGAAGAATTCATATATTATGAATCATACCTTACAGAAAGTTAAATAAGAATGCCAGCGTCCCTTAAGGAGCGAATTGTGGGTTGGTAGGTGATTTCTTTGTACTGGGACTTGAGTTTTCTGTTCAGTTCAAAATTTTATATTTATCAAAAACTGTTGCCAATGACAAAATTTATTTAGATATAATAATTCGTATCAATAATAATAAAATTATAATCTTAGTTGCGTCTTGGAGTTGGATCAAAGTGCTAGAAGGTTTTACAGTACCATTTTAGTGCACTATTAGCATGTTCTTGATAGAACCAGATATAATTGTTGTTTTATTAATATTTTTATTTATCTTTACGTTTCAAAGGTTTTTGAACATTTTGGCATACCTTAGAAAAAATGGATGTATGTGTGTGCGTGTGTGTGTGTCGACGATTTCTGGAACACCGATCAACCGATTTGAATAATCCAAAAAACATTTGATTCGTATTGATAAGGAGACGTGCTGATTAGTTTTTGGCGAAGGCAGGTGTTGCCGTTCCGAAGATACGGGGCAAAAAGTGCCAAAAGCGTAACTCAGTTCAATAAAGATTTTACTTGAATTGACAAGATGAAAAACTGATTAAATTTTTGGGAAGGCAGGTCCAACGGTTATGGACTCTCAATAAAAATAAGTTAAAAAAATGTCATTTTGCGGTCAAAAATGTTTATTGGGCATATGTACATCAAATTATCAGATATTTTATAGAGATTTTAATAATGCGTACACATTTTCTGTAATTTTTTTGGGGTTCCGTACCAAGATTTCTAATTACGGTACGGGAAGTTCCAGCAATTTACCTTAAGGCACGATGTCATGCATTCCACTAGTTTTAAAATTTCATTCACATAATATTTGTTTAGAGAATCGATCTTTCGATACGTTTAGGTGCCATGTATCTTGGATTAATTTAATTTTTATTCCAGGTTTGCATTCCTGCTCTGAAATCTTTGGCCCAGGTTCAGCACGAGCAAAGTTTTGTAGAAAATCTAAAAAGAAAGAATTTACTGTGAAATTGCCGTGCACGAACAAGACATGTCTTGCACGTCAACCCATGGCCAGGCCGACCTGTGGACCTTGCATTCCTGAAACAAGACCACCTGGAGTCTGTTGCCCCATACCAGGTGAGATCGAACAGAAATATCCGTTATACCAAATGGATCGCTCAAGTATTACGTAAGCAGATTTATTTCAATTATTTACCCCCCCCATCCCCCTTGTCAGCAAAAGTAAGCAAAGCTCTTACCCCCTACCCCCATGCTTACGAAAACATTTTGCAATTAATGTAAAAAAATAAAAATACTGCCTATGACGTAATCATCATCCAGACTCCCCTGCCCCCCATGTCAACCCAAAATAAGCAAATCAACAACCCCCCGCCCCCCTATAGTGCTTACGTAATACTTGAAAGGCCCCAAATGCACTTAAATAAACAAATTTGGTAAATAACAAATTATATATTTCGAAGTAATGGTTTAGATTTTTTTTGAATTATTTGAATTTTCTGAATCATTTGAATTTTGTAAATAGACGTTGTTAGGTGGCAGTTCAATTTATAGTCCTCATTTACTTTTTAAGCAATTCAAGAGTACCAGGTTATATTGATACCTTTTAACTGTCCATTTTAGGTATCATTATAAATTAATTTCGAATTAATTATGCAATATAGAATGCATCATCATGAACAGGCTTAGTTGACGCTTCAATAATAGATGAATTTAAAGAAATATTGTCAATCATGCCTTGAGAAAGATGATAATTATCGACCGTTCAAAGGCAGTACCAATATTGGATTAATATTGTTTATCTGTTAAATTAGAATAAAGTATATTTATAAATCAAATTACTTACGATGCACAATAAAAAATATAATAAATCTTTTTCTATCTCAATACAGGAAGAATTTGTCAAGATTGCGGTGGATTTTCAGCGTCTGGGCGGACTTGCCATAGTTTAAAAGTATGGAAAAAGAAGAATCCACCATCTGTAAAGCGAGCAAAAGAAAGGGAGAGGAAACAGAAAACAATCTATGATTGTCTTAAGGTAATTCATCTTCAAAATAAATTCATATATAGAATTTTTACTAATAAATTACCTACAATAGGTTTGTCCTTCTTCCACAATAACGTCCAAAAAAGTACCATATCCAGGCACATGTTATCCACATGGTGTTCCAGATGATGGTGGTGGTGCCTGTATTTTACAAGATGGGCCTAAGGTGCAACCAAAAATATTACGAGGGTAAGTAAACCATTTATGTAACTAGAAAAGATACTGCTTATTATTAAGATTTAAGATTATTATTTCATGATTTTGTATACCTACCTTTGTATTTGCTAGTAACAATTACGGATTTGAAAACCATCATTAAACCATGGACTTGTATTTTCGGTGTAAACAACTGATAGGTGCAAAAATAGCTATCACAAAATATCATATGCCTAACAAATTATCAAAGTAGAAAATTTAGCAGTATGCAAAATTTTTCTAATATAAATTATTATTATGGAAAGCAACAATTTGCAATAATGCAGTAGACTTTTAATTTTGTGTTTGGTTTATTAATTTACGATATTACATACTAATAAATTAATCAAAGTTTGAATATCAGATTCATTGAATCACGATTGAATCAAGAATAAGTTTTTTAAGCCGTTGTCAAGTAGCTGTATATTTAAACAAGAAAATGATTATTATTATATTATTATTTATTTAAAAATGAGATTGGCTTTCTCGTGGAATTTGGTTATAGCTGTGGTGCGTCAGTTTCGATATGTTATTAAGAGAATATTTTAATATCAAGCAGTAGTGACATCGATTTTTAGTTGAAAAAATAGAATGTTTCCATGTGAAAATAGTTCTTTTTAGGTGCTGCATCAAATAAGTCATCAGCATTAGAGAAATTCTAATATTAATAAATTTATAATATAGAGATTAGCCATGGGTTGCCTTCTAAAAGGCCACTTATTAGAAGCGTTCACTATAAGCTTTTTGGATTATTTAGTTATAATCACAATTAATAATAATAAAAAAAAAATAAACCATTAGACCCATTCGCGTTCCATTTGGTGCCGGTCGAGAAATGCCTTTGCGACGGCCGAAAGTGAATATTCCTGTCCCGGAAGAGAGCGCCTACGTTTACTCTGCAGGGGAGCGCAACCCTCCTGCACGCGACAGGCATCAGGACTGTGGCGTAAATGTCGCTGGCAAAAAAGTACCGCCTAATATGGGTTGGCTTTGGTCCCATAGACCTTTGCCAGGCGTCAAAAAGGTTGGAAAATTATTTATAATTATGCTTATACGATAAATATGGTATGAGATAAATATGGTATAAGAAATAATAATTTGATTAGAGTGACTAAAAAAGTATACAAAAAACAAAAATGAACAGTTTATCTGCTTTTTGTGTGAAACTGTAAAAACAATAAAAGACGAGTAGGTCGTCAAAAACCAGATGATTGTAATTCGATCAATTCAGTAATTCTCTTGTGAATAGTTCTAGAATTTTTATTTGTCGGAAAAGTATGAACTATTAAACAACCTTAAAATAAAAATGTATTTGGAAATCAAGCTATTAATCATTTGGTAATTATTTTAGTAGAAATTTAATAGCAAATACAATTTTCAAAAAATTAGAAAATGTTAATTATAATGTATACGGTAAATTTCAAACCTTGTTAGTAATAACTAATCTTATTTTGTAAGTATGTAATTAATGTTTTACCTTGATGGAAAATATGAATGTTTGCCTTTGTATATAATAGAGTCTAATAATAAATTTTCAGCTTCCAGGAGATTGGCGTCCAGGTTATATCAATGAAGACATAAAAGCACTGGCAGAAGAAAGGCGAAGAAAAATGTTGCAAAATAATAAATATCCTGCAAGTAATACAGTGAAAAATAAAAAAAACAAAACCACCGAAAATATTTACATGGTATTGGCGCAACCTTATAACTCTAAAAATATTTTAATTGATGGTGTCGAATCCCATGTCGAATTCGATTTGAAAAATTTTGAAAAAGTAGTACTTTCGGCTTCGGATGAGACAGAAAGAGATATTCAACGGGAACAAGAGTGTATTCAAATAATTCAAAATAATATTGGTGCAGTTTGCAGAAAAATATGCTATGACGTAATAGGAGAGCTTGAAATATAAACTGAAAATTTCATATTAATTGCAAAATGGATTGCATATTTGTGGGTTTAATTATTTATTTTATAATCGTTTTTATTGAAGTTGCCGTTCTAATATGTGCTTCTATTTTGTGCAGGTAAAAAAATATTCTGACAAAATCATTTTGAAAAATTCATTTCTATAGTAAAAAATTCATAATAATGTGCCTTTTTAATTATTAGTAAAGGTTTTTTATTGGATGGTATTTTCATAAAATATCTAAATTCATAATTAACTATTCACAATGTGCGTAATAATTAAATTATGCTCTTTTTTTAGTTTAATTTCGGAGCAAATTCAAAAATTGCAAGAGTGTGTATATATTTTAGAGAATTGGTTGAACTGACTTACTTTATTGGAAACATAAGATTTCTGTTTTTAATGTTTATGCTTCTTGGTTTTGATGAAGACAGGTTCAGCTGTTTTTGAGTTACATTAGACAAATTAGTAAAAACGTCTATTTTCAGAAGAAAAATTAATATTTTACATATGCACATAAAATAAATTGAGTTTTGCGTACTATTATATGGAGATTCTCTAAATATTTTTAAAATATACATAAAATTTGCTAAAGGTCTAATAAGAATCATTTTAATAAAACATTTTGAGCATGGTAGTCCAGCCATTATAGTAAAAGTTCACCTCAGAATTCGAGAGACCCAGCTGTGTGTTTGTAAATACTTGTATATTGACACCAAAAACCTACATATCTTGTGTACACTCTACCATACGTAGGTTTTGAGACAACTTTTAGGTGTCAATATACAAGTATATACAGACTTACAGCTGGGTGTCTCGAATTCCAAAATTCTTACCTAATTTAAGCTTAAATGACTGGACGATGATATTTTAAGTTTTAAATGAAAAATTTAAAAAATAAACTTATGTATTTAACTTGGTATAGTATTCTGTACTGGCAATGTTGAACACATATGACCAAAAATATGTATGAGATATGTAAATGTATATTTTTCTACAAAATTTTGCCATATTAAATTTTTTTATAACAGAAATCAGTTCTTTGAAATTGGACAAATTTTAAATCATTTTTTTTACAAATTTTCAACGATATTAATTTTTTCAAATTTGTCATATTTTTGATGATTTTCACATTTTTCAATCTCTTCATAAAAAATGGAATATTTGGAATTATATTCTTTTCATACTTTTCACATTTTTTGCTTATTTCGACGGGGTCGTAAGTTCAAGTCCCCGTTTTACGTTCCAGCAATCTGACATCGGGCAGCAGCGATGTCAATTTTTACCTAAACATACAGATTAAAAATATATTTCCAATTAAAAGTAATGGAAAATCTCTCACACTATTCTTACCTGATTTTCAGTTCATGGACCTGCCCTAGGGCAATACCATACCCATCATTTACTTTAATTATCAATATTATTAAATGAATTTAAAAAATATAAATTGCATATTTTAGTAAAATAAAAATAATTATAATATTAATTCTAAGTATATAAATTCATTAATTTATTATTTTAATTATAATTTTTCTTTAAAGCCATAATCCCTAGTTATGACAAAATTTAAACATGCCTATATTTCAACAGACGGACAGTTTGTTTTAATAATAAATATTATTGATTATTATAAGTATGATTTATAAACAATTTTTATTTGCATAGATTTATTGCCAATCAAAATAATATAATTTTTTTAAGACAATATGCTTGGTGATTTACACCAAATCTCCACACCAATCTCCTATGAGACAATCTCTTTTTTTTAATTTTTTTTATGAGATTCCTCGCTTAACTCTTTTAATATTTGTTTGGGTGACCAGGTAATTTTTCGTGGTATTTTTTTGTTCCTTTCTTTTATCATTTCATTAATAGTTTTTATTTTTAGGTCTTTATGTAGAGTGTAATTTGTAATATACCAGGGTGCGTTCACAATTCATCTTAAAATTTTCAATTGCGCTATTTGTATTTTTTTATATTTTAGTTGCATGAGCACGCCCATAGCTCATTTCCGTATGTCCAAGTTGGGATAATTATTGTTTTATATAAAAGGAGTTTGTTTTCATAATTTATTTTAATTATTTGAATTCGTGCAAATTAGTCTTATACACAATTGTAAGTAAAATAACCGTTTTAGTTAATGATATATTATTACTCCAACATTATTACAACAAATTTGAAAGCCATTTCGGGAATTCAAAAATTGTGCAAAAGATTATTCATGCCTTCTCAAGTCAAAGCTTATTCTAAAGCTATCAGTTGGAGATTACAGCTACGAAGTTAATTTTTGGTAAAAGTCGACGAAGATGTTTCTTCGTAATATTAATACTTAATTAATTTAATGTATATACTTATAAATGATGAATTAATATACAAATTGTTAACAAATCCTTCAATCAATCCGAGGATATATATTAAATAGCGTTAATCAATCTTGAGGTCAAAAACGGAACGCCCTGACGTTAGCCCCAGAAGAATTTTTTAATGACGCAAAATGGAAAAAAAACTTGAATAAAGCAATTGTTAAAATTTGGTCTAATTCGGTTTATTAAGAAAGTTAGTCAGTTTTGCAAATGTCATTAGAAATGTATCATTATGTTAATATATCAAAATTTTATTGCATACAAAATATTTGTTATTAAAAAAAATTGTCTAAGGCTTAATTAGATTGTTTCAAGTTCTGAATCATGATTCTAATAAAAAAATGCCATTAACTTAAAGTGCTTCAAGTATTGAATTATAAATTCTAGTAAACAAAACTGAACTTTAGTTAAAATAATGTATTTTATCATTATAAACATAACTGAAGTTTAATTCAGTGTTTACATCTCGCGCGTACATTATTTACTATTTGTCACAATCCAAAGGGAAGTTTGTACTTAGCAATGGCTCAGTATCCATCAATGTGACTTCCAGTAAGATTTGGTTATAAAATTACAAATTCTAGTATTCTTACTAAAATGGGCGAAGAAGAAACTATTAGAATCTACAAGGAAAATTGTGATGAAATAATCAGTTACACTGGAACCGAGTTATTTTCACAGTATGGTTCTGTAAGTAGACACTTTTTTTACAAGGAATTTGTGGCTGTATGAATATCATGTGTGTTTTTTTGCAGATGTCAATTTATCAACATTGGTGGTTTACAGATTATGCTTCTGATATTGCAGAACATTTATATGACAAGGAAAAATGTAGGCCTACGTTTAATTCACAGTCTCCTCAGGTTATATTTGATAGAAATTCATTGAAATAAAAAAATGTTTATAGGAATCATAGAGGTTGAAATATTTAAAACAAATTATATAGTTTGTCAAACATATATATGTATGACAATTCTTCTCACCTATTTGTCATAATATAATTTCGAAAATTATATTATATACATTGTATACTTTTTATCGTATACACATTCCCACTTTTTGTTACACAAGATTATTATTTTTATCTCTCTATTTATCATGGTATAAGTATACAGAAATATTTGTTTTAAATAACTGTTTATTCGGTTTGCTTTTTAATATTTATTTTGTTACAGATAAATCTAACCATAAATCGATGACCATCGGTTTTCTTTATTAAATATTACTTTTCTTCAAAACAATGGAACCATATTAAGAAAGATTCTTATGATATGATTCAAATATCACTCTTTCATTAGTATCAATTTTAGAAAAATAGATTAATTTAATATTGCTCATTATTAGATATACTTCTGTCTAATATTTATACTCTTTCTTTTTCAGCTTTATCTCAGAAATGTTTTAGTAAGTTTGATCTGCGAGGTGGCCGAACAGAAAGGCCTGAACACCACATGCGTTCATTTGGCAGTATTTATACTAGACATTTTCATGGACAACCATAACATTGCAGTGGAACGATTGAAATTAGTTGCTCTAGTATGTCTATTACTTGGTGCCAAATTGGAAGATAGTGAACATAAAGTACCCAAGATGTCTGAACTCAACACAATGATTAGCAATCAATACCCATTAAAAGATTATATTTCTGTTGAAGTAATGATTATGGAATTCTTTTCATTCAACATATCCATGATTACTTATTCTCATTTCATGGAATATTTTATATTTCTTGTTGTTAGTGAGTCGGATTTTGAGTTAGCTAAAAAGAACTCTGATAAGTATGATGATTTTAAACAATTCAAATTTGTGGCTCATGAAACAGTATTCGAAATTATGGATTTATGCTTGAAAGGTAATTAATTTATGTGCTTTAATTATTAATTAACATTTATAGTACATACTAGATTTTCCTAATTTATAAGAATAATTGCTCACAAGTGAATTGTATTAGAACAAACTATTGCTTGAAGTTAATAAACTTGTGGCTTCTTATAAATTAGGAGATACAATGTATAGTTTAGTTCTCTAATTATAATTCTAAATTATGAGCTTTTAAAGTATTTCAATATTGCATATTCTAAATACCAGTATTTTTTAATGATCATATCATAAATTTTTAATTCTAATACTCGTATCGTTTTAGATATAGGCATAGTACATTCAGTACCTTCGCTGATTGGTTCTGCAATAATTTATGCAACAAGAAGAGTATTAAATATTTCTCCAGTATGGACAACAGATATCAGAAATATGACTGCATATATGGAAGATGAAGTTCAGCCGTGTGCAGAAAAGATTATTCAGTAAGTTTAATATATATCTTCTTATTATAGTTAGATAAATTTTCAATTTAAGTATTAATTTATTCAGATCTTTTAAAGATTACTGGATATAAACATATTACATAAATTATTTATAATAGATAAAAAAATATTATATATTCAAATACTTATTTTAATATGTATTTACTTATCCTATTTATTAAAAATGGGTAATTTACCAATTAACAAATGAATTTATTTTTAATTCATTACTTTACTTTTTAGTTTAGCAAATATTCTAGGTGTTTTTATATTTTTTTTATAATAAGATAATTTTGAAATATTAGACTAGTGTAGATGTAGATCATAATAACTCCAATTATAGACTAATAAATAGATTGATTTTTATTTATCAACTACTTAGTTGATGCATAATTTCATTTAAAATAGGGATATTGGCAACCAATATAATTGTGGTTGAAATATATGTTATATGAAATAAAACACCTCAATGTTCTGTATGTAGCTGCTTAGCTCAATTAACCTCTTAATAGTTAGTTAGTAGTACAAATTAGCATATTTTCAAAATGCTGCATTCAGTAGCATCAATTTCTTTAAAAATAGATTTAAATTAGTCTGATAAAAAATATATACTGTGCATTAATATGTGATTTTTAAATGCAGATTAAGAGACGCTAATCAAAAGAAACGAAAACTCAGTTCATCTCCAGAATCTGTGTATGAATTAGTGAACTATCCAGAGTATACACCAAAAAGAATGAAGATATCAAGTTCTGAAAGAGCTGCGATTATAAATCCAGGTGATGTACAAAAATAGGTTTTTTGAACAAGAGCATTAGTACAATATTGTTGGTATCATTTTATCAACAAAATTTATTAACTGCCATTAGATAATGCATATTTATTTATCAAATCAGCACATGCTGCAGGATTGTAATATAATTTAGTGTAAAACTAATATCGCTGTAATTTAATTAGCATATGTATATGTATATATATATATATATATATATATATATATATATATATATACATATACATATCTACATACAAAAAAATTTTGTCAATTGTTTTAAATTGAAAAATATGTTAATAGAATTAGTGCATATTTTATTTGTAGAATACCACTACAACTTAATGATTTCAAAAAAGATGTTAGAAGAGTTTGAGTTTAGATATCCTATATTTTTTTAGTTTTGTATATATCAATACATTATTTTTGATACAATATTGGGCATAAATAAATAAATTATCAACATAAATTGAATACAACCACACATGAAATGTACTATAAATATATAACTAGATTTAAAAAATGACCAGATTACTTAATTACATTAAATTTAATTAAAAAGTATGACTAGATATAGATGCTTAAAACTATTGTAATATAAATATCACAAAAATATTTGACATCAAAGAGACAAAACATTCTCCGTTTCTGGAATCTGTAGATAAGTTGGATTGGGATCAAAGTACGTGTTTTCAGAGTGAACAGCACTAAAAAAATCAGATTCCATGTTCAAATTGAAGTTCATATCTGAAATTTAAAAATAATTCTCATCATTATAATTATTTGAATGCATTATATATTATCATAAAATATGAAATATTTAAACAAATTAAGAAGCTTGAATGTTTATGAAATAGAGCTTTTTCTAGTTTAATCATTGACATACTTTTAGGCACTATGAAACTTTTGGGATTTTGAACTGGTATGCATTTTCATCATAGATAATGTTGTAGGCGCTTATTTAATTTTGTTTTCCTATTATGAAGAATATTTTTTATAATTATATCTATGTGGAAATTATAGTCTCTCCCTTTAGTTCTTAGTCATAGTGTCTGAAATTATTTATTTTTTAGTGGCAGATGCTGTACCACGAAATATTTCATTAGACGAGTTTAAAAAGTTGTGGACTGAAAACTACTTTAGTGAATATGAATGATTGTCTGATGTCATTATATTATTAAACATGTCAAAATGAGAATGAACTATAAGACTTATTGTTAACTACTTATAATTCAATGCTGTGATTAAGTAAGCATATTTATATTATTTAAAAATGAATGAAATAGTACCTAATTATTAAATGCATAAGCAAAATCATAACGTAGTACGCTTTGTGTTATGTTAAAACAGAGTACTCTCACCTGATATTATGTTATCGAGAATTTTATTTATCATGGAATCACACCTTTTGAAATCCAAGAAAAAGATTGAAAAATAAAATTGTTTTACAAAACAATATTGTTAAGAATTTGAAGATAGTTTAATCTAAGTATTGAAATCAATAATTAACTTTGATTTCAATAAACAATTGTAATATATATTCAAATTTTGTAAATAACTTGTTGGTCATTTTATGTGATTTAAGATTTATGTGATTTAGAAAATTACTTGCTAAAATTAAATTAGTCTAATTATAATATGTGATAATAACCTGTTTCAGTAGAAATTGGAAATGGCACAATGTATTGTACTTCAACACTTTGTGTAACACCATTTCCTTCGCATAGTATTTCAGCAACCGCCTTTTGTAAGTCATCATCCACCAGTATCCATCCTGAATTATCCATGCTTACTGGTTGATTTGATACATTCTTGGAAGTAAATTATAATATTTAAGTTAATCATATTGTATATATTGCACATTATATTTCATAAAGGAGAATATAATGCCATTAGCTGTCTAATGTATAACAATAACTGTGATAATTACTTGGACTAGCATTATATATAGAATATATTTATGTTGTCTTGTAATAGTGATTGTATTTTATACGTACAAATAAAAGAAATTAAGTTACATCAACAAAAATTGTATAGTAATAATATAGTAATAGAATATACTATAATAAATATATTTGTAGTTAAACTAATAATAAGTACAAACAATTGCAATCTTAAATGGGGTCTTAGAGATTACTAAAACTTGGTTAACTTTTTATTTATTTTTATTAATAATAACCGTTATTAAATTTAATAAATAATTATCTATAATATATACTGTAATAAATAGCCAATTTGAACGTTTACGCTGTTTCGCTTTGATAGAACCTAACCCCCGCGTTGATTTGTATGACGATTAATTATATATAATTATTAATTAATAACATATAATTTGTATTATTAGAAATATGTTTTTAATAATTGATAGTTTAAACTTTAGAAAAAAACGTACATAAGACTATAAATAATGATAAAAATAAATTCCTAAGAAACTTGTTTTGTAACGTACGTACATTGTTATGTTTTTATCAAATTTTATTTCAATCATAATAGAGTGAACTTAGCAAAAAATTATTGTTTATCTGTTCAGTGTACAGGTTAATGTGGAATGATGTGCGGGAAATAGAGATTTTTTTACATAAAGAAAATAATATTAAATATGTCATCAAAATTGGCAATAATTAAGATAGTTTGGTTGTAATTACGAATCATTAATAATCGAATTTTAACGTTAATATATAATGCATGTTAAAACACAAATTTCTCAGTGTCAGTGAAATTTCAAACTCATTTATGTGTGACAATAACAGAAACTAGTAATAACGAGTAATAGTCTTTTTTAAATTAATATAGCTTGAATTATTACGTGTATTGTTGAATTTTATGGTTACATATATAATTTGTCATAATAATTTCATATCTCTTGGCCGGAAATGCAACAAACATTTAGTGCAATCATATGTAGTGATGATTCTTTTAGTGTACATAAACAAATGTGTGCAAGAACATTATGATGAAAATAATGGACCATGAAAGATATTAACTAATAGTTATGTCTATAAAATTATTCGTAAATATGTTTATTCTTTACGTAATAAACATATGGGAGAAAATAAATAATATAATGAAACTCAAGATGGTGACGCAGACGGTGACGTTTGACAGCCGTTAGATAAGGTACTGTTTTTTGATTTTATAACATAAAATCATATTTTTTTAATACCATGCATTTTTTTCTAATTTTTCATATGTATTCTGTATAAAAATTATATCAACAGATTTATTATCCCTTCTCAATCAAAACATGTCTGTAAGCCTATATCCTAGATAGATAGTAATGTCACATTATATTCTGAATGTCTATAAAGCATTAGCTTTAATTTACCAATCATGGAGATTAGTTAATAACACATGTAGCATTTGCAACAAGCAATAATTATTAGAATTACTGAATCATAAATTTAACAAAACGTGCGCAATTAATTCCACATACATTTGATTATCTATACTAGTGGTGTAATTAGACCCTCCGGGGCCCGTGGCCAATTCTTTAGGAGCCCTATCGTGATACTCAATTTCTATTTGTTTATATTTTTTAACGTATTCAATAGCACGTTGTTTCACTACTGGCCAAGATGATTTTTAATTAATTATATTACAAATGAGCAAACCAACTTCGACTAATTCATATTTTATGGCTTTAAATTATGAAATTATACAGAACGTACAAAAAGCAAGTAAAATATTAATTCTGGATTGACAGACCATTTTTCTCTTATACTATTTACTTCTAATTTAAAATTTTCAAATACATGCCGACACTTTTTCATTTGTTCTAGAAAATTTTTCGAATGTTTTAGTGCATTTGAAAGGTTGATAGCTTTAGATGCTCCATCGATAATTTGTAGGATATTACAATGATAAACCAATAACATAATAAAATTGTAGTTTTTATTTAAAAACTCTTTTTATGTAAAATAGGTTCATTTTTTTCATCTGAATTGTTTTTGTTAGTGCTTTTTGGACCTCAATAAAGCGAACTTCTAAAACCAAATAGGCATCATAATGTTCTACCCATCTAGTAGGGTTTAATAATTTAACATCATGATGCCATTTTTGCTTCAAAAGTTAGTTTTGTTAAGTTCCAAAAAGCACTAACGAAAACAATTATACAATTCTGAAATATTTCACTCTAATGTTTCTAATGTCAATAAGGTTGATGACATTTGGTTAGTAGATATAAATCTTGTTAAAGTACTACGTCTTTTGATACTATGACTAAAGAATTTAAAAAAATCTCAAACTGTTAAAAAAAAGAGTCACAAAATATTTAAAAAAACAATATATCAGCTCTTAAATGAATCAAAATCCTTTGTATGGAGAGTTTTCAAATGCTTTATGATTAACTTGAAATTGTATTATTGTCTTTAGTTGTCTTACTTTGGACTATAAAATATATTTTCCAAGTGAAATGAAATATTCAGATAATATAAAAATATATTTCTGAGCACGCGGTCACTTTGGCCAGGAGCCCCATAGGGTTGGAGGCCCGTGGCAAGTTGCCACCCATGCCATCCTATAGTTCGCCACTGATCTAGAGAAACCCATATCTAAAAAATCGTATTTTAAGGAAGGCTTAGGGGGTAATTCTCCGGTAAAATAGACCATTACAACGCGATGTTAGACTGCTTTCTTGGTGGAATTTGCTGTGGAGTCTGGGATATGGCGTTTTAGATATAAAATCTCTCTTTGAAAACGTAAAAACGTCAAAAAAGAATGTTATCATTACTGCTAATTTTTTATGTGTCATAAAAACACATATAGGTAACCCCCGCATAACACGGTAGTTACGTTTGAAAAAAGTAGCGTGTTATACGGGACAAATGACTAGTACTAAAAGAGGGGTTACTTTCCAAAAATTGAAAAAAACGTGCTACATATCATGATTTTATGATAAATATTATTATATTTATTATTTTTTTAAGGAATAATATACATTACATGAATTATATGTTTTTTTTGTCAACATGTAAGTGCTATCCAACACGATCCTTGTTTTTTGCAAAGTATCCTCTTCTTCTGAGCAGTTTTCTGTACCTCAAGATCCGTGCATTATTTTTTGCAAAAACAATATATTTGCGATTACTTGCTTAGATATTCATATATAAGCAAGAAGATATTTATATATTTTCCACGTGCAAAGTTATCTTTATTAAAACTGTATGTTCATTTTATTTAAAGGATCTTTGTTTAGGACTGATTGACTAATTGTCCTTTTTTTTTCTATAGAACGAACGCGCTTGAATAATACCGTATCGAATTAGTTATTATTACACTAGTTTCATCACATTTATTGAGCTATTATACTTTTATTTTATTGGGGTTTTGCTCAAACCGTGTTAGAACGAACCCGTGCTTTAAAAGTACCGTGTTATCAAGGGGATGGTATCAATTGTTAAACCGTGTTAGAGCGAAACCATTTTATAGAAGTATCATGTTATACAGGGGTTACCTGTACGTCATGTGTAAAACGCCAGATCGCACAGCAAATAAATAGCATTTTGACAGTTTTTAGTACCAAGAAAGCAGCTTAACATTACCATAACAACGCTATTCTCCGCAACAAGTTTTACTACTGCTGAAACTATGATGAATTCATTGCAAATTTGATTGGTATGTGATCAAACAAAAAAATTGCTGGTAAACATTTTCATTAACCTGACTGACTCATAATCAGCTTGTATTATTGATCATAAAATATAGACGAGCATCGTGCATAATATCTTGTACATAATTTCAAATACTAAGTATTATAATTTTTATAAATTAAATATGATTTAAATGGATGTTTTGTAACGCTCTTTGTTGGTACCATGGTATAAAAGCAGTATTATCAATTTTCACTTTAAAAAAATTGACTCGAAAATGTTTCCAAGTAAAAAAGCTTTTCGCGGAATGGCTCAAGTAGAAAGAACGTTCCTTAGTTTACCTTCTAATAGTAAAAAGTAGTTAGAAAAAAAGTTTAGTACAAGAAAAAAAATCTCAGCTAGAATAAGGACAATGGATTTAATTTTGCCTTCGTAATAGGGTTCGTAAAATTAATGGTATTTCTACTATAGTTTGCAATAGCTTATAGATCACCTGGTTTTGATAGCTGCCCAAAGAAAGAAAAAGATTAGTAAACTAAGCTAGAATATCTAGAAGAACAAAAGAATTCTGTAGCTAATTAAAAATTCGAAACAATATATGATAGAAAATATGATTTCTATAATTTTTAATTATTACTTATTATTAACACAGAAATTTTTTTATAAATCTGTTAATACCTGCAAATCTGTTAATACATTCGGATCGAACTCTTCTAAATTGATTTCTTCAATGGAAGCATTTGAGTCGATACTGTAATGCCTCAGATCAATTTCTTCGCAATCCACAGGTGAGCTGAGGGTTGCCGTATTATCTAAGTCCATAATGGATTCATCGCACCTGAAAAAAAATTAATCATAGAAAATGTCGGCTCAGCGGTGGCGTAATCGGTTCGGACTCGGGCTAGCACCAACTATGGGTTCACTAGTTCGATTCCCATCCCAGAAAAGCCAAGATAAACGAGGTTCTACTGTATATGTAAAATGGTTAAATTGCACTTCTTATTTTTATGGCTTAACAAGTTTTTCGAGTTCGTAAATTTCGTAACCTTATTATTAATCCTTTGCGAAAATGCGGGCCGTTTATAATAATTAATTTCATATGTAGATTTAATGTTACAAATATTACATATTTTTACATATATATTAGTCAAACAAAATACTTCTTTGAAATAGAATAAAATTATATTGAAAAAAAAATCATATTCTAATAATATAACTATATAGAATGAAATCAGTCAGCTTTGATGTCAAATTTCCACTTGAGGTTATAGATCTCAATATAATTTCAAGTGAAAATCATAGCAATGATAGATAGAAGGGCTTCTCAAAGTCGACCAATTTTGAAAATTTTAAATTCATATAGAGTCTTAACCTTTTCCACTCGGTCTCGGATGCCGCCGCTCTAGCGTACTATTTAATATAGTATGTATTAATATATATTAATTTAAGTTATGTACCATTAATATCTATAATTGTATAATTGTGTTGTATAAATATAGATATAAATAAATAAATTTAAATACATATTGATTCCGGAATTAGCGAGTGGAAAGGGTTGATTCTTGAATACTTGGAGCAATTGTATCATTTTTTTATTGTATTTCTAGAAATGCTGCTTACGATTACGAATCCAAAGTATAAATGAACAAAATTATAAAAATCAACCACAATAAACCAAAAAATGTCGCATTTTCACCAAAGCTCTAGGTTGCACTTAAAAGCTTATAAGTTTCAAACTACGTTAGAATTTTTTTTTATATTTTTTCTCATGATCAGTATTATCCTCCCGTTTTGTCTTAACGTATAACCGTTTGCATTATTTGTCCTATTTATCTATAATATATAAATGAATCGCAAAATGAGTTGGTAAGCGCATAACTCAACAACGCCTAGACCAATTTGGCCAATTTTCTTACTGCGAGAAAAAATTGAATAATTGCTGGGAAAACCCTGAAAACAGACTTTTCTTTTTCACACACAAAAGTACGTAATTAAAACGTACAACCAATTTGAGCTTTATTGCTATTATATAAAGTTCATATTAAATTACAAGCACTCACTGTATCCTCCTCCTAAACGATTATTCGGATTATGATAAATTTTTCTGAAATTTGTTAAGGAAATTTTTTAGGATGTATGTGATTATGAAGTACTGGGATGTATATGCAATAATGTAGAAATAAATGGAAAAAATTGCAAAAAAACGACATGTCATTGTTTAAAGCAGTTCTACATTCAACAGCGCTCATATTATTATTTTGGCGTGAAGAGTAATTTTTAAAAACATTAAGTATTAATTTTGTGTAAACGGTAAATATTAGTATATTATATTAAAAAATTGTAGACAAGGGTACAGGACAACATCTATCGGGTCATCTAGTATTTATTAAAAAAGTTTATCAATGTGTGGTCAATCCTATTATTTTGTTATTCAAATTCTACTTTACCTATAATCTAAGGATGAGTTGAATTCCCCGCAGACATCTTGGCCACTGACAATACTTTCTTCCAGTTCATTATCAAAAACCAGCATCTGTTCATCTCGTGTTTCGGCCCCTAAGTGGTCTTCATCCATCAGCCTTTGAATGCTTTTGGTTGCCATCTCAGTTTCCTCTTCTCCAGTTGGCGGTCGCGTTGATTTTATGTAACTTTCTATGCGTTTTTGCTTCTAAAATGCATTATTTTCAAAATGTTTTCAAATGCGTAAAGCACATATCCATTAACATAACATAATATATTAATAAAATCCCTGTTTATTGTGGCTAGTATAAGGAGACTTTGATCTTGATATTCAGAATTTTATCAAAAATATTAAATATATGTGAAATGATTAAAATGTGCTTCTTATTTTTATTGCTTAATAAGTTCTTCGAGTTCGTAAATTTTGTAATCGTTTATAATAATTAATTTCAAATGCAGATTCAATCTTATAAATATTATATATTTTTACATATATACTAGTCAAACAGAATACTTATTTGAAATGAAACAAATATATATTGAAAAACAAATCATATTCTAATAATGTACCTATATAGATTTGATTCTTAAAATCCTACAATTTCTAAAATCCTGTGTTTATAAAATGTTTTGTGTGGACTTTAATCGTTTAATGTAGGAAATTCTATAATCTCCTCAATATATTTTTGCAGAAACAAAAATGCTTGAAATTTTTTTATATATGAGAAGCTTTTGATCAATTTTAACACAAAATTAGTAAGCTTAAACTACTATCAAAGAAAATTATGATGATGCAAAATTGTGTTTTTGTCGAAAATCACAATATACATAAATATACGAATAAATAGTGTTATTTCACTTTTACTTACATTTTCCAAATTATTTTGGTTCATTCCCGAATTAACCAGTTCCCACAAATGGCCAGCACCTTGTGGAGCTTTCTTGCCTTTCCGAAAATGCGGGTTTATTGATAAATTGTGTCGCACCGAATTTTTCCATCGGTCGTCATCGGCGCGGTAGTATGGAAAATTTTTCCTGCAAAAATATTATAATTGTTTTATTATCAATTGAATCACATTGTTTTATATTTCCCAATTGTAGCAAATGTACGAAATTTAATTGCTATGTAATGTATAGAAAAGGATTTCTATGATCTTCTATTTTTCATTTCCTTGAGAATATCTTGGGACAAAAAATAGTACGATTTTTACTTGTAGAAGGGCTTAAAGGTCCGCGGGCAAAAACGTTTTTTTTATAGGATGTTTACTTTGAGTCGAATTCGACAGTTTTTTTTATATAACCTATATAAGAAATTACACGTGGGTGGGGTAAAAAAAAACTAACTGAATCTTTATTATAGCAAAAAGATGTAAACAATAAAAAATAATGAATTAAAAGTAAATTAAGTTAAGTAAAGCAATTTTACAAGAGATAAATTTAATAAATAGTTATTCAAACTGTGCTGATGAATATTTCTGGCAAAACACCAAATTAAGTTTATATACGATGTTATCTATGTAAAAAATGTACCCATGAAATTTATGTTTTGCATTGGTTGAATAATGTAATAAAGCTACTTTTTCGTAAAAACCCTTTAAAATCAAATTAAGACTTTGAACCTCTTTGCTCCCTGGCCGGCCTCTTTTACCCCGCCTATGAGGTAAAAAAGACCAGGTGACAAATTTCTTAAAGCAGCTGAAAAAAACAAATTTATGCATAATGAATTACCAGAGAGTTATACTGAACATAGTCGAATATTTATTTATTTGATTTGTGGTATTTGTTGTTATGTAATTGGTATGGTTTTTACGATATAATACTGATATAGACCTTTATGCCCCGCTTTATCCTATCGTAATTAGATTCAACCAACGATTACTTTTATATACGTGCATGAATAAGCTTAATCTAAACTCTTAATCTAATTCGGAATCCCAAATTGTATAAAGTCTTTAAAGTTTGATAACTGTTAACGCTTAAGGCTCATTATAAAACCATTTATAATCGCTTTATTACGGCTCTAACCACAAAACAGACCAATCAAAAAAATAGTATAAAATTATCAAATCTTTGTAATCAGTCTTAATTTGACACTTAAAGGAGTAATATCTCAAACTTCATCTAAGTAACAAGTCTAAAATCAGTATTCAAACACGTAATAGCTTAACATTATTTATTTATTTATTTATTTATTTATTTAAATATATAGCCCACAGATTTCTCCAAGAGGACTCAAAAATACAATTATTTTACATAATGAATAACAATTAAAATATATACAAAATTAAAATATAGTTAGTAACATAAAATGCTTAAGATAAGATTACAATGCAGAATGTAACAATAATATTTATAAACAGAATAAGAAAATATTGAGATATTTGAAAATAAAATAAAAAGATTAACTTGTGCAGATGGAGATTATTTGATTAGGTGAAGTGTTGTGAATATCTATTTCATTATTAATTAAGTTAAATTTAGAGGACATAAGTAAAATTGGCGAATTTAAGAGAGAATTAGATTTAGGGGTAGGATAATTGAAAAATAATTCTGAACGCGAAGATAGCCTTGGAACATTAAAGGATAGTTGATTGAGAATAAGAGGACAGTCTATAGAATTATTGCAAAGTTTAAATAAGAACATAATTGTACAGATAAATCGACGTGAGGCAAGGGAAGGAATACCAAATTCTTTTAGTAAAGTGTTGTGGTCAAAGCCACGTTCAGGGTAAATTTTATATGTTTTATAATAAAGGCATTTCAGAAATTTTCGCTGAACCTTCTCTATCGCATCAGAGTTGTTGATATGATGAGGATACCAAATAATCGAACCGTATTCTAATTTTGAACGTACAATAGAATAGTACATGCAAAGAAGTGCATTGGTAGACTTAAATTGTTTAGATTGATGTGCTCTATTACAAATATCAGTTGCATGATCTGTGAAAAACAAACCAGAATCAAATAGAACACCTAAATCGGAAATTTTATTACATCTATCAATGCTGGTGTTAGAAATGTTATAATCAAAAAGTATTGGAACGCGCTTATGTGTAAAACTAAGGATCTTGCACTTTGATATATTTAGATGTAATTTGTTATAGATACACCAAGATTGGAAAAGGTCAAGTTGAGACTGTAATAATAAGCAGTCATCAATAGAATTTATTTTGAGATATAGTTTCAGATTATATATATTATATAAATTATTATTATATCAACATATTAGTTTATCTAAATAAACAATTATTAAAACTACTTATCAACTTTCTAATTAAATCGGTCTGATATAGCCATTATCCAAGTATATCCTTGTCCTTCGAAAATATAAACAATGTGTAATAATATAATAGAGTTCGGCAGCATCTCGGTGGATCACAAACTTCTATACATTTATTTAATATATCTTGTGTCACAAAAATAATCGTTTTCTTTTCCAAGATTTGTAAATGCTTTAGCGCGAAGTTTTTGAATTTTTTACTAAAGTTTTACATTACAAAAAAAAATATTTTATAAAATCTCGATTATTTTAATATTGGATGTAGTAAATATTTAGATTCTTTGAATCGAAATCCAAAAGCAATAGAAATAAACAATAAATCATAATACCGGAAATTGTCGTAGGTGGAAAGTTCTAGGAAGTTGTTCTACGTTCCAGTTTGCATTTATTTCAGGTATAAGACATCCTACACGTATAGTCATGGCCCTATAATGCATAATACACATACATTTTATGGACTGACTCCGGCTGGTACGGAATATTGACGTAGAGAAGTGAGATTTGCATCTATTTCGGAGGAGACAATTCTTGCATTAATCTATCACTGTTTTATTGTCAATAATAGGGGTATGGTGCATCTATATTGTACAATAGGGTAGATTTACTTTGAATGCCAATCAGAAATTAATAGTACCGCCAGTCATAAATTTGTGGTGATTCGATATAAAGCCTATTACAACTGTCATCTTCATTAAAACTGCATAAGTTTAAGAATTTTTAATAAATAATAAAATGAGGCTCTATTTAGGAAGTCAATCATTAAAATACTGCAAAACTTTTATAAAACGTTATTTTTTGTTTCATCTATTTATACTTATTAACAGTAACATGATTAAAACATAAATCATTGAAACTTTAGAATTTAGAGGCTCTATTTTTTATATAGCAATATTTATAATCCCACAGCAAATATATTTATTCATAACGTGAAAACCCTGCATAAGTGCATTACATTGCCGTATAAATATATATAAAATAGATAGAGCATAAATGTCAATAATTAAGTATTTTAAGTATTTTAAAGATTTACTTTCTAAATCGAGCCTTATATTATTAGTCCCTATAAATCATTAGACCTACAATTTTAATTTTTTAACAATTTAATTATATAAAAACTCTACAGATATTGCAAGAGTAGCGTTCCCGATTCACATGCTGGAGGTTCCGAGTTCGAATCTCCGGCAAGAATTTGAAAAAATATTAACTAGTTAAGTTGGAATAATAATAGAATTGTGAATTGTAATAAAAAGATATGTATGTAAAATCAAATTGTATAAAAATTAGAATTAAAAATGAATTGAAGTAAGAAGAATTTAGAAGAAGAAATGATAAGTATAGAAGAAGAAGAAATATGTGGTTAAGAAGATGAAATGAGAAGATAGTAAAGAAGAATGAAGATAAGTTAAGAAGTATAGAAAAAGAATAGGATTATATGAAGAAGATAGTATAAAATTGAAGATTGTATATGATATATGATTGTATAGAATAATGTAGGTGGCTAAATGCTCGAGTAAGCGAGGCCTATAAAAAATTATCAGACTACAAAGTAATATTCAATGTTGTGTAAAAATGCACAAAAAATAGTTATCTAATCCTTCATTTTTTTTCAGTCCAATTTTTTTGATTAAAATTCAAATATTGTATTTTGCAATCATCTGTAAACCCCCTTATAACAGCCACCCTTCCCTTGGATTTGCGCCCTCAGGTTCCAGGTTCGACGCTTGCCTCATTGAGCCTGATATTAGTAGATAGTGATTGAATGATTCGAAGAAAAAATGTCTTTCCAGGGCATTGCTGCAAAATCCTTATTAGAAAAACGACCGTGGGTTGCATTCTAATAGTGTTCTGTATAAAAAATAAAAGCTATATCTCAGATAGTTTGGGTTGCTGTAATATTACAAAACACAATACAAAATACGGAGTCTTTGGGTTATAGAAAAAAAGGCATAACTAGTGGGGTGTATGGCATCGTGCCTTAAGGCAAATTGCTGGAACTTCCCGTGTACGAGGAATTGTAACATTGTCTAATATTTATTATAAGAATTATATAAACTGAATTGCAAAGTTGAAATTATTTGTTTAAAGTATATTAAAACTTTAGTCAGAATTAAAAATAAAATCTGAATTATTTTCGATATATAAAAAAATTGAAAAAGAAAATGAAAAAAAAAATTAATACAATTTTTTTTTCCAAAATCAATTATTTCGTTAAAACAAGCAGAAAGTTCTTTGAATCATTTAAATCGGACGCTTAGTTCTCTCAAAAACTGCCATTTTTTGCACATTTAGCCTTGTATCTTCAAAATGGCTGACCCTGCCTTTACCAAAAATCTAATAACCACTTCTCCAAATCATTACTAATTGAATGTTTTTAGATCATTCAAATCGGATGCTCCAAAATGTTCAGAAACCTTCAAAACGTCGAGAAATGCAAAAATTATTAATTACGATTTTTGGACGATTACAATAACACCCTACGGGAAGTTAATAAATACATTTTAGTAAATCACCACTAGAAAATAAATATACACACGCCTTGACGTCTTTTTAACAAATTGTAAGCAATATTCATATGCGACTGCAAATTTCAAGAGAGTAAAGGTTAAAAATTTCAGTTTCAAATTCATTTTACTTATAAACATTGAATACAATTTAGATCAAACAAACGTGTATCAAATATTTATTCATTTATATCATAAGTAAAACATTTTCGTATACGTTTCATGATTGGGTAAAGTTAAAAAAAAGATTTGTCATTTATCATTTCTTAGGGTAAAAAATAATTAGGTCTGAAAATAAATATGCGTGTGTGTTTGTTGTTGTATGTATGTATATGGTTTCAATTAGGGGTCGAATGCAAACGGTGGAGCGTGAAGTTTGTTCACCGGAAATTGTATATTTGATCGCTGCCGCCCTTTCGATTTGATTGTAAATTAAAGGTTTTATCAAGACTTTTGACCTTACGAGCGCAGGTCACTGGTTTTTCATTATAAATTTAGTGTCGTATCGTTTCATTATAGTAATTTATATTCCATGCTTCCTTATATTTCATATTCTATTTATATTCCATGCCATTCATCCAGTAAGTCATCAACCATCTGCATTCTTCTTCTTCTCAATCCTTTAGCTGAGGTGCGTTTATAATGGGTCCGTCTAATTTCCAGATTGTCCTCAGTAGAGTTCTTTCTGTACCCACTTTTCTCAGGACTTTTTCACAACTCACTAGAAAAAATCGGCCTAATTTAGCAAACCGGAGTGGATATTTCTTCCATTATCGATATCACATATTTTTGGCCTCTCGGCAAAAATTATTGGAGTACTTGGTTGGGATAGCTATATGCCTTATGAAGTTCTAACAGTGCACCTTCTGATTACTTTTTGTTTCGATCTTCACAAAACTTCACAATTCAATAATTATGACGTCATATTATTGAATATATTATTCAATAATATGACGGTATCAAATTGTACCTGATTTAGTTTTTTGCTATTAAAAACCAGAAGTTTTATAAAAGTGGCATAATGATGCTGCTAGAAAGATTATAAAAAGCCAGCGATCAAGAGAGAAAATGCATTACAGAATAAAGTTATTATTTTCTAACCCAAGTCCGAATTTACTTAGTTCCTAACCTGGTATTAAATCCATGTGAACTATTAATTAATAACGAATTTTAAACAATATGTACAAACAAATACATTGCATAAATATAAAAAATAATATATAGGGTATAGCGGGGTACAAAGGTACAATTTGACTTTGAGCAATTATACTGTGAAAACAAAACCAATTATATAACAACAAATACTACACATCTAGCAAACAACTATGTTCAGTAAAACTCTTAATTAAATCATCATTGTAGAAGTATATTTTTCAAAATTTGTTCCTCGGTCTTTTTCACCCTTTAGGCTGTGTAAAATCGGATGACCAATAGGCAAACAGGTCCAATGTCTTACTTTAAATTTTAAAGGAATTTTATGAAATAATAGCTACATTATTCAACCAATAAAAAATATAAATCGTAAGTGTATATTTTCAAAAATCATAATTTTCATTCATAAATCATTTTATTTCATAAAACCTTAATCTGGTATTTTGTTTGAAATATTCATCAGCAGAGTTTGAATAACTATTTATTTAATTTATCTTTTGTAAAATTGTTTTTCTTAACTTAATTTACTTTTTTAAAATATTTTTCATTGTTTACATTTTTGCTAGCGAAAGGTTTAGTTGGTCCTTTTTATCCCACACACGTGTAAGCTTTTATAGAGGATATATAAAAAACACTGTTGAATCGAACTCAAAACTAGTTGGTTTGGTATTTAGCCTTGAGGCAAGTTACATGAACTTCCCGATATATTTAAATAATCGACTTAATCAATAAAAAATAGAATCATTTATGAGTGATTAAAAGTATTCCGAGTGGAGTGGATTTATTACACATAATTGAAAACGAACGAACAGTTGACTCGGAGTATTTTCTAAAAGCAAATTTTCAAAAATCAATAATTTTTATAATTGAACCAGTTTTCAGGACTTTAATGGTTTATTATGTTCAAGACCAAGTACTCTATTATTATACCAAGTAAATAGTCTAATTTTAATTTCAACAAATGTCAAAAGAGCTACCCATTTTCTCAAACTTTGATGAATTTTTAAAATCAAACTATTTGTCGTAAGGCCGTAATATTTTAGTAAGTTCTATAAGACCATGGTATATATCGCTAAAAAAATCCATAAAAATCGGCTTAAATTTTTTTTAGCGAATCGGATTTTTTGATGAAAACATAAACTTCTTCGGGAAGTTAATTAATAATACATTTTAAAATAGTTAAATAACTAGACTTAAAAATTATATGAAAGTCTCGTAAACCAAATAACACTGCTCACAACCAAAAAATCTAACATCGAAAGAGAATACTTTTGTTATAGATTTCCAAATATTGCCGTTTATCTCCCGATAGCGACGTCGTAAGAATCAAGGTGGTTGCTGGTTATACATCTTTTTCCCTCTTTCATCAAATATTGTTGTTAAAAAATTCTTAATTTGACTTGTTTTTGAGATATCGATGGTGGACCCTTTTACCCGCAGGCCTGAAAGCCCCGCTCTACCCCATACTGATTAGATTTTAAGTATCCGAATTATATCAGTATCCTAATTCGTGTTTGTCTGAATTGCATACGTCTATGCGACCCCATTCATTCTGCGTTTTCCCTAGGAAAGCGTACTAGCGAATGAATGCGTCTTTTCCGACTACGCACGCCTCCGCCACGCTCCGATTCGCCGGCGCTACTTTGACACGAGGGATGTTCTAATCTATACTACGCTAACGCTATTCTATAGTATCATTTTAGCCGTAACCGCACAATGCTTATATCTGGGTATAAACACCACGGTACCAGGTACATTTAGCCCCGAAGACCTGAATCACTACTGCGCTAGTAGTAAGATTTTCAATGTTTTCGTCAAATCAGAACAAAATTTAACTGGCGGTCTGTGGCATTGCGCTTTAAGACAAGTTGTCGGAATTTTCCGTCTTTCCAACAAATATTATTAAAATAAAATTGATATTTTTCTTATAGAATTTAAATTCTTTAAAATTGTTCAAATCGATGAAAATTATGAAACTAATGAAAATCTTGTACGTTTTTGAATGATTTTAAAATTTTTGTTTTAAAATATTTGAAAAATTCAGGAAAACTTTAATATTTATAAAAGCTTGGCAAATTTTTATGTCAATCTGTGTAACAATTTTATGAACAAATTCCTAAAATTCGTAGTGTCCGAAGGGCGAGAAATAAAGTTTGTTCGAATAAACATGACATGTAAACCGAATTTCTTTTAAAGAGCAAAAAGTAAGTTTTTGTTCATTTTCTTTTTATAAAAACTATTTATGTTACTTGTATTCATATAGATCACTTTGTTATTTTGCTGTAAGGTGAATATTAGTAATTAATTACCAGCAATTAGTATTTTTTGTCCTTTTTGGGTTTAATTCAAACTGATAAAAAATCTGACTAAACTAACACAAAATACAAAATGGAAAAGGAAAAGAAAATTTCATACAAGAAAATATAAGATTTCACAAAGATTTCTTGTTTAAAAAATTATGTTCTGTTACATATATATAAGCAATTCATGCTGTGTTACATATTTCTGACAATAGTTTTTTACCTATTTTTATGTCTGTCACAACCGTCCCTAGGGTATGGACGGTTTACCTTTCCTTGTATGATTTGATTTTATAACTAATCCATTGTATTTAAGGACAATATTGCAGTATTTTTTTGTAAACAAATGTTCTAAATACCATTTAAGTTACTTTTGTCAAAAGATCAAAAATAAAGTGGCACAACCGTATCCAGTATCCAGTAACCACTACTCAATTTAGTAAGAAATAAATATAAACTTTTCAAAATTTTCAGTGAAAGTTTTGCCCAAATTGTTCCAATATTTGCTAATAGCGAGTCCTATAAAACTTCGATGTGAATCTTATAGCCATTTGAGAAAATTGAACCGGAAAGTTGTGGTAAAAATAAAAAAATGCATATTATTAAACGTAATTGTTAATCTTGTTATTATGTGTTAAACAATAAAAACCTAATAGCTTGTTGTTTTATTTTATCAAGGTCCTTATTTTATCAAAAATCTTTTGTTTGTTTTAGCTGCAATATGAGAACTATATTGTTGTGATGTGATTCCTTAACTTATGTCGCTATTGTGCTGTAACAGAGCCCATTACATAGCATTGTCATGGTAACGCTATCTTATGCTTGTGAAAATTGTGAAAATGTCTATCTACTTGCTATCAGGCGTATTTTACATATAAACAAGCAAGAAAGAATCTTATAATAACTGAATTCTTATAATATTTTATAATCTAGAATTCTATTTTCATAACATTCTTTCTTACTTGTTTATATGTAGAATACGCCTGATTGCACAGCAAATAGATAGACAATTTCACAATTTTCACTGTCAATAAACAAACATAAGATAGCGTGCGTGCATGACAACACTGTTATGTGCTCTGTTACAACAGAATTGCTCCATTAGTATTGTTAGAATGCAACAATGTTTATCTGATGATTCTTCAATTATATTTAGCCCACAAAAAGTAGTTACCATAGTAAGTTCTTCCCGAACTTGAATAACTCAAAAGTTAATTTATAAAATTCTTGTTTGAATTTACTATTAGTGTTAATAAATAATGCTAACTACATTGTTTGAACTTTTTTAACGGAAATATGTTAAAGCAGCCAAGTATCGTTTATTCTACTTTTCTAAAAAAAAAATAATGACAACACTGTTGAAATAATTTACCGAATCAAATCAAAATTGTTGTAAAATGCTTTTTATTAGTTAAAGGTCCTGCTTGTTATTAACTTATACCTTCACTTCTGCCGCTAAAAAATAGAAGTTGCAAATAATATACAATTCTTCGTTATAATTGTAAATTCATAGATTTGTACTATTAAAATTTGGATGTAAATAAAGAATATCATTAAAAGTAGAATCCATCGATCTTATGCAGGTGAAAGTCATTTTTCTCTTCCACCTGCTTTCACGTGTGAATGATATCAATGCCCCACGTGGTATTTATTTCATTCCTTTTATAAATTGCATTTATCGCAGGATGTTGTGATCATTACCCGTTAATAGTATTTACACGCAAGACCGGGCACGACTTCAATATGCCTAATCGTTCGAATTCCTCCATCCCTTATCGGGGGCTAAACATTACATATCAACATTTCATGAATTACATGTTCTATTGACCGTAACGCACGAACTACTAATAAAAAAACTTTAATTTTATGTATAAATATCGCCTCATTGTTAACTGAAATATTATATCTCCACACTTTATTCAGATTTTAGTCCAGCTGTCTTGATTTTTATTTATAGTGAGTTGTAACTGTGATAATAATGAGTAAAGAAAAATAATTATGACTGCTAAATTGTTAATGCAAGTATTTTAAATGGTGATTCCAAACATATTTTTTGAAGTTGAATTTTATATATTTTTAAGAAAAAAGTTGCAAGAATTGCAAAAATATTTAAAACTAGTGCTGCATGGCATCGTGCCTCAAGTAAATTGCTGGAACTTTTTTGAATCGTATAAGTGAACATTAAAAATTAAAAATCTTGGTAAGAAATCCAAAAAATGTGCAAAATTACTACTCGCATTATTAAAATCTCTATGAAATATCTGGTAATTTGATGTGCATATGTCTAGTGATCGTTTTTGACCGCAAAATATCTTTTTTTTTTAATTTTTCCTGAAACAAATGGACCTGCTTTACCCAAAATTAATCAATTCTTTTTGTCAATATAAGTAAAATGTTTCTTGGATCATTCAAATCGGGCTCTCCGTTACCTCAAACATTTAATTACCATTCTTGGAAATTTTGCCCCATGTCATCGAAACGGCTAGACCAGTCTTCGCCAAAAACTAATCAGAACGTTTTTCCATCAATAGGAATGGAATGTTTTTTGAATCATTCAAATCGGTTGATCCGTGCGCCCGAAATCGTAGACGAAAAATTGTATCCAAACATACATACACACACACGTACACCCATTTTTTCTAAGGTATGCTAAAATGTTCAGAAACCTTTTTTTATTATTATTTTTAAAGTAGGTACATATATTGATAAGGTAGTTGTAATTGGTGAAAGTTAAGGTAGTTGTAAACGAACCATAAAAATATCGTATTTTGAACCTTAATCTCTAAAGGATTTATTAACTAATATATTTATCTCTTGCGATTAATTGCAAAAATTGCAAGTCTCTCAATAGCAATAAGTGCGGTCTCCAATGGATGTTTTCTACGACTAAAACCATAACTTAAAACTTCTAAAAATCTTTAATCTGAACTATATATTTTATAAACAATTGAGATGCAATTCCTTAATCTAGTGTTTATTAGAATGAAACGCAATGGTTAGACGATTTTTACAGATTTTTGATCTAATACTGATGAGATATGTTACATCGTGGGTATATTTTTCAGTATTTATAATATTTTATATCTATGCTTCAAGTGAATCACGATATCACTACTGCTTAATATTAACCTGGCCGAAGTGGTTAGAGAGTAAAAATTATGTTCACATACGCATCTACATATATAAACAGGCCAAGTAAGTCAAAATAACTTGAAACGTCTATAAAATAATTCTTTTTTTCATTTTTAAGTAAAATATTTGACATACAACTCATGGCGTTGGCAAAATATAAATCATCTGACCATTGCCAGTGATTTGTCGAAGGTCTTATCGATTGTCTATAAAACATAACATAAATAATTACATTTTTGAGCGAAAACACCTTCTTTGTTTTTTTTTTGATAAAAATGTAGTCTCTATAATATATAAGATATTTTTTTATTCCACATTTGCTTATTTTAGTAAATATATATATAGTACAAAGTGCATAAATATACTCACGATATCCAATTATATATTTCGGAAACAGTCAGACCACCCTGTTCTCTCAGTGCATGTTCTATTAATTCCGTATATGTGAATGGTGGTTTTGATGTACCCTTCCAACTGAAAAGAATTATAATAATTTATTAGCATCTATACACAATTATTTGATCCAATATTTAAAATATGCAAATAAATAAAGCTCTAGTCATGCTTTTCCATAAATGGCTTCGAGCATTGGAATCATAATCTGTAGTTTAGTAATACGTATTAACTCAAACTGTAAAGTTTAGGCCTTATTCATTAAATATAATAAAAATTACAAAATGTTTGTATTAACTATTGGTAATTCCTAGCTTATTTACAGAAAACTGTTGTGGCCTTAACTAAATGCAACTTTTATACACATATTATATAAATATATGCAAGTTTTTAATATAACATGGGAATTAAATTTCGTGTACTTTGATAGTGAATTTTTCGCTAAAGGAAAATGATACATTCTTTTTAAATTTATCAATCAAAATTGAAAATTACACACGAACACCCTAAAACTTTGCTGGAGTGATTTTAAGTAAATTTTACCATGATATTTATTATAGTATACAACTCATTTTTTACTGACAAATTGATATTTTTTCCCCACTAATCTGAAATCACTGAATATGCTTTTAACAAATCGTATTTTTAATGTGCACTAAATAAATTAATTGTTAATGTGTCACTTTAAATAAATGGATTAGGTTTTTTCAATATTTTTAATACAACCAAAATTAATTGTTATTTTCCGAAACGATGGCAGACAACTGGTTGATTTAATTTTTTAATTGAGCATTTGATATGCCACATTCCACTAATAATTCAAAATAATTCACTCATAGAGTAAACTTTAATTTCTCAAAAACTTTAATTCCAGCAGTTGTTTTATCAGAATAGTGAAATATTTTATATTTTAAAACTGGGATTTTCTCATCTTTTTCTATAATTTTTTTATTATGTCATATTTATTATATTAGGAATATAGAATTTTAAATCTAATAAAAATGTATCCTATTGAAATAATTCGGCATTTTAAAATTTGAGCTTTTTTCTTGTTCTGGTATTAGGTCTGATTGAAGAAGTATTTTATGAAAAAACATCAGCAATCTCTTTAATATTGAATACTTATCAAAGATACTTTTATTGCGTTTGGCAATACATAAACCATGAATAATTTATATAACGATAACTAATACTTTGAAACTTTAAATATGCAGCTTAAAAGCTACATCGAACTTTGAACTCAAATTAAAAGTACATTTCTCTTAAGAGAAAGCTTTGCCTTTTTCTTTTTAAAAGACTCTTTGCTTTCAAAGAATTATAGATCTAATTACTCAGAATTCTTAGATTATTGACCTATCTTCAAGAATATCTATTTACTAAATGAAATGTCTATTTTGTTTAGTACTAGAAAGGCAAATTCATGTATATAGTAATCAACTTATAATATAGAAAAAAAATGCGATCTTTAGTAGATATAAATATAAATTACACTGACGATTTTTTATTATATATTGCAATTTATATTACAGTCATAATTAATGATCAATTACAACTGAAATAACACGTAAATTTGACTGGTTTCATTAAATAGTAGATTATAAAAAATATTCTACTATACTTAAAAGGTTTTTTTTAAGAAAATCGTTTTTATAACTGTCCGGAGAAAATCTTTTGGTACGAAAATTAAATACAATTTTTGATACATTTTCTAAACATGCTGGATAAAAGTAAACCTACAGTAAAATTATTTAATATGGGTTGTGATGAATGACCGAACTCTATACGAAAATTCTTAATGTTTCTCCCAAATATTCGACTAGTGAAAATTACATATTAGTTTACAAGCAAGTAAATTGAATATATTACAATTAATTAATTTTAAATTTTGTATAGCTCTTTCAAAATTCACCTATATAAAATAGCGTTTTTAAACGAAGTCCAACGAATTACTTCTACGTCATGCTCAAATTCTTATAAAAAGCTGTTAACAGTTTATTGTTACCAAATCATAAATAAAATAATTGTAATTCTATGTAGTCAATCATTAACTAAAATTTACTTCTTTTCATTGTTTATGTGAAAAATTATATGCATGTCATATCATGCATTTAAAAAAAAATTTTCAATTTCAAAAAATATTTTTAAAAACCTTGGTAAAATCCACTTAAAGATGAGAGCTTTTAATTTTGCATCAAAGCTATCATCCGATTTAACATATATTTCGACTACTCATGTTCGATGACAACAAATAATTTAAACTTATATTGCATATTTTAAAATATATTAAAATCCAGTTATGCCTAAAGATTACAGTTGATGTGCGCAATAGTTAAAAAATTTAAGGTAAAGCCTTATTTTTTTTTGCTCGAAAAAGTGTGAATTCAATATATATTCAATGTTTCACTTCGTCCATTTATATTTAATACATTCTATATATTAACCGCAAATTTCAAAGTCTCTACCTTACATGAAAATGATGTAAAGTTATATGACTTACGATGTAAGATTTTGACATATCCTGAACAAAATATAATCTGATATAAAAAGCATAAATTGTTCTAAAAATTATTTATTTTTCTTGTGTGATTATTAAATTATAAGATATTTAAATGAACAATATTATAAATAACATACCAAAGTACCGACGGAGTTTCAGTCTCATCATTTCTTTGTTTATAATTATTATTTTCTACAGCTTTTAATGGTAATAATTCTTTAATACGTTTCATTAGGCTATCTTGTTTTGACATTTTGCTATTCTGAGAATTCGTACTTTTCTTTTCTGGTTTCTTATTACAATTATTTTGCTCTTCACACACATTATCTATATTTACAAGATTTGGAATTAAATCAGTCATTTTAACATCTATCAACCAATCTAGGTTAGATAAAGATTTGACACCAGGACTATTGGTCTCCAGTTCAATGGTTTTGGGCTTTGGTGACAGTTCTTCACTTTTTTCTTTTTTTATTCTTTTTCTGGGCGGGCTCCAATTGTTTATGGAGTCTTTCTCTGGAGATTTTTCTTCGTCGAAATTGATATATTTTGACGAACAAACTTCTTCTAAGAACTGGGTCGTGGTATAATCACTGTTTGATGTATCCAACATTCTTTTCAATGACATTTCCAAAGGCACCATTCTTCATTGAGGCACTACTAATTTAATCTTTTTTCGAAAACATTGTAATATAACTGAACACATCAATTTAACACTCTTACGAATATAACACTGACAAATGAGAAATTTGGAAACAAAGGAAAATCGAAATTTAATTTTCTTTTAAGAAACGTCACAAGTAACATTGCACAATTCGAAATGTCATTACGGTAAATTTATAGTGAAATTTTCAACAAAAAAAATTGAAATGTATATCAGGTGATATTGGAATCATAACAATAACTATTCAAAGTTATCCGAACTATGGAACGAAAAACGTTCTTCATGATAAGCGCGTGCGCCCTTGTAGCAGTTCTCTACTTCCACTACATCACCTGCGATTGTTGCCACGGTTGAGGGATGGAACGATGGAACTTACCACCTGACAGCCAAACCAGGGTCTGTGGTAGATCAATTTACTTATTATATTGTCCGTATTCATTTCATGATCGATGATTTCATATCGATTGATAATAAATTTCAAGCCATATTGAAAATTAAGAAATAAAAATTTCTATTTGAAATTAGGACCATCTTGATCAATTGACATCTGGGTCAATCAAATTTGGTTTTGAACACATAATGGAATTGGAATGATATTCAATGTTTAAAACATTTGATAAAATGATTTTGTATATTTTGATCACTTTTGCAAAGTAATATTCACTATCACGCACTAAAATAGTCATTTTGATTACAAACTTGATTTCTCTGTTATAGAACTGAAATTATGTCATATAAATTTATACAATATTTATTTCTTGCCAAGTTTGCAACTTCAAGGAAAAATAAACAATGATTACAGATTATATTCATATAATTAAATTTTGTGATAGCCTGTTATCAGAAAAAAATTGGTTGTGATATATAACAATAATCATTGTTATATATCGATATATACTTCGATAAAAGAAGAGTATATATAAATAATAAATAGATATATAAATAAGTAAAGGAAAAGAAACGGAAATTAGTTGATAATTATCTATTGGGGAATAATAAGTTTTATAATAAGGATTATAATACTATAACTCGTGATAGATATATCTCGTGATAGATATATATAGTTTCCTTGTATTTTACCTTTTATCACAGAGAAATAACAAAAATACAGTTTGGTTCAAATCATTGAACATATTATATTCAATATATCATGAATAATATCGATAAATCGAAAGTGATGAGAGTATCAAAACGAGATGATCCTCTGAAGATAATAGTAGGAAATCGAGAATTGGAAGACGTTGATCATATCAATTATTTAGGAAGCATTTTCACCAAAGACAGATACAAGAGAGATCAGGACAAGCAAACTTAATCTCGAAAATTGCGGAAGAGAGTGTCATGTCTGGAGCATACCTCTGTACGGATCAGAGACATGGACTCTGAGAAAAGCCATTAAGAACTATCTGCATAGTTTTGAATTGTGTTGCTGGAGCCGAATGGAGA
Source organism: Ctenocephalides felis (assembly GCF_003426905.1). Classification (NCBI taxonomy): domain Eukaryota; kingdom Metazoa; phylum Arthropoda; class Insecta; order Siphonaptera; family Pulicidae; genus Ctenocephalides; species Ctenocephalides felis. The sequence goes on along the minus strand of NW_020539725.1, from coordinate 13,800,445 downwards.
AGATAAAGTAGACCGCCATGATAACAAATGAAGAAGTCCTAAGAAGACTGGACGAAAAAAAGACTCTACTGAGCACAATTCTGAAAAGAAAAGGAAACTGGATCGAACCCATTCTGCAAAAAGAGTGCTTTTTGCGCGACGTCGTCGAAGTCAAAATAGAAGGACTGAATGGATTAGGAAGAAGAAGAATGCAGATGATTGACGACTTACGCGAGAAGAGGAAATACAGAGAACTGAAAGGCGAAGTACAGGACAAGGAAACACGGCAGCAGAAATTTGGAAAGAAAAATTCATAAAAACGAATATAAAGTGATAAATGTTTATTAATAATATGGTAATAAAATGGCAATGAAAATAATAAACAAGAGAGGGGAGGAAAATTATTGATTTTGTGGTGCTCTCATACCATGTACCTGCTTTCGGGCAGACTACTATTTATTATTATTATTATATCATGAATTGATTATATTCTCATATTGTCTTGGATTTAACATTTTTTACACTTTTAGCTCCTTATCTCTGAAACGGCTGGCCCTTCTTTGTAAAAACTAATCACCACGTTTTCTCATCATTTCAAATTGAATGTTTTTTAAATCATTCAAATCGGATTCTCCGTACTCTCAAAAACTTAATATCTATTTTCTGCAATCTTTGCTTCCTATCTCCTAAACGGCTTGACCGACTTTTGCCAACAACTAATTAGCACGTTTTCTTATTAATAGGAGTTAAACGCTTTTTGAATATTTCAAATCGGTTGATCCGTACTCCGAAAAGGTAGACAAAAAATTGCATCCATACATACGCGCACACATTCATCAATTTTTTCTAAGGTATGCTAAAATGTTCGAGAATTTTTATTTTCGATTTTTTGAAGATTACAATACCTTTTACCCAATGGAAAATTAAAAACAAGTAAAATAGATTTATTAAATTCAATGTTTATTACACTATCATTGACTTACACCTTTGAATATAAATGCTATAGAAATAACTGCAGTAACTTTCACTACAACGTAATTTCTAAATATTGTAGTTAGTGACTATGTTAATAATGCAAGATGTTATGTTAATAACAATTTGAGCAAATTCCAAAAAATTCTATTAATGTCGGTGAAATAGTTTCACGTGGGATGTCCTACTTTTGATGAAAGAAAATCATATTTCAGACATTTTTTATTAATAATATGTTATATTTAAAAAAATATATGTTCTTGACTTTTTCAATAGAAGTATATGCTGTTTGTAACATTGATATGTTAGTCTTTTCTTAACTTGTACGAAACTAAATAAATATTTTCAAACCATGTTCATAAAAAAAGGAAAAATTTTCGATTCTGAATACACAGAAACTATAATAATTCTTCATTTTTATTGTTTTTTCCTGGCAATTTGAAATTACTTGTGATTCTGTATTTTCACATATATGTGATTTAATTTTATTATCTAATTACAATTATTATTATAATTTATTATTATTAATTATTATTATTATTATTCTAATTTTTTTTTCACAGTAATGACTAATTTATGAAAAATTTGTTGATTTGTATGCTTTGTATAATTCATTAATAATAATATATTGAATTACAATTAAAATAAAACTGTGCCATGAATATTATCGATATCGTACAATGACAAAATAACAAATATTGATATTATGAATTTTCTCTTGTAAACATTATATTTGATTGTCGGTAATAAGTACAATTTTTTAATATTATTTTTATAAGAAGACATTGCATTCAGATCTGAAATTTATTAATTACTTGAGGCTAAGTAATTAATGCGAAGAACAATATACATGGTTTTAACAATATTTATACATGGTTTATGCCATGCAGTATATGTCCACAAAAATACTCGTTTTAAATAAAATTTATTATGCCAGCGAAATTAAATTCATCAGTGTGGACGCACCCATACAAGGTGAACTTGCTACAGAATATTTTATATGTGCTGGCAACACTAATTTGTGTTAATATAACCAACTTCATGTGCTTGCATCTCGTAGTTTCGCTTTGTGCTTGTTGCGCATTCGGCATCGTCTAGTAACTCGGTGTTTGGAGGTTAACGAAGGTTAGTGGTGTATTGCAATTCGAGCCGCACGTATTGCGTCGTTATATAGTTTTTGTGAATTAAAATAGTGTTAAGCTATTCAAAATGGCTGATTATCACAAACCAGAAGCTAAAACTCTTCAAGAGTTGCGCGACATAGCGCACAAATTGCGTATTCACTCCATCAGAATGACCGAAGCCTCCAAATCCGGGCATCCCACATCATGCTCTTCAATGGCTGAGATAATATCTGTGCTCTTCTTCAATACTATGAGGTATACTATCAGCTTTCCTAGACATCCATCTAGTGACAGATTTGTTTTATCTAAGGGCCATGCGGCGCCTATTTTATACGCGGCTTGGGCTGAAGCCGGCTTGTTTCCAACAGATGAATTGTTAAAATTGCGCAAAATCGATTCAGATTTGGAAGGGCATCCTACCCCAAGATTGAATTTCATTGATGTCGGAACTGGTTCCCTCGGCCAAGGTGTTGCTGTCGGAGCGGGTATGGCATATGTAGGAAAAAATTTTGATAAAGCTAGTTATCGAGTATACTGCCTAGTGGGCGATGGCGAATCAGCTGAAGGATCTGTGTGGGAGTCTTTGCACTTTGCTAGTTATTACAAGCTTGATAACTTTTGTGTGATATTTGATGTCAATCGACTTGGCCAATCAGAAGCTACATCTCTGCAGCACAAAATGGAAGTATACCGTCTACGATTAGAAGGCTTTGGCTTCAATGCCATAGTTGTTGATGGGCATGATGTCGAACAACTGTGTAAAGCCTTTCATGAAGCTAAGTGTACAAAAGACAAACCGACAGCCTTGATTGCTAAAACATTTAAAGGTAAATTCTTCCCAGAAATTGAAGACTCTGATAAGTGGCATGGTAAACCATTAGGAGCTAAGGCTGAAGGTGTTATTAAACATTTACAAGGCCAAATCTTCAATGCTGGCCCACACACTTTGAGCCCTCAGCCTATCGTTGATGACGCACCTAAAGTAGACATCACAAATATAAAGTTATCTAAACCACCTGAATATAAGCTGGGTGAGAGTGTTGCAACCCGTCTGGCTTATGGTGTGGCTTTAGCCAAAATTGGTGCAAACAATAGTCGTGTGATAGCTTTAGATGGAGATACCAAAAATTCTACTTTCTCCGACAAGCTTAAAGAAGCTTATCCTGATCGTTATATTGAATGCTTTATAGCCGAACAAAATCTTTGTGGTGTTTCAATTGGTACAGCTTGTCGTGACCGATGTGTAGCATTTGCTTCAACATTTGCAACATTTTTCACTCGGGCATTTGATCAGATTCGCATGGGGGCCATATCACAAACAAATGTCAATTTTGTCGGATCTCACTGTGGTGTAAGTATTGGTGAGGACGGACCTAGCCAAATGGGTTTAGAAGATATTGCTATGTTCCGTACTATTCCAGGCAGTACTGTATTTTATCCAAGTGATGCCGTTAGTTGCGAAAGAGCTGTGGAGTTAGCTGCTAATACTAAAGGAGTATGTTTCATACGTACTTCTCGACCAGCAACTGAAATTTTATATGCAAATGATGAACCATTCATTATTGGAAAAGCTAAGATTGTTAAGCAATCAAATGATGACGAGGTTTTAATTATTGGTGCTGGTGTATCTTTGTATGAAGGTTTGGCAGCTGCTAATACATTAGCTTCCGAAGGAATCAATTGCCGTCTTTTAGATCCATTCACTGTTAAACCAATTGATCAAGTAGCTATCGTCCAAAATGCAAAGGCTTGCAAAGGCAGGGTAGTGGTTGTAGAGGACCATTATCAACAAGGAGGCTTGGGAGAAGCTGTATTGTCAGCTCTGGCACTGGAAAGAAACATTGTGGTGAAGCATTTGTTTGTACCAAATGTTCCAAGATCTGGACCTCCAAAAGTGCTCTTAGATATGTTTGGAATTTCAGCTAAACATGTAGTTGCTGCAGTGCACAGTATCTTGAAAGCATAAATTTTTTTAATGCAGGTCATCAAAGCAAAATTAAGTTATCAGTAATCAATCAAGTTTGTGATAAGCTTTTTATAAAATTAGAATATAATCACATAGTTTGTAATATTATATTACATTTCCAAAATGTTAATTCGAATCTATTATAGTTATATATTTTTATATTGTTTTCCTGAGAATTTATTAGACTGGATATAAATTTGTTAAGTATTGAAAATAACCATTATATTGTAGTTGTTTTGAAGGCATTTAGTGAGTTATATTGTGAAAGTTAGTTAATAAAAAAATACAATTTTATACTTTGTTGTTTCTATTAAGTAATAACAAAACTAATATATATTTTTCAGTGCAGTTTATGATAATTTGATCATAACATTTTCATTTAAATCCAAAAATGAAACAATATTAAAAAAAAGCAAGCAGAAAATTCATTGTATTTGAAATACACAAAAGTTTCGTTAGTACATTATAGACTATAAATTAGTGGAAATACCTGTTTCAAATATTTAACTTCCTAAAATTTGTGATAATTTAGAGTGTTCAAGCAATAATCACAATTGTTTCATTATTTCATTATATAATATAAACCTCGAGTTTAAAGTTACAAACAAAAATTGATTCACTGCAGTGTCTGAACATATTAGTTTGAAATTATTTAATTTTATTTGTAAAAAAATTTTTCTTGATCGTTACAAAATCTTCAATTTTTAAATGCTTCATATGGCTTCATTAAACTTTAATCACTTTATAAAAATTTTTAAAGTTTATTAAAATTTTAATTAATATTAATTTTTAATGAGTTATTAAAATTTCTAATTTATAGGTTCCACAATTAATATGTATACATGTTATTATTTCAGACTGCGCTTTTAATTTGTTTAAAATTTAATCCATTAACATCAGCTGTTATATATTAATCATCAGTCTATTTTGTATGCATGGAAAATTGGCTTATCATACAAAAAATTAATCTTTATTAAAGATTTTTTTTAATTACATATTAAAAATCATGTTGCGAGGAAGAAGCTGGTTGATATGGAATTTTATAATATATACTTCTAGATTTTTAATTAAATTGACGCTATATATGCATGTGTATACATATAGGATATATATAGGACCACCCTAGGTCCTTAAAATGGTTATTTTCGAATTTCCTTGCTCCCACGGGCTCAAATGGTTCCAAATAGATAAACAATTCTCTGAAAGTTTTAGTTCTTAATATTAACGTTTAGATAGAGCGCAATTCAATCAAAATTTTGTATGGAAACAGCATGGAAAAATTTTCAAAAATTTTAAAAATCTTTTTTAATCTTTTTTAATCTTTTTCTTTAGATGCAATTTAGCGAACAAATAAATGAATAAAACTCATTCATTTGTCGCTGAGTTATACCTAAAACATTTTTTTTAAATTTTCAAATTTTTTTCCATGCTCTTTCCATACAAACTTTGATTGAATTGCGCTCTATCTAAACGTTAATATTAAGAGCTAAAACTTTCAGAGAATTGTTTGTTATCAATTTGGAACCATTTGAGCCCCTGGGAGCAAGGAAATTCGAAAATATGACCATTTTAAGGACCACCCTAATATATATATATATATATATATAATTGGTAATTATTATAATATTTATGGTTAACTTATTAATAGTAAAGTTTCAATATTAATTAAATAAAGTTTGCTAAATTATTTTTTTTAAAAAGAATTTGCAAAATCCTTTGTTGTATCTACTGATTTATTAATGCTTGCAATTTCGGCACATTGAAATTCAATTGTACAAATGAATTCATTTATTGTGAAAGGAATTACGTAAAATATATTAATCAGTTATACGGTTGAGAATTAATTGCATGACGTGAGATAAGAAATAAATGCTATTGACCCGCGTATACAGTTACTATGAAGCTGACAAATCAAATGCAAGATTAAATATAAACCAGATCACAAAACTGTAACAATTTTTTATATCGCATAACAATGTGTTTGGAATCAGAATGCCCTAAAACAAATTCATAAGAATGTTTTTTTTAAGTGTGTGTATTGAAATAATAATATTTCAAATAATGTCTTAATTTCTGGCAAAAGCTAACATTTTTTTTGTTTTGTGTCTTTAAGCAATTTGCTGAATGTTTTCAATAATATCCGTAAAAAGTTCGAAAATTATTAAAAAAATTTAAATTTTTGACTTTCTTACTTATTATAATAAGCGATAACATTAGAAAATGTGATCTCTTATAATTGCTTAAATTTTGATAAACTAACAAACAACATGCGACAAACTTAAAGCAGTTTAAACAGTAAATTACCAAAGACTCTTGGATACTAAGAGATAAACTTAGAGGTCAAGTTTAGATTTTTAAAAAAGTTTATTATAAAATGTGTAGATTACACTGTCACTTATTATGTAAGTTTATCGACCTGTTACACCACGGACATTTTTGAATTTGAATAACAGTTTTCCGTATTCAATCATTAATATTTTTAAAATTGTTTATTATTATTAATAATAATTATTGATATCTATGATTTTAAATTTAATCAACCTAAATACAATAATTTTACAGTAAAATCCGCTTAGTATGACGGTATTGACCGACCGCTTATATTGACGTTCTATGAAGTTTGGTTTTCATATAAAATTCCCTAGAAAAACCGCCGGATATATTGACTTCGCTTACTTTGACATGTCGCTTATAATGACCCATTTTTTTAAAAAAAATATGTCCAGCTGTTATGACCGCCATGATTTTACATGTTACTATTCGAGTCTACGAAAGCAATTTCTATGTTTTTTGCACAAAATAGCACAGGGAGTGTTTTTACAATAAAATGAAGTGAAGGAATCAAACAAAAATTACTGATTACTTACATTAAAAATTGCATTTGTATGACCACCACAGATATCTCAAAAATAAATAAAATTAGATTTTTTTAACAACTATATTTGATAGTAGAGGGCAAAAGATGTATGCAGCCTTTATTCTTACGACTTCGCTATCAGAAGATAAGCGACACATAGGTGGGATTGAAAGGACCAACTGAACCTTTACTCTGGGCAAAGGTGTAAACAATAAAAAAGTAAATTAAGTTTAAAAAAGTAATTCTACGAGAGATAAATTAAATAAATTGTTATTCCGACTCTCCTGATCTCCTGATATTTCTGATAAAATACTAGATCAATGTAATATACTGTGATATCTTTGGTATCTTTGTAAAAAAATTACCCATAAAATTGATATCTTGCATTACTTGAATAATGCAGCTATTATTTCGTTAAATCCCTTTAAAATTCAATAGAAGACATTGAATCTGTTTGCCCCGGTTGTCCCATTTTATCTCCTATGGGGTAACAAGGGTCAGATAAATTCTAGAAAAATAGTAAGAAAAAGCATATTGCTATAATTAGGAATTACGTGAAAATTTCCCTGAATATAGTTCGATAGTTGTGATGTAGTTCATTTGGTATAGATAGTATAATTACTGAAAGACGAATTGGACCTTTGTGGCAAGAAGCACAAAAGCGTTATATTTTATTTACTGATTCTATTTCAATACCTGATCATACAAATCTGATGCAAGTATTTTATGTTTTTTATGCTTTGAAGCAGTTTGGCACAGAAAATAGAAAAAGAATGTCGCTTCAAGTCATTATGATGTTAAAATTTTGAAGAAAAAGATTAAATTTTACTCTAATGATTTTTCTGTTTGATCATATGATTGAACACAAAAGAGGTCACAGTTGACTTGATCCTAATTGCTCTAGTTGATTAAAACATAATTATGATGATACATTTCATAATCCCCAATAACTCATTCAGTGTGCAACCGTACAATCATCAAATAAAAGATTTATTTTATTATCTTTACAATTTGGAATATTATTTTGATTATCGGACTCGACTTCTCTTCTTGCATCACGAAATTTTTAATTAAAATCTTGCTGGTGAAAATATTACAACAGTATCACTTTCCGCACACGTGAAATTGATATAAGTAATATCATGGCAGACGATACTTTTAAATGAGAAAACCGATAACGCAATTTATTTATAACTTTCACAGATTAAGGAATACTCAATTTAATATGTATATAAGCACGTATGATAGTAGTAGGTCGAATGATAATAATAATTTTTTTTAAATTGTATATAAAAACGTAAATTTTGTACCCAGAAATTAGGCACAAGGCTGTATGTACACCTTAATTAAATGTCTAGATTAACAAGAATTTTTTTTAATAATTTGGCAAAATTAAATATTTAATTTATTCTTATTAAATCGTGCTTTTGATTGAATCTATTTATAATATTCTATTTGAAAACGTTTAAAAATTTTCGAGTATTTCATTTCGCTACATGAAGTTCTAGCAATTTGCCTTAAGGCACGATGTCCTGAACCTCTAGTTTATTTTTTAATTGATAGTTATAAAAAGTTGGCTTAACTGATCTTTGCACAAAAATTCATTGGCCCTTCTAAGTAAAATCTACCTTATAATTTGTGAATTTTAATATAAGGACAAGTTTTAGACTCGTTTGATATGTTATATTGAATTATAGTAATTCATTATTGCAATTTACCATTGTAATGCATCCATCGACAAAAAGAAATAAAGAAAACGAGGATATAAAATTTACTATGTATTATTTAATTTAGTATGTATTATTAAAATAAAAAAGAATTATCATTTTAGTTTTTTCATGCATTAGCTCGTTTAACCGTTATCAAATCGCATTTAACAATGTTTTTAACTAAATTATAATTTAGTAAATCTTATCTTAATTACATTCATTATTTTCGATAGCTGATAAAAGCTGTTGATATATTCATTAATTGTTTAATGGTTAATAAGTGCATTTTCATAATGTTCATATAAAACAATATGGTATTCAATCTGGATTTTGATATTCATTAATTATTATATATCAATTGTAAAGTAATCGATCAAAAATTAGATCCCCCACTAAACAAATCATTTCACATCAATTTTAAAAATAGTCGCCATTTTTTAAAAAAGTGATAAATTTTCAAAGTGTAAATTTGTTTAAAAAAAAATATTCTGAATATAAATAATTTAATGCATTTTGCAATAAAAAAGTATTTGCATTAGAATATAATGTTAAAGCACACACATACTTATATACTACATCTATAAAAAAATCTTACAAAGTCTCCATAAATTCGTTTACTGATAACATTTTAATTATAATGTGTATGAAATTATAAACTTAATAGAAAATATAATTAATTTTTTTGAATAGAATTATAATTATATACATATTAATATATGCCCACCAAAAATATATACAATTATAACACATATATGAGCAATATATGTGTAGTAATCACAAATACACACACACACACATATATATATATATATATATATATATATATATATATATAAAATTCATACTTCATATATAGTATGCATTAGAATCCATAAAATTTACAAGTTCACACTCTGACATATTTTAAAATCCGTTAACATTTGTGCTTGAAATAATTGAGCTGTCATCAAAAGTACGAGAGTGTGACAATGAAAAATTAAACGGCATTTCCTTAAGAAAATCACATCAGTCTGCATTCAGTCCACGATGAATTTTGTCAGTGCCAGAGAATTATTTATTATTGTTTTGTGTTTTCATATGACCCAGCAAGACTGGGTCGAGATACCTCAAAATACCAGTTCCAAGAATAAGAGTTCGGTTAGGACTTCGCCTAAAATTACAACTATCATCAGATATGAAACTAATATGACTAGAGCCAAGCCGAGAATCAAAATACGAACAGAAAAAACTATGATCGAAGTTTTGACTTCAACTACAACTACGACGACTCCAAAACCAGTATCAACTACTACGACTTTAGCTCCCTTAAAAAATGTGACCGAAAAAACAAAGACCAAGGAGGTCAAATCTGATTTTTCTGAAAATGTGAAACCTGTCGATTATGATGAAGATATAGAGGAGGAAGATGAATCTGTTGAAAATTCTGAAGAGAACGATGTTGACGAGGAAAATGATGACTTGGATTTGATTGGAAATGAGGTTACTTCAAACGAATTTTCTGTGAGTGGATTGATACCTTATATAAAACAGCTTCAGGAAAAAGTTATGAAACACTTGCCTAATGGGATTTCAAATAAAATTCGAATGCTGGAAACATTTAGAGATAATTTGTTCCATAATATAGGTAAGGAGTTGAGTTTTAAGTTATACGAAATATTACATGTCAATTTTTTATTAAAATTAAAGAGCATAATTTATTTAAATTATTTAAATACGACTAAAAAGGTGCACTTTTCGGAAAAAATATAGGCATCATATAAATTGGTATTTAAATTATTTTCTTTAGTAGGTATTATCCAAGTAATTTTGTTAACCTGTTCATGTCGAACAGTTGTTCATTTAACTTCATTTAATTTCAATTGATTCTTATTAATAATATTTTTTGCATATTAGATTTAATTTTTATTGTTGTTCATTTAATTACTTTTTTTTTCAATTGATCCTTATTAATAATGTTTTGCACGTATTAGATTTAATTAATATTATTTATTTAAATCTTATTTTATTTATTTATTTCTAAACATAGACATGATTTCTTATAATAGATTTCAGTCGTAGCGATTATTTATTTGAATTTAATTATAATTTAATCTATAATCTATAGACTTTATTAAAACGATTTTGTTACATTATTTTTAATATAAACTATCAAGGCAGAAAAAAAATTAGTGTCTGAAAAAATTAGTGTCATTTATCTAAAATGTAATTTTCTGTAGTATATAGTGAAATTTTCCCAATGATAAATTTTTTTGACACATTTTTTAAATTTTTATACAAATTTGTACTTTTCAAAATACGTTCCTCTTTGATATAAATTATTACAGTCATTGTTTGAACAATATTAGACATTATCAAAATTTAATAGTACATGCAAAAATTCTGATTCCAAATTATTTGTCAATATAAATTTGTCGAAGGATGTCTAAAAGGTTTCTGTTTTATTACTTATGATAAACATTTATCGACATGAGTATTAATATAATTTTATTAGAAATCTTATAAATAATGGTGTACTATATTATTAACACGTTGACTGCCAACTACGAGATTTAAATCTTTTTCAGGACGCTAACTACGAGTTATCTCGCACAAATAAAATAATATTTTATTGACCGTGATTAAATCGAATTGGTATTTTAGACAGACTTTTTAAAATTGCTGCAGCAGTCAATGGATAAAAATTACTTATCATTTATTTCTGCACTATTGAAAATATTTTAAATAATCATATTGTAACTTACAATTGCTTACTAACTCATAATATACATTTCACTATACTTATTTAAATATTGATATATGACTTACAATTTGTAAGTGTAATATCAATATTTAAATAAGTTTAGTGAAATGGATATTATCAGTCTGTATACACAATGTTTTCATATCTTTGAAGAATTTATCGCAAGCATTTTCGCTCATATCTCACTAAGTAATATGATAGAATGTCGATCCCAGACATAATAATTAGTTAGACGTTGGATAGTTTCTTTTTTCTTGCTTTATATCTAAAAAACATCCTTGATATTTTTATCCTTATAGATGTATGCGTGGCCCCTATGTTTGCCCTTGCTAAACGTTATCTGAGCACATTCCTTTACACAAACTTTTTTTTTAAACGTTTAGATTTCGAGACCTTTCTTGTATGTGAAATAAAAAAACAGATTTTTGAAGGTCACCGAAACGAACTATTCCACATTCCTATCCACAAACTTTTTTTTTTAAATGTATAGATTTCGAGACTGTTTTTGTATGTGAAATAAAAAACAGATTTTTGAAAGCATTATTCACAAGCAAATGAAAAACTAAAATAACTTTCGAAGTTAGAAAATGATGTCCAATATTTATGGACATAGTTTATGGATGTTTATTTAATAAAATATGACTGGTCAAATTTATCTACGAACTTATACATTTTCTAGCGCTTATTTAAAGAAAACACTAGAATTTATTTTATAGATTTCGAGTCCAGCTTATTAGAATACATACATTATTCGTACTCTAATTGTAAGTGAAAATTATCCCCTGATCATGCAAAAGTAAACTAGTGGTGCATTAGAGCAAATTGCTGTATCTTTCCTTACCGTATTTTTTTTTTTGCATAGTTTTATTGCCAATCAAAATAATATACATTTTTTAAGACAATATGCTGGGTGTAAGTAAATGCATTTAAGAGATTATCTCCTATGGGATATCTCTCTTTTTTAATTTTTTGACAACAGTAATTTAAATTTTTTAAGAAATTTAAATTTTAAAATATTAGATTTTTGACAATTTCGGAACATTTGAAAATAAGACATTTTTTACACTTTTTGCTTCATATCTTTGAAACGGCTGGACCTACCTTTGCCAAAATCTAATCAGCAGGTCTCCGCATCAATAGGAATCGAATGGTTTTTGAATTATTCTAATCGGTTGATCTGTTTTACCGAAATCGTGGACTAAAATTGGTATCCGAACAAACATACATGCATACTACGCACATTCATACACACACGATACATCCATATTTTCTAAGGTATGCCAAAATATTCAGAAGACCTTGAAACGTAAAGATATTCAAAAAAAATATTTTCTTTTTTTGCAATTACTGTAACGTTCCCTATCGGAAGTTAGAAAAACAAATATTAATTTTATGGTATATATGTTGACATTTGATTTACGAGCTTCTTATCTCATTCCTTTTGCTAGACTCTTGAAACTTATAACACACAGGTATTTATGTACACAAACATTCATACCCCCTCTGCAAAGAGCCTTGAATTGATCATAAAAGGGCCTGGTTCAATTTGATCACTATGCTTAAAGTTGCTAAAGTTTTCTACATGATAAACATGGACATAAAGTCATCTTTTTCTTTTAAATAATAGAAAACACAGAATATAATATACCCATTATTTTATAAAATCAATACATTCATTTTATATGAGTCGCAAATGATTGGTTAAAGTTATAATATAAAAGAAAGTACAAAAAACTGATCATTTACTTTTTTTCAGAAAGACGCGTCAGGAGTTTTTGGCCAGACGACAATAGCAGAGAAAAAAGATCAGCAAAAGAACATGACCACATGGATTTTCCATCTGCTGAAGGAGCCCTCATCACAATTGCCTTCTTGACATTCTCTTTATTCTTGACCAAACTGGTTCTGGTAGGTTAACATATATTTAAATAAATTTATAGAGCTTTTTTAATAGATTTTTTTTTTTAATTTCTAACCTAGTAATTAGTGAAAATGTAATAACATATCATACAATTTGATAATTTTGAATATTCTGACCCTAGTTTGAATAAATCTACAAAATTTTCGCTTTTTGTGTTTTGATTTGTTATAATTTGGAAAAATATAATTATATATTAAATATACAATACATATACATACTTAACTACATGTGTTGTGTGTTTCTGGTTTAATTTCCTTTTGATTTTTGATTTTGATAGATTTATAATGTTATTTCTTTACTTATGGTTTTATTCTTTTCAAGCAGTTACTTCATCATTCTTTTGTATTAACTTTTATTTTATTTCAACATTAATTACTTTTAGTTTTCATTAATCTTATTTTTACACATGACGTTGGTGCTGTATTCGGAATAAAATTCGTATTTATAATTTGTGTAATTTTTCTATTTTTTTCAGCAAGTGATAAATGTGCTAAAAGCAAAAGCTTATAACACTAATCCTGGTTCAACATTTCAAATGGGGTTTATAACAGCTAACAGAATTAAGGAAGGAAAAAATGCAAGAAAATTGTCATTTTCCGATATGCACAAATATGAACATTTGCTCAGGTCAATATCAGCACCATGATTTTAACATTACTTCAGAATAACATATAATAACAGGTCAGTGAGAATATTTTATTTTGTAATATCTAATAATATTTTGATATTTTGTGATCTAAATAACTGATCAAGTGATCTGCTTTTTAATTAAAAAATGTAACTAATAATTTAGCAATTAATATTGTTATTATCAATAATGTTTTACAACGATTATTATCAATTTTTAAATATTATACTGCAAAATAACTGACTGCATAAAAAGTTTTTTTGAACATTAAGAAAAGTGCGATTTCATTCCACGACTTATAACTGTTTAGTCTTAAACCAAAATATAACTAAAAATTAATGCTCATTTATCTTTTAAAAATAGTTAATGAATATCTGAATTCATTATAATATAAATGTTGAAATTTATTAGTAATATTTTGATGTTCTGAATACCGTGTTTGAATTTTCAGAAAATTGGCAGAAAATTGACACCCACGTCTTGGTCACTATTTACTATCATACAATTAATTAAATTTTAATCATTAAACTCTGTTAATAACAATGTAGCCGATATACATATAAAACAAATATAAAATATTAAATTAAAATATTGCTTTAAATATTTATTATTTCAACTTTAAATATACATATATACTCATCAAATTCGTAATTAAAATAAAATATTTTTTATAAATATGTAGTACGTTAGATTTATTGTATAAAAATCTTACTATGAATGCTGTCATAGAATTATTCTATGTAAGAATAATTTATTTAGTTTCTGAAAATATGCATTATCTTTCTATCATCTAAAAATATTTATTAGTATCTCATTTGTTGAATATTATGAATAATACATTTAAGGTAATAATTTAAAATTATATTTACATTTTATTATATTATTTTATGTCGATAAATCTTCAAATATGATTTAGCGCAAAATGACAAAAATACTCATTCTATAATTTTTTATGTTTCACATCCATTAATAATTAATATAAAGCTAACTTATTTTTTACTTAATTTGATTCTTACAAAATTAATTCTTACTTCTATTATTCACAAAAAGGTTTCTTCTTGATTGGGCACATCGCTATTTCTTGGGGTCTGGTCCGAGGGCTTTTGTATAAGTGGTAAAGGTTGACCATTAGAGTTGTTGAGAGTTTGCAAAGAGAAGGTTGTTCGACTTCTGTTATTCTTCTGATAGAGTCCATGTCTGAAAAAATAAAAGAGAAAACCTGTTAAAAATATAAATAATCTAACGCCATCACCTTGATTCTTACAACTTTGCTATCGGGTGAAAAACAGCAATGTATGAAAATCCACAATAATATTATTTTTTTTTGTGGTTAGATTTTGTGGTCGTGGAGCACTGTTGTTTAGTTTACGAAATCTTAATATGATTTTTAATTATACGTTATTTAATTGTTTTATCAACAATGCGTCTAGTATTGTTAATTTTAAGTTAGAACCAACAGTATTTTATGTGTAACCTCTATAAAAGCTTACACATGGATGGGGTAAAAAGGACGAACTAAACCTTCAACTTGGCAAAGGTGTGAAAAATAAAGAAAAGCAAATAAAAAAGTAAATTAAGTAAAAAAAGCAATTTTGCAAGAGATAAATTAATTAAATAATTATTCCAACTCTGCTGGGGAATGTTTCCGACGAAATACAAGATCAAGGTTACAGTGTTATTTCTGTAAAAAATGCAACCGTAAAATTTTTATTTTGTATTCGCTGAATAATGTAGCTATTATTTTTCAAAGTCCTTTAAAATTAAAATTTGTCATTGGACCTGTTTCCGAATTCACCCCGCCTATGGGGTAAAAAGACCAGGTGATAATTTTTTAAGGACAGTATAAAAAAACATTTTTAGAATTATGTATTAGCTGAAAATTTTACTGAACATAGTCAGATAGTTGTTAGTTTGATATGTGGTATTTGTTGTGTTGTAATTGGTTTGGTTTTCACAAGTAGTCAAATTGGACCTTTGTGCTCCGGCCATATCCTATATATTTTTTTATTACTTCGCAATTAAATATTAATATTTGCTATAGATTATTAAAAACTATACCAGCCTTAAATTCGTAACAGATTATAACTTGAAGTAAATTTCATGAATGTTTTTACCTAGTTTTTATTGATAATAGGCATAATCGTCATCCGAATTAACAACTTAAGATATTTTTTTAATAAATTTAAAGAAGTGTTAAAATCTTTGAAGTGACATTCCAATAATTGCTTAGTATTGGTAATAGAAAAATCAATTGTTTAAGAATACATAAATCACCTAAATTCCAAATAATTTTTGCAACAATGTAACTATAAAATTACATTAATTCTAAGTGTACTATCTTAGATATGCAAGAATAGTGCACTTAATTATCTTATGGGTAGGGTAAATTATAGCAAATAAAAAAAAAAACAAAAATAAAAATTTATATATTTCTTTACGTTTCAAAGGTTTCTGCAATTTTGGCATACCTTAGATTAAATTGATGTGTGTGTATGTATGTATGTGCGGATACAATTTTTCGTCGACGATTTCGAGATCAGGGATCATATCAACCGATTGGAATTATTGAAAGCATATTCGATTCTTATTGATAAGGAGACGTGCTGATTAGTAATATTTTACTTGTATTGACGAAATGAACAACTGGTTAAATTTTTGAGAAGGCTGGTCTAGCGTTTTCGGAGGTCCAATGAAAGAAGTAAAAAACATGCCATCTGGCGGTCAAAAAAAAATTACACATATACGCATCAAATTATCAGATATTATATTATCAGGGGCAAATTTTGTTTTCATTTCTATAGGTTCCATACCAATTTTTAACCGTTAGAGTGCGACGCGGCGCACACGCGCTTCGATATTTCGTCTCTACTCAGCTAATGCAGCTCGATTACTTCGAAAAAAGTTCAAACTTTTCAAAACTTATGAAAAAACATATTTTAAAAAGTCAAATTTTCTCAAAAACTTAGTTCTCGAAAATGTATTTTTTCAGTTTTTTTAAAAAAATAAAGTTTTTTTAAAAAAAAATTTTTTGGTACGGGAAGTTCCCACAATTTGCCCGATGCCATGCGCTACTAAGTTTATGCATATAGATAGTGTATCTAGCTAGGTATATAAAATAAATGCACTAACCTTGCTTATTTTATTTCAATACTATTAAAATTGATCGACAAAGTTGTAGTTAAGTTACTGCTATAAACAATTTTATTAAATTTTTAGTCTTAAGGAATATATTTGTATCATATCAGTTGGTTGAGCAATTGATGCGCTTGGGATTTAATTGGAACTGTCTATTTATCTATTACAAGAACCAACAATATCTCATTTATACATGAGTTTATAAAATAATATTACACGCACGAGTCGTAAATAAAAATCTTTCAATGAAGCAAAATCAGGTGCATAATAATGATTAATTATCTCTAACCTGATTAACATCAATGTTACGTCTCGCCTGTACTGTTTTGTTAGAATGGCGTACAGGAACGGATTGGCGCAAGAATTCAACGGGTAGAAAAACACTAGCAATATTTTCGAATGCGATACGTCTATCAGGGGCTTTCCTGCTATGGCAGTGATGGCAAAGAATGCGATCGGGGCCCAGCACACGAAATAAATAAAAACCTGAAAAAATAAAGTATATTTAATAATTAGTAATATTAAAGCATTTTTAGAAATGAATCGAAGAGAGCATTTTTAGAATTGGAATATATTATGTTGAAAGTTATATTCTCATTCAATTCATATTTTAACTTTCAAATAGTTTAAGGATTATATTCCAATATATTCATTAAATTTTAGACGAAAAACTTTTACTGTTTAAAAGTTTTAAAATTATGCATTTACAGCTAACAATATTTGTGCCACAAACTTTACAATGACCTCATAAATATTATTAAATTAAAATGTATAATTTAATCATTACTAATTATTGTCTAAATATAAAATCGGTTGAGATTTAAAAAATACATACATTACAAAATAAATAATCCAAATTTTGAACCACTTCGACCTTCAAGCATAAGTCAATCTAATTTACGATTCAAGATAATTGAACAATTTAAAGCAACTGCAGACAAATACAATTTAATTTAAATTGTTTGTGTTTTATCAATTGAGATATTTTATTAAAATATTGTTTTGCTTTGGGTGAATATTTTTGGTAAAATATTTTGATTTTTTTACTTTTAATATATTAGGTTGTCAAATATCTCCCTTCCGCTTTTTTGCTCTTGGTTTATAATACAAAAAGGCGGAAGGGAGATATTTAACAACCTTATAATAATGATAATAAAAGTTACATACTTTGTGCAGATCTAAATTGAAAATACAGTCAAGTAACAATTTTATATAATTTATATCTTTTAAATATAAAGAAAAATTTAATTATACTTTCTAATTACTCATATTTTACTTACTTGTACCTATTTTTTATACTTTATCATGTTTACACAAAAAGATTATGGAAGAAGGATTATATTTAGAGCATGTAATGGCAATGATTTCATAAACATACTTTTGATCATATAGTTTTTATTACTTTTCAGAATATTTCAATTCTTTTAATTATTTTTGAAATGTGTAATAACAAGTTGAAAATAGCATTTTGTCTTAAGGCAAGTTTTACAAACTTCCCGATACCTATACATAATCAGTTTAATCAATAAGAATTGAGATTCAGCTACTTTGGTAATATGTTCAACTGTTTATTTATAAAATAAACTCAAAGTTCACTAAAGTATAATCAATATGATTTTCAATTGATTTTTTCAAACATATTTATAGCATCTGTAATTCTATAAATTAAATCCTTTACCAAGAAACGGTCTTGCAGATCTTTACGAAAGACCATCAGCATGACTCCCAGCCAATATTTTTCGACTTATCTAAATTTTTAATATCTATTCAGGATTATGGTCTAAAACGTATAACGTATAACGTAAAAATTGTTAAAATACAAATACATGTGATATCTTACTCTACCCCTCTCTCCCCCACGTGATATTTTGTGATCTTTTGTAAAACCCCCCTCCCCTTAAAAACCTCAAATGATTAATGAACGTCCCCTTTAATTTTGAGGAAGAGAAATGTGAGAAATGGCAATAAAAATCTAGACAATAATGGCAATAAAAAATTTAGACTTTTGTACTATTTATGAGAGAAAGGTTCGGCCGATCGTAGCGCAAACCCAACCAACCCTGAACCTCATCGAGTTTCATCGAATGGCATCGAAAGTTTTAGAAATTGGCTTAGACTTTTATGAAGAAACGTCGACGAAAGGCCAAAAGTCGGCTCACATACATCACACCCATACTTTTTCTAAATTTGGTCTCATTCGATTCAGAACGACTTGAAACGTCGAGCAAACATGAAATTAGCAAGTCTTCTTCGCCTTCGGGAAAGTACAAAATTATAAAGACGCCCATCATTAGCCATACTATTGATGTTTAATTTATAATGTCTTACCAGAAGTGCTATCTTTTTCGCAACGTGCATTTCGCTCCTGACTCCGTTTTCACCTCCTCCTAGTGACGAATAGATTTGTATGTAGCACAGGGCAACCAGCACGAAGGCCAGGCCGTTCACGACCAGCAGAACTACGATATAGGCCATATCAGCGTTGTCCTCCGTGGACATAGGAAGGCATATGCTTAAAAGAATAATTTTAGTGGATTAATTTTGTTCCTAATAATATTATTTCTATGAGACAATAGAAATTTCTAATAATTGTAATGAGTTCTAATTGGCGTTTTAGCACTTTACACACATTTATTTGCCATCTCGATTGTTGTGTCTGGTTTGTTATTTTTTACTACGAACGAAATATATAATAATGGATAGTACTACCCTAAGGCATGTCCGTGAGCTGAGTTAAGCTCCAACTAGATTCATGAAAGAAATAGTGTGAGAGATTTCCCATTTCCATTTCACACCACAGTGCCCGAAATGGGCTAGTGAAAGTGGTCATAGAAATGAAGGAAAGAAAGAAGCATAAATAAAGTGAAAATTGTATATTACTGTAAATGAAATGAAACGATTAAATTCTAATTAAATGGCAATTAAACGTGATTCATACTCTTGAGGTAAGTTATATGAACTTTACAATATAAAGTTCAACTTCGGCTTCGGCTTTCGGTGTCATACTATTTAAAATCACCTAATACGTCAAGTGAACATAAAATTACTAAATTCTGAGTTTAACATATATAATGTCAAAAGTAGCAGTAAATAACCACAATCATAGATTCAGTTATTGTTATTATTACGGTTATTATTAAAACCTTGATAAGAAAATGGGTTGTAAGATTTTAACATTCGTATTGGGTTCATCGCTGCATCAATATTTTTAAACTATATAACTGTACTATTTTTGTGAGTACAGAAACATTTACCCCTATGAGCTACTATGACTAAATTAATATACTGTACCTAGTGGATGAATAGTTGTTTATCCCAAAAAGAGGTAAAATTGCTGCTGATAAAGAATATAACCAACCACAAGCCATTGCGCGATAGGCCATCCTACTATCCAAACGCCTTTCCAAATATATGGCCCTGGTTATGGCCATCCATCGTTCCACCGTTAATACTGATAGAGAAAAAATTGACAATTGAGCAGCAAATACTGTTAGAAAACCTGCCACTTTGCAACCGGCACCTATGATAAAATGAAATGTAATAAATACATTAGTATTTGGCGTTGAAACAAACAAATTTTTAACTAGGCTGAAAATTACATAACAATCAGAAGAAGATATTTTGGCCATATTCAGAACAGGTTTGCAAATTCTATCATCAAAACAAGACCTATTTTCAATGATAGATTGAATAAGTAATAAGTGATGAGAAAATCATTATAAAAACAAATCTCATTGAGTAATCGAAAGAAAAGTTTTTAAGTTTTGATCAAAGATCCAATTTAATAATTTCATATTTTTTTCATGTTATGTTGATTAGTTTTTAGTTCGGAAAATGATCCTAGACGACTGTACGGCATTGAATCACTTTAGCATAATTCAATATTAACCAACCCTTATATAACTTATAATCAATTTATACTTGCCAGTATTTTATTTACTGACCATACTGCCAGTCGCTGGCATAATTAAAAAATTCTCCCATCGAATGGGCATCAATACAAGCTAAGAGTAGAAGGTATAATCCCATGCAGAGGTCAGCAAGTGCAAGATGAACCATCAAAAATCTGGAGACAGATTGTTCACCACCACTGCAGAGCGACACCACCAAAACTGAGATATTACCCAAAATCGTAATAAACTATAAAATATTAAGAATATTAATATTAGACAATAAATTATTTTGGTGAAACTACTCTAATAGCTGGTGACAAGCATTTTAATAGATTATGATTATGACAGAAATAGAAAATCTTAAATTAGAGGTAAGAGAATTCTTTAGGAACAAATTTATTGCACTGACAAAAAAAATTGCATGGAATTCAATAAGAAAAATGGCGTGAATAATCAACAAATCATAAGTTTTAAATATTAAAAAAAAAATTAAAATCATGTTTTTCAATTCACTTATAAAATTACTATTAATTTTGAAAAATTCTTCATGAGATATTTTTATACTGACCAACACTAACCAAACACTGATTCTAAGCCATGAAGATCCCATTACATCTTCGCAAGGATTTAATGCATCAGCCTTAGGCTTACACCTTACTGGTGGTGATCTAAAATTATTTTTATTATTTTTAAAGACGTTGGGAAATCTTGCTTAAAATATATTGATCAAGATAATATTGTAACAATTATGCTTGTATTACATATGTGGAGCTCTTCTACGAGTTTGGAAATTTTGATGGAGTTTTTTCACAGTCGTTATATAAACTAAAATAATAATGTCAGAAAGATTACAAAAATATTTTATTTAATAATTAAGTTTTTTTCAAAGTGATGATATTTATTTTTACTAATAGTAGTAAACCTATATTCCTAATAGACTGTAATGCTTCTAATCATTAGGAGTCCTAATAGTGAAAATTGGTGGTTTTTAATTGATATAAATATCATGTACCCATTTGAATAGTTTTAGTCTATTTAATTACGAAATATATTATTTCCTTACGATTCTGTTAAGTTTCCACAAATAGCAGTAAGGCCGACAACTCCGATTTCTGTGGTCATTTCGTGAAAAACTCCAAAATCCATTCCAGAATCAGCACCATTCTCTGATGAAGATGACTCCGACGACCACACATTAACGGACTCACCGGATTTTTCGGGTATCACGAAATCGTTGTTTGTTTTATAGAAACCATTTTTGTCATTTTCGTTTTCGTTAATATGATTTTGGTTATGCGAAAACTGTCTGAAATTGAATACACTTTTTATTTGGAATGTAATAATATTTAATAGAAAAGGCATATACTTATTATTAGAGTTTCTACAAAATACTTCTTGAAATGAGTTTTCTCTAATGATTTGCTTTTTATTTTATATTTCAATTAACAGTGAAAGTAAAAGTTCAATTCTTGGCAAGTTCAAAACCCAGAATTGTTAATATTATAAATTCTCTTTAAAGATAATATTATAATTTTTCTTTGGAAGAACATTGCTTGGTCAAACACTTTTGCATATATTTGGAACATGGTACATGATTTGGACGATGTTTCAAAACACAAACATTAATTGACAAATTCATGTTTTAAATTTGTGTGAAAGCTACTGTGATCTTGGCTTTATCAAATTTGTTTGTTCTATCTCAGCCAGTAAAAAGTCTTTTTATAGAAATTAGTGGTCAAAATATAATGATACGATATAGTTTCACATTTTTGTTAATTCTTCGCTCAGGAGTGCAAGATACAAATGCTGATATATTAAAATTTATCGTTTTATCATATGGCTAATGTGTGAGAGAAGGAGCAATAAACCATATAATTAACCTTACCCGGCAAAATGATGGTTTATATTTTTGGCCCCCGAAACAACGTGATCTTTCCCAGCTTGCTCCGGGTCAAAATGTATAACTGTTCGCTTTTGCCTTCGTCCGATAGCATTCCAAAGTTCAAAATCGCTTATTGTAGAAGCATCTAAATTAGTTTCATTTCCTTCTGTAAGTGCTCGTCCTTCGGCACTGTCACAAAATCTGGTAGTGCAAAAATATTGGTAATAATTATAATATAATATTAATAATAACTATAATAATTATAATATATATAGTTGATGGATAATGGGTCGTATTAGTTACGTTTCATCATTTTGAGCAAAATATTTGAATAAAATTTACATGTTCCTAATTCTTAGCAAATGTTTGCAGAATAATTACACTATTCATTGTTTAAAATTATTCATGCTTTCTTCGATTTGTAATCTGAGATATAGAAGCATGCAAAAATTTTTTTATAGATAGTATGTAATACGCAAAATAGAAAAAAGGAATACATATTACTCATGCCATGGATTTATTTACCGTTGCGTTATTTTATGTCTCGAGATCAATACACATTTTTTCTAGGAACTATTTGTTATACTTATGCTTAAAGTATTTGGGTTATCGAATTTTTTTATTATTATTTCAACAGCAATCAGAACTCTTACTTTACATGTTCTATAAGCTGTTTGTTGAAGACTTATGGCCTAACGTATTTTATGAGAGGCAACCCATCGGCTTACCATTCTCCTATGTGTGGAGTTTATATTAGCTCTTATAGTTATCATATGACTGAATGATGCAGCTGTGTCCACAAAAGACGATTTCCACTTAAAATTATATTGCGATCTATAACCCCAAGTGGAAAATTGACTGAATTGAATTGAATCAAAGCTGCCTGATGTCAGGTTTTGGCGGTAGCTGGAATCGAACCAGCGAACCCGGTACTAGCTGGTGCTAGCTCACGTTCGAACCGATTTCGCCACGACGGGTCCAGGGTTATTGAATTTGAAGTAAAAAAATTTTTATTAATAAATCTTACCTTCGGGCCCGTTCTATATAAGCAACTCTCTGAGCATAAAGAATCGGATCATGTCTTGCTGGATATTGAAAAGCACAGCAGTGAAATGCATATGTTAAATGCGCTTGTCTCAAGCTCTGAAATAGAAAATATATGTCATATTATATTTGAAAGCTTAGATAATATTATCACTAGGTTTTATTAGTTTGCCTACTCAGAATCTGTATTAGTTAAGATTGTTTCTATCCAAAATATTCAATTCAGACCAGTTTATTTATTTTACACCTGTACATCGATTACTTCTAGTGTTCAGCATTTACAATGATTAGGATTCTGAATTGCACTTTTGTGTGCATTCAAATCTAGAGTTTTTTTTAATCTCAATAAAGTGTTCTATAATCTATTATGTACATCACTTATTTCTAGGTTTATTATTTTACGAATGCTATTCCTTAATATATTTGGATCTTTATTTTCAAGCAAAAATAGTGCAGGATTTGAATACGGAACCTTGTGGTTTCAAGTCTAAAGCTCTTGAGAAAATATATGATTTTAATCATTTTAATCTACATTTTTTGAATTTTAAGGCAACCGATAAAAAGATTTTATAATAACTAAACTATAACTGAAACTAATTTTTCTTTGTGCTTAATTATTTATCGATTTACTTTTCATTCAAGCTTCACACTTGTGTCATAAATTATTATTATAGACTGACTTATAATTATATGACACCAAAACATTGAAAAAGAAAGTCGAAAAATATTTACTTTAGAAGTATTAGGAATTTACAGAAAGACGAAATGAAAAAGGTTACAGAGAGACGAGATGAATTGTGATTTATTTCTCACTATAATATTTTCAATTTCCAATAAATAAAGTTATATTCTAAGAAATTATCTAATGTTATAAATGTATTATTAATTTATTCATTTTGTATATAATTGGCACTAAGATTTTGATTACCTTTAAATGATAAATGCTAGGAATAACTTTAAGTGTTGGCGTATTTTCTATTCTAAGGATTTCTAATCCTTCCAAGCCTTCTGGAGGTAGTGCTTCCAAGGAAGTATATGATAAATCTCTACAAATATATTATACTCTGAATTAAATATTATTTCAAGTTTTTTTTTTAATGTTTTTATTTTATCTACTTACAATTCTCTTATTTGCATTATTCCACTAAAAGTCTTAGGTTGTAGTTGACGGATCTCTTTGTTTCCTTTGAAGCTCCTTAAACATAACAATTGTCACTAATTTACAAGATACGTAATGCATAATTTATACAGTAAAAAAATTACTTTGTAATTTACATACAGTTTTCCTATTTGTGACCCTGAAAATGCATGATCTCCCACCCAATTTATTGGATTATGATCTAGTATCCTGAGAATGACAAATTATATTTTTAAGGGTATTATTATTTTTATTTTTATATTATGTAAATATATACTGACAATTGTTCTGCAATAACTCGAAAAGCTTCATTTTCAATTCGTCTTATTCTATTTCCTTCAAAATCTCTGCAACATAAATCTTTACTTTAATTTTTAAAATTAAAAATATATACACATTCATTTCTTGCTTTCAGAATATATAAATTCAGTTGTGAAAAGCAATTTACGTTATAGTGCACAAATTTTATTACTTAATGTTGACAAGTTGTAACAAATTTAGTAGTTAGAGTACACAAAATTGTACACAAAACAAATTATCTCTCTGAAGTAATTTACAATTGTATATTAGTACTTAATTGAAAACACTACGTGTTATTAAGGATTACTTGAAGGATTTTTCCATATAAAGATGTGTTAAAATTTTAGAATAAATTTTTATCAGCTTTCTTTTTATTTCAACAACTTATACTGCGTCAAATTAATAATGTTTGGCTTATAGAGAGAGTATGATGCACTATGAGATTATGGGCAGCGTGTGTTGTTTAATGATATTCTACTTTTTATTTTTTTAGTTTGAAGAAAAATTGGAAACTTAACTTCAATCAATTTTGAAATAAGCAAATAATAAAAATGACTCATTTCCATACATGATATGCAATATATTGCCTCCGTGCATCAAATTCATATCTGGAATGTGATCAAGTCCAGTGTACATGATACGCCTAAGAATTAGAAAATAACATAATATAAATTATATTATTTTTAATAGTAATTAAATTTTTTAAGTTTTATTAAGATTTTATTACTCACAGAGATTTTAAGGTATGCGAGACTCCTTGAAACACATGCCTTGATATATTATGTAACTCAGGAGCATGAGAAATGTATCTGTAAGAAACATCAATTTTGCATTCTGCGAAATAGAAGAAATTAATATGTACGATTAAATTTTTCAGTTATACATACATTGTTCTTAACAAAGCGATATTACTGAACGCTCCTGCTTCAATTTCTTCAAAATATGGCATGTCTGTTATGATTCTATAAAAAATAGTATATTTACCAAATTAAATATCCAATGTTATCTACTGAAAATTTTTAAAAGTGTATTCAAGTATTTATTAAATAATACATCGAGGATATTTTAATATGTATAACTCACTCCCTACAATTAATCCAGCGATCTAAGCATTTTTAAATTTGTATATATAAATCGTTTATATAATTGCTAAAATTATAACTATAAAATTATAATAACTAACTAACCTTGAAGGCACTAACTGTAACTAAATTGGAAATATTTAGGTATAGAAACTATATTATAAACTATACATATTGTTTATTGTGAATTACTTGAATCAAGTTTTTGAAGCTATATTCTACTGTTCTCTAGAGCTAGAATGAGAAAATATTAATGAAGGAAATTTCAACCCCACATCTTTGACTAATAAGAGGTATTGACGTAAGTTTAAGTTTTTGGATTCAGCAGCATCAAACGATATATTTTTGGCTTATTAGAATTTTAAACATAAAAATATTTTGATAGAAAAAAACTAAACAAAACAACGATATTATATATAAAAATAATATGCATATATATATATATATAATTTGTTTTGTTGCGATATTTGTTATAAATATTTATGTCGAGTTCATTTGGCGTTCTATTATGATCTAGGTTCTATAATACCTAGAATGGCGATTATTTCCTATAGCACTATATTTATATGTGCATTTATTATTGATCAATTTTTGAATAAAATATTTTAGTTATAAATGTTTTGATCATACATACATGTCCATAAGCGTAGCACTGTACGGCTGCAGACCTCTACGTCGTAGCATTTTCAAGCCGCAGTTGAATAATGTGAGTTTGTGTAAACCCGTGTGAAGCTTTTGTGGAACTCTATTCAATGACAAGCCTTCGCATCTATAAATATGATTTATATTCTAAAAAAATTAAATAACCATAAAAAGACGATTCAATATGATTTATGTACTTTTTCAACATAGATCTCGGTGAATTGTTTCGTTGGAGACATACTAGGGTGGGTTCACTATGGCTCGTAATATTATCTAATTTAACCGTCAATGTATTAGTATCAGCAAATTGATATAAAACTTGTCGATGTGATAATTTATACTTTAAGAAAACCTGCCAAAATCAATATTCAAGTATACAGTTAATGTCTATAGAATTATATTGTATGTTTTCGCATTTATTCATAACTTTTTTATTTATTAACTTTCCTCAGGGTAGGTTATAGTCATAGATAAACAAGTATAATGGTTATAGTAATCGCATAAAATCGAATCGTTTTAAAGCATTGTGGACATTTAGGCATACTTTAGACAAAATTGATGTATGTGTGTATGTATCATACAAATTGAATCCTCACTTTCATATATACTGTATATGTATGTGCGGATACAATACAATACAGTGGGTTTCGGATAAACCAATTTGAATGATTTAAAAAACTCGCGATTCCTATACCTGAGGTGGCGTGCCGAATAGTTTTTGGCAAAAGCAATGCACCACAAGTTTATTTATTTTTTATTCATTTATTTTATCACTTTATTCATTTATTTTATCACATAGCCAACAGAGTTGCTTCAGACTTAAAAATATACTAATGATAGACACTAAATATAAAACAGTATCTAATTACTAGTGTAAATTAAATATACCCATTGAAAATAACATAAAAGTTAAGAATTATAAAAATGAACTTGTACTGATGGCTATTTATTGCTTTAGTAAAAAATATTTGAGTTCGTGATGAGATTTTATGAATATTAAAGACTGCTGATTAAAGATTTGAGGACAATCAATATCATTGTTACAAATGTATAGGAACGAAATACTTTTAGAAATTATGTAATAAATTCATTCAGTAACAAATTATGGTCAAAACCACATTCAGGATAAGATTTGTGTGTTCTCAAATATAGATATTTGACAAATTATAGAATGAACTGTTTATTAAGAAGAAATATCTAAAGAAACGAACATAAAATAAATGGATAGAAATTCCAAATAATGCGTTTCGTGGACAGTGGACACGCTCGTATGTAAGTGGCTAGAAAGACTCGACCTGGATCAGGGGTACCGGGTTCGATTCCCCTTCGAAGAGCCTGTTGTCAAGCAGTAGTGGCAACGGTTTTCACTTGGAAATATAGATAACAATATGTTTCCAAGTGAAAAGTCGTCACTTTTACAATAATTGTAATAATAAAATTCATCACATAGAGATGAGACAACTGTTTGGCTTGCCATATATAATAAAAAACAAACGTAGTTTGTAAGAAATTTATCACAACAGCTCATAGGACCCATAAGTTCTGATCGCTGTTAAAATAAATAAATAAATAAAAATGTATAGCATCTATGTTAGCGTCTATCGAATGATTTTGTATATTTGTAAAATCAGTTCCAGAACTTTAGAAAAATGAAACTAAACATAGATACAAAGGACATAGTGTGAAGTCTCCTTAGTACGTACACATATACTTTTATTTGCTGAATTTGCCGCATTATTCAAAATTACAAAGAAACCATAATATAACTGATGCCGATTTTCGACGTTACCAATAATTTCTTCTATGCCAATGTTATAGATATAATAAAAATTTAAATATTCTGCAACAATCAAAACGAAGAGAAATATGTTTCCATTACCTGCAGTCTAAGATCTCCCCAGATTCGTCAGTAACATTCAGGCAGATGCACTGCCAATTATTCTGCTTGGCTTCTTGCACTGGTTGGCCGCACCCGTTCGGCGCGCACGTTGGGTTCACCAGAACTGCATTCGAATAACCCAGGAAGAGCATCATGACAACCGACGTCGTTATTAGAATTTTGATGTGACATATGTGATTGTAACATATCATTTTGTTATATAATCACTGGTTTGGAGTAATTGATTTTTATTCGCGTAAACACTTATTTATTGGCGGAATTACATTTTGTTATATGACCACTGTTATTTTTCTTAAAATTCGTTTTTATGTTACCGTCACATAACTTATTATATATAATAATTATATTATTTATAATTTGGATTATATTATATAAAAGTTGAATTTTTGAGCTAACATAATAATTATTAATAATTTGCAATTTTCAAATATTTATAAAAAATTTATTTTCATTTTAATATACATAATAAGTTAAAATTGTGAATAATCTTAATAATGTAATTTAGAACTCACATAATTTAATTTTAAAAATACTTTTTAGTTGTTTAGTTTAGTTTACTGGAAAATTTTTAGATTAGTTGAGATAAGTTTAAGTAACATCTACTGAAGGTTCAATACAAATATCTGCTTAAGAATACAAATTGAGACATGGGAGATAAATACTGTTTGATAAAATAATATAGCTTTATTTTATATTAAAATCATTATTAGTGTTTGGTGATTGAATATTATGGGGTAATCATAACTTCAGTATTGGAAATTATAGCCAGTAATAAAATCTTAGTAACACAAATTTTTACTACGATTTTATTATTGTCCCATATTTATTTGAAAATTTGGAATAAAAATAATGATTTTGGTAATAATTCGCGTTTAAGAACAATGCAATATATTTATTATATATATGTTAATTGTGTTTTGTAGAAGATTTATTTAAAATCGCAATTATGCCAAAATTGTTTCAATGAAAGTATAGAAAAAAACTTGAATCATTTTGTTTGAATACTTGATTCGAAATTAGTAATATAGAGAAAATAAGTCTGGGGATAAATAAATTGCAATATGTTATCATATATGTTAATTTGCGATCTTTAATGAAAAGAAAGTTGGATATTTTTCAATAATTGCAAATTTTGTAATTACTTAAGTTTGTTATTGTTTACGCACTTCCTATATAACTTACTCGTACTTTAATTCACTTATATAATTCTATTTTATATTTATAGAATATTAGTACTGTCTGATGATTGAAAAATATTGATAATTAGCCAATAATAAAAGCTTAGTAAAACATTTTTTTACTGTGTTTTTATTATGGATTCAAATTTATTTGGAAATTCAGAATAAAAATCATATTTTTCAATAATTCGATATTAACCACTGATTGGATTTCTATTGTGAAGGGAGGTAAAAAAATAAGCAGTTTTTTTTGTTTTTAATTGACATTAATATTGTAGAAATAAATAATGCAATGTATGTTAATCATGTATAGTGCAAAAATCTAGAATTGCAATTATGCCAAAGTTGTTTTAATAGGACAGAAAAAACTTGAATCATTTTGTTTGAATGCTTGATTCGATATTATTAATATAGAGAATACTATTATATTTTGATAAAGTTTGCAAAAGACTGGGGATGAATAAATTGCAATATGTTACCATATTTGTTAATTTGTGGTTCTTTGATGAAAAAAATGTGAGTTAGTTCAGTGTTTCAATAATTGCAAATTTCGTATTGATTTATATTTGTTATAGTTCACTTACTTTTTTATAATTTATTTTAATTCACCTTTCTTTTATATTTACAGCATGTTATTAGTACTGTTTGAAAATTGAAAAGTCTTAGGTAACCATTAACTTTGACATTGGTAATTAGCTTAGTAATACAAATTTTTGCAACGATTTATTACTGTCTTATTTTTATTTGAAAATTTAGAAAAACAATAACAATTTGAATTTATTAACATTACATTATATGTTAATCATGTAATTAGTAAAATTTATCCAGAATTACAATTATGCCAAAGTTGTTCCAAAGAAAAAACTTGAATCAGTAGATTTTGTTTAAATGTCTGATTCAAAATTGTTTGTTTAGTAAATACTGTTATATTTGGATAAAATTTGGAGAATAAGATTGGGGATGAATAAGTTACAATATGTTACCATTTGCGGTTCTTTGGTCTGAAGAATGCCGGATTCTTTTCAATAATTGCAAGGTTTATTGTAATGATTTTAGATTTTATATATGTAATTTTGCACTTACTTTTATAAGTTATTTTAATCCATCAAATCCATTTTTAGTTGTTAATGTGGAATTTAACAATGTTTTATTTTACCATTTTAGAGCAAGATTTTGAAGCAAATTTATTTATCAAATGATTAAATTTAGGAAATAAGTTATAAACGTTGCTTCTAAATTTTGCAATGAAGTTTTTGTTTGTTTAATTATAACACTATATAAGCTCTAATATTATTATTAAAAATCCACACTACTAGTTAGAAGTGATTAACATTTAAACAATATATTTCAGCACACAGGTAAAGAGTTTTGCATGGTAAATTAATGCCGCATAAATTATCTTGAAATTCAAATGATGTGATAATAGTGTTTCGTTTTGAAATGTCAGCTTCCCGTACAACAGCAATTACTTGGAACCAATTTACACCTATCACGTGCTCCCGTCCACACAATATGCGGACGCTCCAGTCTATTTGTTTATGAATAAACTAAATTCACAAGGAACAACTTTTAATTTTTTACTCATATTTATATTCCATATATCATTTACTAGTGAACCTAACGATTCGCGAATTGTGACTGAGTTTTGTGCCGAAAAATGTGATCTCGAAACTGGTTGCCTCTTCAGTTTGAATAATTGTTGTAATTACTTACTAATATAATGTACACTTTATGCATTTAACATGAGTTTGTCTTCGGAACTGTGTTGGTATAAATATCTATTTGTGTGGGTGTTAGCCAGGAAAACGTTTTAAAACTTTCAGTTAGACACGTCAAATAGAGCAGTAAAGAAATCAACAAATTATTGCCAATTATTGATATAGTACAGCTCCAGCGATTGTGACGGACGAGAGGTAATTTTAGTATTGTTTTGTTCTATAAACTTTAAAGATTTATGGAAAATTGAAATTACTTTATTTTATTTATAAAGATGCTGCTTTTTAACATTTAAATTATTTTAAGGTATGAATTTTTGTTTATATTTCTTGATAATACATAAATGAATTTAAGGAACAAAAATTCAAACCATATAGATTTAGATTAGATAGATAATTTGAAACAATTACCATTACCACATATCAACTTTAAATTGAAATTGTTCGCCTTTCTAACATATAGTTTTCAATTTCAATATGTTAATAATATAAATTGTAATAAAAAGAACTGGTAAGGAGATATAATTTAAAAAATAGTTAATAAGTTGGTAACATTTGAATCATTTTACGGAATGAATTAGGATTGTATTTCTTGATAATATATAAATAAATTCAAGAATAAAAAATTCAAAACATATATAATGCCATTTGAAACAATTACCATTACCACTTACCAACTTAAAATGAAAATTGTTCGCCATTCTAACGTATGGCTTTAATTTCAATAATTTAAAAATAAACTTTAATGAAAAGAACTGGTAAGAAGATATAATTTAAAAAATAGGTAAAAAGTTGGTAGGTTAGGGCGGGCACTAAGTTTAATTTGACTTTCAGTAGTTATACTGTCTAAAACAACAAATGACACGTACTAAATAAACAGCTATCAATATCAAACTATGTTCAGCAAAAACCCCAGCTAATTTGCCATTGTAAAAATATCTTGTGTTATCTTTTTTTTATTTTTTCATCTGTTCCGTATTACCAAAAGAAAATACTTTTGTTATGAAATAGCCATTTGTTTCCTGATAACTACGCCGTAAGAATTAAAATAGTGGCTGGTTATACATTTTTTTCCTTTTATGTACTTTAAAATAGCTATCGTTAAGAGATTTTATGCTTTGCTGGTTTTTGAGATGATTGTGGTGGACCTTCTTAACCTCGGACCTTTAAACCCCTCGCTCTTCCCTTTATGTATGTCAAAATAAAGCAGCAAAATTATTTAAAACTACCGAAAGTCTGCTGACTTATCTAAATTGAAACTAGTTTTATTTAAGACAGATTAGAAATAAAGTTTAAATAGTTAAAAGTTAAAACATATATTCAGCATAGTTGTTAATTTGTGATTCATTTTGATTCCATCAATATTAATTTAAATTCAAAATTACAAACACATCAACCAAATGTGTGAAGTATGATATTTCCACAATTTTTTATGAGACGGTCTTTAATTTTAAGTTAATATAATTAAATTGAAACAGCGATTTTAGAGCAAACCAATTGTATCTTGACAATTAGGGCAAATAGAATACATATTTGCTTCATATAAAATAGTGTGCCTATACATTTTGTTTGAAACATACTAGGTAAATAAGTTTCCTTCGATAGTACTATATTTAAAAAATAAATTGTTGCTTCTATATTTTAAATTCAATATGCAAATATTATTATGTAGTTATATTATATAAAATATTATGTGTAAAATGGTTACTACAATGAAATTTCCCTCCTTTGAATATAATTTCAATTTTATAAATAATTCAGAAGAAAGTTATTCATTTTACTTATTTATTAGTAAATTATTTACTTCTCCTTAAGGCAATTTTCATTTTTTTTTTTTGTTAACGCGAAGAAACGACTCGGCCGATCTTACAACTAATCAACGCGGGTTATTATCGATTTTTATCAAATTTAAAATTCTGAAATCGTAGAAGCCCTTTTTGGAGAAAACTTTATACACACTCATATTTTTTTTCAAATTAGGTCTCAAGCAATTCAGAATGATTTAAAAGCAGACTAAGTCGAACAAAAACAATATCAGCAAAACAGATTTTCTAGCAAAAACTTAAACTTGCCTTGCCCATCGGTTTAATCAAAAATCAAGATGAAGATATTTTAATATATATATTATAAACATTTATATATATATATATGTATATTGATAATATACATTTCATTAGATAACATTATTCATCAAATAATATAATTGAATTAAGTGATCGATCCAATGCAATTATATAATCGTAAACAATAGATTTTTTTATATTTATAAATATAATTGGCAATATAATTTACATAATAGAACACCAATTATTTAATAAATAACAGTGACATATATGGTATTCCCGAAGGAGAAGTTTTGTGTTTTCCCGAGAAAATCAGACGTCGCAATTTATGATATCTCGCCGTTTCAAGTCATTTGAAATTGTTTTAGGCCAAAATTGAAAAAAGTATAATTGACGCTTTGACGAAAATTACTGAACCGATTTCAAAAATTTAAAACCCATTCCATGGAATTCTATAAGAACGCGTGTTGATTAGTTTTGTGAAACGATCGGCCGAATCGTTTTTTGGAACTGGCTGTAACCTACAAACAATTTTACCCATGTTTTTGGAAAAAATCCTAAACCCATTTTGATAATCGGTTATTGAAAGGGTAAATAATGAGCTTAGTTAAACTTTCAGAATTCTATCAACACAATTTTAAAAGTTACTAAATCAATTGTTATTGATTATGTCGATTATTTGTAAGTCACTTACACCTAGTTAACAAAATTTAACAACCGTTCAAAAGACAGTTGGGGATCGTATAATTAGTTTTTGGTAAAGATCGGCCGGGCCGTTTTTCGGTAATTAATTTTTTAGGAAAAATTACTATTTTGATGAATATTTTTACAGTTATAAGGTTTATCGTCTTAATGAACTTTTTTAAGTAGCATTTTGTCATATGACAAATGCTCGGCATAGATTCTGATTAGAATCGCCTATAGATTTCGAATTGGAATTTGATTGGACTTTTTATTATTCTACCGCTTATCGTAGGCCTATAATATTCTAGTGTTTTATTCAGTTTATGAAATCCTTCGTTATACAAAGTTTCATCAAAATTGTGCCTTAAGGCTTATTGCTCGAACGTCCCGTACCGAAAATTATTATTTTTTTTAATTTAAATTTTTAAGAATTTTGAAATGTTTGAAGAAATTTGACTTTTGAAAATTTAGACTTTTTTCGTATGGTTTAATTTTTTGAAAATTTAAATTTCTTTCCATGCAATCGCGCAGTGTAGCTGTTTTAGAGACAAAATATCGAAGCGCGTTAGCGTCGCGTCGCAATTTAGCGGATACATTAGTACGAAACGAGTAAACATATAAACAAAATTTGTATCTCATTATCAAAATCTCTATGATATTATCTGATAACTTGTTGTGCATATGTCTAATGATCATTTTTGACCGCTAAATGGTATTTTTTAAAACTGATCCGGCCTTTTTATAAATGTAATCAGTTCTTTGTTTCATCAATACAAGTCTATGTTTTTTTAATTTAACTTGGTTGATGCGTGTTCCCGAAATCGTCGACGAAATTTTTTATCCGCACTTACACACACTTACATTAATTATTCCTAAGGCAGTCTGAAAATGTTCAGAAATTTTGAAACGTAAAGTTATAAAAAAAAATCACGATTTCTTTGCGATTACTATAAAAACTTACCCTACCAAAAGTTAGAAATAGTAAATCAATTATTATTGCTTATGTAGATTATTTACACATATCAAGAAGTTTTTGCTACTTGTCTTAAGGAAAAATGTCACCTACATCTGGTTATATTTAATATTTTAATATAGAGTATTAATGTAAATTAACGTGCCTAAAAATATATTTTACATATAAAAAACGTGTAAATAAATTATTGTTTAATTTATTTTAAAACAAAATCTATAGCATATATATTTCAAATGTATTTATAAGCAATTATATTATTTATTAACTTCCTGTAGGGTAAGTTATAGTAACCGCAAAAAATCGAAAATGAAAGTTTTTATATATCTTTACGTTTCAAAAGTTTCTGAACATTTCGCATACCTTGTAAACAATGAATGTATGTGTGTGTGTGCGTGTGTATGCGGATACAAATTTTTGTCGACCATTTTGGGAACACCGATTAACCGATGAATGATTTAAAAAACATTTCATTTCTACTGATAAGAAGACGTGCTGATTAGTTTTTGGCAAAGGCAGGTCTAGCTGTTCCAAAGATACGGGGCAAAAAGTGCCGAAAACGGTAACTCAGTTTTTAAGAGAACGGAGCGTCCGATTTGAATAGTTCAAAAAACATTTCACTTGTAATGACAAGATGAAGAACTGATTAAATTTTTGAGGAGGCAGGTCTAGCGGTTTCGGAGATCTAGTAAAAATAGTAAAAAAAGCCATTTGGCGGTCAAAAAATATCATTAGACATATGCACATCAAATTATCAGATATTTTATGGAGATTTTAATAATATGTATCAATTTTGTTTACACTTCTATGGTTTCCGTAACATCGTTTGTCCGTTAGGCGCTTCAATATTTCGTCTTTATGCAGCTAAAGCAGTACGATTGCTTTGAAAAAATGTTCAAAATTTCCAAAATATTTAAAGAACTAGTTGGTTTGGTATTTAGCCTTGAGGCAAGTTACATGAACTTCCCGATATGTGTAAATAATCGACTTAATCAAAAAAATGTGTAAATAATATACTTCATCAATCCTACTTTAAAAAAACGATAATAATTTTAGCAAACTTTGACGAATTTGTAAAATTAAACTACTTGTCGTTAGGCCGTAATATTACAGTAAGTTCTATAAGTCCATGATGTATATCGCCAAAAAAGTTCCATGAAAATCGGCTTAAATTTTTTGAAGTAAAACTTCTTTAGGCGCGATATGGGTGTAAAAATTTTTAGGCGCGACACGGGTGTAAATCCGTACAAATGCAACGAAAATGCCAACGTGTAGTTGAACACTACGACGCCGTAAGCGCTGATGTCGCGAGTATCCACTCCCGTCATGTCATGCGTAAGTCGAGCGCTAAACCCTATATGAACTTGCATTAATTGAATCACGTTTTTTTATTGCTGTATTATGTCCTCATGGAATAAGACTTTTCTTAGAGAATAAATGTGCCATGGAATATAATAAATTTATATTGAATCTCGTTGAAGACAAAATAATATCTACTGCCACGGATATTTATGTAGGTTGCCATGCGACAGATCAACAATCATACATTCGTCAGCAGTTTCAAAAAAATCGGTTATTGATACCGGGGCTTTGCCGTATGAAATAATTTTAGTTCTGAATAAATTTTACATAATAACAACTAATATTGATGTAAGTGATGGCTTAGCTAATGGTTGTGTGGGAAAATTAGTGTACATAGAACGTGGCGATGATGATGAACTTCTACGTTTATGGTTTGAATTTCCCGGTAAGATAGGTAACAAAATTAGGAAGAAAGCTTCACATCATATTCAAACTCTTGATATCAGTAGGACAGCTGTGCCGATGCTCAGGAGATCTTATTATTATTGATGTTATATGATTATTAAAAGATGATTTTTAAAATTCAAATATGATGTTTTTTTTATTTTTATCTTAATTGCCTACTCATACAATATTAAAAGTTTTACTTCAATCGCGTGTGATCCTTACGCGCACTCTTTTTTTTCAACAATTAATTACAAGAAAACGGCTTGGTAGATTTTCACCTAAAATTAATCAGTACCATTCCCAACTAATATCTTTCGAACAGTTTTTGATTTTTTAAAATCGGTTCGGTAGGATGAGCTTAAATGTGGACGAAAAGTTTAACACTTTTTTTTCGAATTACAAAGAAACGGCTTGTCAGATCGTTGCACAAAACTGACAAACGATAGTCCTCACCGAAATACATCAAATGGCTTTTAAATTTCTAAAATCGGTTCAGGCGTTTTTGTCGATCAAAAGTCTAATTTTGACAAATGCCAAAAAGACCATACTGATTTTTGCAAACTTTGACGAATTTTTAAAGCTGAACCAGTTGTCGTAGGGCCGTAATATTTTAGTATGATCTAGAAGACTATGGTATCTATCGTCAAAAAAATAATCATAAAAATCGTCGA
Source organism: Ctenocephalides felis (assembly GCF_003426905.1). Taxonomy (NCBI): domain Eukaryota; kingdom Metazoa; phylum Arthropoda; class Insecta; order Siphonaptera; family Pulicidae; genus Ctenocephalides; species Ctenocephalides felis. Next base: position 13,762,503 of record NW_020539725.1, on the reverse strand, counting down.
AAATTTTTTTTAAAAAACTTTATTACAAGAAAACGGCCCGGCCGATCTCTACCAAAAACTAATCAGCACGATTTCCAACCAATATCTTTCGAACGGTTTTTGAATTTTCAAAATCGATTCAGAATTGCGGGCTAAAACGTAGACGAAAATTTTTTCACTTTTCTGCCATTTATAAAGAAACGGCTTGGCCGATCGTCGCACAAAACTGACAAACAGTAGTTCTCGTCGAGATACATCGAATGGCTTTTAAATTTTTGAAATCGGTCCAGCCGTTTTCGAGAAAACGTCGATTTACGGCAAAAAATCTGTTCGCATACACACACACACACACACACACATACTTTTTCCAAATTTGGTCTCATTCGATTCAGAATGGCTTTTTCAGTTTCAACGTCGAGAAAACATAAAATTAGCGAATCGGATTTTTTGATGAAAACATAAACTTCTCCTTCGGGAAGTTAAAAAGCATTTTTTTCAAAAATGTCAATTTTTTTTCTCAAAAACTTAAAATTTCCCCAAAATCTATAATTTTTCCAAAGTTTAAAAAAAATTAATCTTATTTTAAAAAAAATATTTTTGGTACGTGAGGTTCCAGCAATTTGTCTTAAGGCACGATGCCATAGGTACACCACTAGTTTATTTATATTATATTAAAAAATAATTTCAAATATCTCTCGGATAAAACGTCAACCGAAAGATAGTCACGCCCCTCGAATCCCATTACTCGTCAGTGGCAACACTGCACGAAATCTGACAGTTTACGATCAGTCTTCCTAACATTTGCGGTGCAATAAAAGCAAAAGCAAACTTTTTATCGTTTTATATTATATAAAGATTACATTATGTTTACAATTTGTAAACAACATTGTGAAATTCATCAGTGAATCTTATGGAAGTTCTTTGGGAGAGAATTTTTCTACCGTATTAGTTTTTTCACGTATTACAGGTGTGTTGTACAGAATAACTGTATATCATAATAAACGTCATCGAATTATTTATTACATTTAAAACGTTAATGAAAATTAGAAAGTTTAAGAATATTTCACTGCTAACTTGATTTATAAATGTTTACTTAACTGATATATTATTGAAACTTCGATTATGTAGCAATTCATAAAATATTCATGATACAGAGAAAAATTTGTATTGCACATTCTTATTTGTAAAAGTCAATGTAAGTACTAATTTTTCATAAATATAGCTTAAAAGTAATCTTTAGCGATTTTACAGTTACAATAGTAAACAGATTATATAGTTGTTTCATTAGTGCTATTACGAATTCACATCTTGATCTATTATTATTATTAGTATTTCTATATTTTTTTGCAAGAATTTCTTGTTAGATTCTTACAATAATCCAATGTTCTTCTTAGATTAATATGGATTGCCAAGATGTCACCTTTATGTTCCAATTTGGTCTAATAAGAGATACTGTGACAGTGCCTGTAAAATTACTGACCTTAAAAACACTAAAAGAGTTTGCATGTGATTTCATAGCTTCAAAGGTAAATATAATATTTTAATTAATGCTACAAATAAATCTATAAACATTTCTAACTTCTCATCGTGTTTATTTTAGTTACCCGATAATGGTATAAATCGATTAGGTGATCGATTATTACTCTTCAGACATGAATATAGTAGTCCAAATTGCTTGAAATTAATAAACTCAGCAACAGATATCACAGATGAAGCACTTGTCGAAATAGTTCTGAGTGCAAATCGTAAGTATATTTATATACTTGATAATGATGTATATATTTAGTCATCTGCTCTAAAATAGATTATTGTGGACAAAAATATTTCAATAATTGAATAAATATTTTCAAAAATAGAATATTCAAAGATAGTAAGATGCGTAGACTATCAAAAACTTCATTTTTTGTAATTAAACTAAATATTGATGATTTCTATAAATTGTATTTTGTTTCTTATATTTAATTTTTCAGAAAAAAGTTGATTCTAACCTTCTATTAATATTAATTCTATTACCTTGATAATTTGATTATTAATTTTTACATTGATTATTTACTTAATGACTAATAACATATTAATATTAAAACTAAGAAACTTGAAGAATTATTAACTTGATCTGCAATAAATACTGCATAAATATATAATTATTAATAATTTTTTCACAATGTTACATTAATAGTATAATTAATACAAGATATGTGTAAATTCATGATTATTATAATTTTTTTTCTATTTTAGCACAATTTATAAATAGTCGAAATGAATCACAGAGCAACCCTGTTCAAAAACCTCATCACTTGGTCGTAAACTCTTATAGATCACCTGCTTTCTGTGATTTTTGCGGGGAGATGTTATTTGGTTTAGTGCGACAAGGCCTTAAATGTGAAGGTATTAAAATTTGATATAATTCTATTTAATTTGTACATGTAACTTATATTTAAAATGTGATAGCATCAATGGTATTATAATATTTTGATTTTGTATTTAGGTTGCAATTTGAACTATCATAAACGTTGTGCGGTAAAAGTTCCCAACAATTGCACTGCCACTATCAATCAACACCCACAACAGCAACGTCGCAACAGTCAAACCCCCTTCTGCACGTCTGGTTCACAAGGCGGCAGCAGTGGTTCCCTCAATAGCACCACTGACGATCAATGCCAACTCACCAGTGCCACCAATGACCAGAATATTGGATCTGGTGCCAACCATTTGGTGAGGAAAATGCAACAATTGATGAATGATATTATTAATTGAAAAATAGATATAGATGAAGCACACATCCAATACTTTAATTCTGAAATCTTTTATAGAATTTTGATCACTTTTTAAATAATGATTTGATATCAGAGGATATTTAACAAAATTTATATTATATGACAATAATTGTGAGTGTTCGACATGAAACTGTGATCTATTGAAAATAGGTTTAGAAAATAGAATAAAACATATCCGTCCATTTTTTAGAAATATTAAACCAATATTAGTTAAGGCTAATAGTTTTATTATAATATATACTGGTGATAGGTAGAAGGGAATAATGATGATTATTTTAAATATGAATAAAAATACTTCCTTGTTTATTAATACTTGGTTGTGGATAATTTTAGTATAGATAATGATAAGGTAAATTTTTTATATATAGATTTTAATCGAATAATACTCTTGACATGGGCTTTTAAACAAGAAACATACTCATCATAATTTGTTATAAAGGTTTATTAATATTATTTTGATAATTATTTTCTTGAAAAGGTCTACGTACTTAATTATTATTTATTAGTGTTTACGATACTTAAGTTTTACTATATGATTTTATTATTTTGTTTTAATTTATCATTATTTATTTAAAATTATATTAATTTTATTATTATTGTTGTATTTTTATATAGTACTGAATAAATATATGTATTATTTAGCTTCATATGCTTTTTATTGTAGAAAGACAATATTGGCTTTCTACTATAATATATAAAATTGCATTTATGGTATATTAAAGCCTAATAATAAATAAAATATTATTATTTTTCATTTATTACATTATAGCCTTATACAATAATTCCAATTTGTATGAAAAATCAGTACTATAAAAAATAAAACAAATTGATTCAAAGAAAATATTTGCACATTCTAAACATTTCTTTTAATTTTTACGGCGCTACATTGAAACAGTTCTAATTTAAGCAGATTACTTATCATTTTTATACTTTCGTAACCATAAAAATATTTTGTATCAATTCCATTTCTACTTTTAAACTTCGCAATACCGATTTTGATACTTAATAACCTAACTCGTTATATATTTTTGTTGTAATTTAGTATTATATATTAATGCTTTATAGGGCTGCTTGTTTATTTATTTGATTAAAGGTGATCTTATACATTCATGCATTTAAAAAAATATTGAAATTTGATAAAAAATTGTTTTTTGTATGATCTATACTATTTTTTATATTTTATATAATTTATATTTTAGGCGGGGTCTTTTGTAGTCCCAAGATCAACTAATTGTCAGAACAATGTTGTGGCAACAGTCCAGACTGGTAGTTATAGCAGGATTGGTATACCACATACTTTTGTTCTGCACACATACACCAGGCCTACGCAGTGCCAACAATGTAGAAAACTTCTACATGGTCTGTTCAAACAAGGTGTCCAGTGTCGAGATTGTCATTTCAATGCGCACAAGAAGTGCGTCAGCAAGGTAGCCAAGGATTGTGCTGGAGAAAATCCTATTTTGCCAGGTTAGTAAATTCTACTAGTTTTGATTAAATTCAAGTTATCTAGTGTATACTGAAAGTGTCAACTGATGAAACTAGCGGTTTGTGAGATGGTTTAAGGCAAAATGATGGATTTTTCTGTTTATAAACAATTTAAAGATATATGTTTTTGTTTTTTGTAGTAATTGAATTTGTTACATCTAATTGTCATCAAATAAGGGAAATTGCTTGTGTAATGAAAATACAATAAAAAAAAGTATATTCACTTACATACTGAGAGATTATGATACGTAAAAGGTACTTAAAATTAATGCTACGATGAAAACAATGATAATAATATTAATGAAAGGAATATTTACAGAGAAAATACTGAAAATTATTGATCATAAGAGCATTAGCACTTCCTACTCCTGAACATTTAATTTAATCAATCACTTTAGTACAATATCTCACAAAATTTGTATAGGTACTTTAAACTTTATTATCAATGTTATTGCAATCATCTTTCCCAAACATCTGCTTAAATAGCATTTTGCATTAAAGCTATAAACATAATATATATTATTAAATTACTTTATAATTTAGAAATTGTAATTCATAATTTTATTTTACATTTGTATAAAATCTATTTCTTAATTCATCAGATCTTACCGAAAACTTAGATAGCAGCAATGCCAGTAGCGATAGAGATTCATTAATCAGGGATGATTTTGATGAAAAAGATGGGCCAGCTATAGGAACACTTGTTAATTTTATGGATGAAGCAGATGTTCCTCAATATCTGGGTAATAACACTGACAGGATACCGGATTATGATAGTGGACCTGATAAGACTCCTTCTATTCCTTCAAGGTATTAAAGATAGATTAAAAAAATATTACTAACATTTCAAACTGTGTTGATAAGTTTATACTGTAGAAAAACTTTGAAACGACAATTAATTCGCTGTTTTTATTATTTTTGTTTAAATTTAAGCCTTTCTTCGGTGCCCAGCAGTGCAAACATCCCTCTGATGCGCGTAGTTCAATCAGTAAAACACACGAAACGGCGCGATGGTAGGGCCATCAAAGAAGGCTGGCTGGTTCATTTCACAAATAAGGATAAAACGGTGAGCAAAACTTTTAAATTGATAAATATCACTATCAAAATGTTTTTTTTTAAATATATTGGACAACCAAAAAGATGAAAGTATTAAGACCTATTTAAAAAACTGCAAATCTTTTAATAAAAATAATGATAAATAAATAATGATTATATATGGTTGCATATGCAACCATATAATCATCTTGAATTTTTGTAATCAGACCACTAAGCATTTAATTTTTTTATTGTTTTTAATATATTATTTAATATATATAATAATTATTAATCGAATGCTTATTCATAAAGTTATTTATGATAGTGACTTGTTTTCGATATGTTCCACATTAATGAAGCTTTTTTAGTATAGACCTTACATTGAATTAGAAGATCTATGTTTTCTTAGTCTTATTCAGGACCATTTAATAATTATAACCGTTTGCCTAAACTATTTTCAAACACACAACTGAAAAATAATTATTTAGTCTAGTCCTGCACAATCACATCAGTTATTAAATTACTTTTAGTTCTTACATCCAGTTATTGATTACATTTTTGGAAAATATTCAAAGCAAAGTTTTATTTCACAATGAAACTGAACCAAATCATTTGCAAAAAAAAGTGAAAATTATAATATTGAAAATTAATGCGTTAATCTTTACTAAAATACTGGATTTTATTATTAAGCACGTTAGAGTTTATTGAACGCGTGTTTAGGTTTTTTTCCCCATACATGTTGCTAAAACGTTTTTCACGTCAAGGCCCCTGTGGCCTAATGGATAAGGCATCGGCCTCCTAAGCCGGGGACTGTGGGTTCGAGTCCCACCAGGGGTACTAAATTTTTTTTTCTTTAGTACAAAATAAGTTATTTATTTATTTATTCAACGCCCAAGACAATAATAAAATATAATTACATTTTAAAGTGTACAAATTATAAACTAAAAATAATATGAGAAAAATTGAGTATTAAGAGTTCATAGATAGACTTGTATATGTATATGCGTAACGCTTATTGTTAATATATATTATTAATATTAATAAACCAGTTATAAGCTAACAATTCTAGTTTATTAGGGTTACTAATTTTTTTTTAGTACAAAATAAGTTATATATTATTAATATTAATAAACCAGTTATAAGCAAACAATTCTAGTTTATTCAATTACAAACAACACAATACTAATTTATTGAATACATTTTGTTCCTTAACAACTAAATGCAATTTAAAACTCATTTGTTTTATTTTGTTGTATTGCGTTTTATATACAATTCTTATTATTGAATTTAAAATAATTTAAATAGTGAATACTTTTATATTTAAAACTTATTAAGATTTGTGCTATTTTATGTAATTTAAGATTTTTTTTTTTGTTAAATTGGACATGAATACTGTATTTTAAATAAATTTTAAAATATTTATTAATAGTCATTTTAATATTAAATATTGAACTTGAACATTTAATTGAGCTAGGTTTTGCTCGTAAAATGTTATATTCATGTACAAATTATTGAAAATTGTACTTTTTTATAGAAAGTTTAAATTTTTAAGCCATTCATATTAAATTTATCTGTTTGATAAGTGATTTGAATGATTTGATTTTTAAATGTTTATTAGATTTATAGAGGCGGAACATTTCTTAACTTTTCAACAAGTCTGAATAAGGTCTGTCGCATGCAGCCCCTGTGGCCTAATGGATAAGGCATCGGCCTCCTAAGCCGGGGATTGTGGGTTCGAGTCCCACCAGGGGTACATTTAATTTTTTGCAGGATTTTATATTTAAATAATTTTGATACAACCGTGTAAAAAAGGAACAGTACCCCTGGTGGGACTCGAACCCACAATCCCCGGCTTAGGAGTCCGATGCCTTATCCATTAGGCCACAGGGGCTGCATGCTGTTCACCTTGATAGCATAGCTAGGTTATATCAAAGGCATTTAAATATAGAACTGTGTAAAAAAGGAACAGTACCCCTGGTGGGACTCGAACCCACAATCCCCGGCTTAGGAGGCCGATGCCTTATCCATTAGGCCACAGGGGCTGCCTGCTGTTCACCTTGATAGCAAGGGTAGGTTGTATTGAAGGCATTTAAATATAGAACTGTGTAAAAAAGGAACAGTACCCCTGGTGGGACTCGAACCCACAATCCCCGGCTTAGGAGGCCGATGCCTTATCCATTAGCCAACAGGGGCTGCATGCTGTTCACCTTGATAGCATAGCTAGGTTGTATCAAAGGCATTTAAATATAGAACTGTGTAAAAAAGGAACAGTACCCCTGGTGGGACTCGAACCCACAATCCCCGGCTTAGGAGGCCGATGCCTTATCCATTAGGCCACAGGGGCTGCATGCTGTTCACCTTGATAGCAAGGGTAGGTTGTATCAAAGGCATTTAAATATAGAACTGTGTAAAAAAGGAACAGTACCCCTGGTGGGACTCGAACCCACAATCCCCGGCTTAGGAGGCCGATGCCTTATCCATTAGGCCACAGGGGCTGCATGCTGTTCACCTTGATAGCAAGGGTAGGTTGTATCAAAGGCATTTAAATATAGAACTGTGTAAAAAAGGAACAGTACCCCTGGTGGGACTCGAACCCACAATCCCCGGCTTAGGAGGCCGATGCCTTATCCATTAGGCCACAGGGGCTACAGCAAATCTACGTTTTTCTAAGTGTTTTGCAATACCGAAACTCTTCTTAAACCATAACGTTTGAGTCACTGATTAAAGAGATAAATTGCTATGTTAGATATCCTTAGCAAGCTAGATGGTAAAATATTTACATGGCACTAATATAAAGTTGCAATCAATGTAAGTGTAGAATATAATTAGCATTTATTTTTTTTATTTACAGATAAGGCGACATTATTGGCGACTGGATCCAAAATCTATAACATTATTTGTATCCGACCAAGGTTCAAAATACTACAAAGAAATTGCTTTAAACGAAATCATCGCCATTAATCAAGCTAGGAATTTGAAAGGAGGTAAATAATTAGCGATATTCAAATATTCACACAAACTCTTTTAATTTTGCATATATATTTACAAATCTGCTTACTTTGAGGATGTTTTAAATTAATAATCATGGATGCGATCCTTACAATTATTTCCGGTTTCATTATTGATTTTATTAATATTATTTAAATCTTTGAATATATAAATTAACAATTTAGTACTATGTCAGTAGTACCTTCTCCATACAATTTTATTTGTTATCAAATGAGTTAACGTGGAAATTTCTTAATTTAGACTTGATGCATTGCTTCGAGTTGCGTACCGTAAATATAGATTACTTTGTTGGCCAAGACCCGATGTTCGACCTAAAAGACGGGCCGACTGAATTGACACTGCCACCTCCTGATAGCGGAATTGGTGCATATTTAGCCAAAAGCTGGGAGACAACTATTAGGCAAGCTCTAATGCCAGTCACTAACACTTCAAGTGAGTTTATAATGATTTTCTTAAAACTATATATTTTTTTATTATTCTCTTTTATACAATATATAAATATCTTATGTAACTTGTTAAGTAATTTGAAATTTTTTTTTTTCAAAAATTTAATACATAATTTATGTTAGAAAATTAAAAATATATAAAAAAACGTAGGGAAAGAAAAAAATAATTTACAAGAAACAGTTATAGTAGTTTTTTATTGCTACTTTTGATTATTCCAGAATCCGATGTAACTGGAGAACCAGAAGAAAGGATTACGGACATGAGTCAATTATATCAAATATTTCCTGATGATGTCTTGGGATCTGGACAATTTGGAATTGTTTATGGAGGTAATTGTTTATATTTGCTACATCTTAATACATATGCTATTGAATGTTCTCATTTATTAGAGAATTCTATAAAATATATAAAAATTAACATCTCATACTCATGTAGATGTGATTTCAAAGATATATAATTACTTTATATGGTGCACTTTAGGTAAATTTGCCAACTTGATTCGAACCCAGTATTATAAAATTTAGTACTTATTTAAATTTATTTCTTTATATAATCGAATCAGCAGATAAAATCTAGCTTAATATGCTGATATAGAAAATTCAATGACTTATTTTAATAAATTCTAGAATAATGAAATTAAAAAATGTTCTTTAACTTCCCCCAGGGTAAGTTATTGTAATGCGCCGAAAATCGAAATTGAAAATTTTTACATTTCTCGACGTTTTGAAGGTTTCTGAACATTTTGGCATACCTCAGAAAAAATGGTTGTGTGTGTGTATGTATGTATGGATACAAATTCCAGTCAGGTTTTTTGGCGCACGGATCAACCGATTTGAATGGTTCAAAAACATTCGATTCCTATTGATAGGGAGATGCCCTGATTAGTTTTTGGCAAAGGCAGGTCCAGCAGTTATGGAGATAAAGAGCAAAGAGTGCAGAAAATAGAAATCAAGTTCTTGAGAGAACGAAGCATCCGATTTGAATGATCTAAAAAACATTCAATTAGTAATGATTGGGAAAAGTGTTTACTAGTTTTTGGCAAAGGCAGGCCCAGCCATTTCGAAGATACGGAGCTAAATGTGTAAAAAATGGCAATTTTTGAGAGAACTAACCGTCCGATTTAAATGATTCATAAAACTTTCTTCTTGTCTTAACAAAATAATTGATTTTGGAAAAAAAATTGTTTCAACTTTTTTTTTTTAATGAAAAAAAAATTGTATATCGAAAATAATTCAGATTTTATTTTTAATTCTGACTATAGTTCTAATATACTTTAAACAAATAATTTCAACTTTGCAATTCAGTTTATATAATTCTTATAAATATTAGATAATGTTAGAATGTTAATAATAATCTATTTGAAAACATTCAGTATTCCTCGAACATTTCGTTACGGTACGGGAAGTTCCAGTAATTTGCCTTAAGGCACGATGCCATACACCCCACTAGTTTCAATTTTGAATTATATTTTTTATCAGCTTATTATGAATGTTTAAATCGTCAAGCTACAATAAGATTACACTAATATCATATCCCTAATAACAACTTTTTGTTTTAAGTTATATATTGTTATACATACATATGATTTTATTAAATCCAGATTTGTTCATTCATAACGTTCAAAAACCTAAGTGTTTTGTCACTAGTTGCAATAATGATTTGTAAAATAATGCTACTTTTGTATTAGGTCTTCACCGTCGTACACAACGTGCTGTTGCTATCAAAGTAATTGACAAACTGCGGTTTCCTACAAAACAAGAAGCCCAACTCAAAAATGAAGTAGCAATTTTACAGAACTTATCACATCAAGGTGTTGTTAATTTGGAAAGAATGTTTGAGACACCTGAAAGAATATTCGTCGTCATGGAGAAGCTGAAAGGAGATATGCTCGAGATGATATTATCACATGAAAAGGGAAGATTGAGTGAAAGGATCACTAAATTTCTTATAACACAGGTTTGGGATTAATTGCCACGTTAATTTAGTAATAATTTCACACAGATTTTTTATGATTGTATTTACTAATACGATATAACTGTTTTATTGATTTTTATTATGAAAATATTTAATAGTAATTCATTGTTATTTTTTTTTCAGATTTTAATAGCACTAAAGCATTTACACAGCAAAAACATTGTGCATTGCGATTTGAAACCAGAAAACGTACTCTTGTCATCGGATAGCGATTTTCCTCAAGTGAAGTTATGTGATTTTGGTTTTGCCAGAATTATTGGTGAAAAGTCATTCCGCAGATCAGTAGTTGGTACGCCAGCTTATTTAGGTAAGAAAATGTACAGAATCAAATTATTTTGTATCTTAACTAAATTTTAATTCCAACTATAAAAATAAACATTTTACTGATGAATTTGGTTTAATATGGATAACAAAATCGGAGCAAATTGTGTTTACAATAATAACTTCAGGGCTAAAGCCTGAATATTCTAAAATTGATCATAAGGAACAATTATAATGATAATATTTATTCTTATACTTTTATTAATGTCGATTCGCAGTAATTTTTTAAATATAGAAATTTCAATAAACAATTAAAGTGTATATCTAGAATAGTCTATTTTTTATGTTTTAGAAAATAGAATTGCATTGATATTACTATAAATTAATAACTTGACTTGCTTTCTTATTTCCAAAAAGCGCCTGAGGTTTTGAGAAACAAAGGGTATAACAGATCTCTTGATATGTGGAGCGTTGGTGTGATAATTTATGTGAGTTTAAGTGGTACTTTTCCTTTCAATGAAGATGAAGATATAAATGAACAAATACAAAATGCTGCCTTTATGTACCCACCTAATCCTTGGAAAGAAATTTCTTCAGAAGGTAAATTTAATCCTTGGAAGGATTTTTGGAAATAAAAATTTTTGTTATATGATATATTATTTATCATCTTAAGTAAGACTTTTTCATCTCATTTTAATTTGTTCACTGTTTGTTTTATCATTATTCATAAAACAGTCTAAATATTTGTATTTAAATTTGTTATTATT